>NC_133026.1:136782500-137085530 GCF_048771995.1 Taeniopygia guttata | reverse complement strand
ATACTGATACTAAAAGAGAAACATGGTGAAATTTTATTTATTTTCTAAGGTTTGAAACCCACCGCAACATTTCTACATTTGTCTGTAGTCCTGCAGGCTCAGCTGCTCCAGAGAATGTGTGCCACAGAGGCTTGTCAAACTGCTGCCCCTGGTGGAGCCCTCAACTCCCAGTAACAGGTCCACAGAACCAACAAATCTATATTTTGCACAAAAGAAGGAAGACAATCTGCTTACTCTAACTTTTTTTTCTTGGTTGAGACAATCCCCAAATTTTTACAGATCCAGGAACTACGTGTAATGGACAGTAGATACATAATTCAGAAATTCAGAAGAAAACAGCACACAGAGAAATTAAAAAAAAAAAAATGCTGGTTTGGTAAACTTGAAGATGTTTATTACAGTTCATACAATTTTCATGTGTGGTGTTAAAAAGCTGTTCAGAGAGTCAAGAGTGACCTTTACAAAGTAAGTTTTACCTCTGGGATCTGACTAACAAAATTTGTCCCTGAAGGAGGGACAGTTTGCATGTCAATTTTCATTTGGATTATTTCTTCTTGTTCTTTTAATCTTGGAATGTGGCAGACAGTCCCTTGAGTTTTATTAGATGTGGAGTGGCTTTCTAGCTTTATTTTATGCCAACTGGCCCTCTTTTTTGAGGAAAATAAATTTTATTTGTACTGTTTATCTCAGTAATGATTGGCTTTGACTAAGAGCAAATTAATTTCTGTTTCAACAGTGGAGGTATGGTCCACATACTCAGTGTTGTCTGAAAAAGGCCGTACTAATTTCTCAGCAGATTGCAAATGTCCCCTCCTATGTTCTATCCCTGGTGTGGAAAACCATCTACTGATCTTGGAATGTGCCTCTTTTTAAAAGACAGGTGATTCCCAAATGACACATCAGTGAGATACTAAGGGGATCTGGACCAAAATATCAGTGAATTAAAGTTTGTATTTCAGTAGTGGGCTTGGCCCAGCTGGGCAAACCATTGTTTCTGAATGGTGTCAGCATGTCCAAGGCACCACACACACATCAGATAGTCCAGTCAACAGAGGGCCTTGCATGGGCTCTGGGACAGGCATAGCCTCAGTTTACCTGTTGGCTCTACTTTAGCTGGGTAATTATTAGAACAATGGCAGTTAGCATTCAGTTTGAGCTCAGCTTCAAAATAAGGGTATGGCCACACATGGCTCTACACTCAACAACACTGAACCTCTGTACCGTGATTATGGAATAAACTTTTATGATATGTTAACTATTGTTTGAAACATGGCTCAGAGAGTAAGGTGGGAGAATACAGAAACAAGAATACTCAATCCTGAGCTAGTGCTGGCTTGTCACACAGAACATAAAGGTGATTATGCATATCCTGAAACCCACAGCCCATAGTCAGCCATCCTTTAGTTGGAGAAAAAAGGGCTTTGTGATTCCGTGAGAGGGATGGGAGAGTAGTGACAGAATGAGGGGGAAAAAAGGGACCCAAGTCTGACAGTGGCAGCCTTTAGCAGCTTGGCCATGTTCCCCACAAATGGGAAAATGCCTGAGCTATAGCAGGTATTGATAACTTGCGTAGGATTCTGAGAGTCCCTGTGATTTAGAGAAGAGGTGAACTTGACTCTATTGAGGTGCTGTCTAACATTACTCTCGGCCATGACTGTCACCTCAGCTTGTCACCCACTTTGTGTGACCTCGTCTGAGCTTCCTGCAGCTCTCTCAGCCAGTTTCATGAGTACAAACTTGTCTAATTAAGGTGATGCAGTAGTACCAGTGTGGATGCTGAAGGGCAGTGAAAGGTAGGTCACCAAGGTGGAGTCACAAGATGATTACAGTGCACAGAGGTCAGGCTTTGAATGCCAGCTGACAGGCAGGGGTTGAGGGACCTCAAGTGCTCTTTGTAGGGGCAGAGCTGCTTCAGTGATGTAGCAGTGGGGACTGCTCAGGGGACCCCGGTGAGGACGTGGATGGGGAGTTGCAGTGAATTTGCTCTCATTGTAGGAACCTGCAGACACAGCCTTGATGGGCAGAGTCTGAACACAGCCTTCCCCAGCCCCAGAGCCATACTGAACAGCAGAAAACTCTGATGATGCAAGGCTTAAGAGCTGCTTTCACAAGAGATGCTGAATCACAGTTTTCACTTAGTGTCTGTAGTGGCAACATTGGTTAGTGTGACCCCAGATGGCTCCTGTGTTCTGGGCATCTTTGCCATCCTTACTACTTACTACACTTAGCAGTAAGTAGTCAACCACAGCAAGGTATTTTTGTACTTTCTACATGTGTGTTCATTCTGGGGAAACTAGCTCTGACAGATAGCAATGCTTTAGGTAAAAAAATTGAAGAAATATCTAATTTATTCTCTAGTTATCCTATTTTGTTCATCAAAATTATCCCTCTGTTCCAATATGCTTTAATTTACGTGAACTATGTGGTTCTTCAGGGAATTAGCATATTATGGTTTCTCTTCTATAGTTGTAACTATTAAGAAAGAAGAATCAGGTAAAAGACTAAAGCTAAAAGCAAACCCAAACTAAAATGAGAACCAAGTTAATGATAGGCCTATTGGCTAAGGCAGGATATAGCAGATGATAGACCACACCAACAAAATCTAACTCTTTCCTCATCTATATTTTTAAATGTTAATGCTGCTAGACCTTAAAGCTTGATGGTTGCAATACTCCGACTCACTTTCAAATGCTCAGCCACCCATGGACATACTCAGCTCCTAGCGAGGTACAGAAATTCCCTATAGGTTGTTTAATTGGACTTAAACCCAACATCAAGAGGACATACACACTATCCAGCAGAGAGGATGCTCCTTTAGCTAGTTTTCCTCCATAGAACAAGAAACTACTTTTTTCCTCCCTATTTTCATTAATCCCTTTTTTTTTTTTTTTTTTTTTTTGCTTTCCATTCTCCATGTTCCCTTGCCCTAATTTTATTTCTTCTATTACAGGGTTGCATTTTGTTCTAACCAGTGTGTCAAAAATCTGATAATAAGTACTACTGGTACCATGAAATTAAAATGTCAGCAAATTATTTAATTACTGATATCCATGTCATGACATTTTCAGCATTCTAGGTGAAACTGGACAACCACATCTTAGTATTGGTTTCAGAATTAGAGGGTTTTAAAATATGAATTTCGAAACATAAGTTTAAGAAGGTAAAGTAGCTATAGTTAAGGAAAATATCACTGCAGCTCTGGAGAGCATTTGACAGTTTGCTGCAGATTTAGCACTGTCTCCTTTCCCAATATGCATACATTTATCTTCTTAAAGCTACGACCTTCCCAAACTCGCTGTCTACACTCAGCAGAATTGTGGTCTACTGCTTTTGGCTACTGCAAGGAAATATTTTTGCCTTCTGGATGGAGCTAGAATAAAAACAATGTTATAGTAATGACCAGATGCTGGAAGGGATCCAAAGTGATAGTAGCTCTTTGTCCTGGAAAACAAAATTAAGTAACACACAGGTGAAGAATTCATGCAGGACCAGTCTATTAAGTATCCCCTTAGGTTACATTGTGTCCAGGTACAGCTGAACAGAGTGCTTTATCTGTGCATATCAATAAAAGCTTTCTGTTTCTAATGTGAGGTTGAATTGCAATAAACAATGCAGAACTTTCAAAACATATAATCTGAGAATCACAATTTTCATGCTTTCTTTTTTTTTTTAATAGCTTTTGTTGCATTTTAGAGTAAAATGAATGAAGCACAATGTACTACACCAAACATAGTCATAATTTCAATTTTTTTTTTCCTCATTGAAAGTAAATCTTGCAATTGGCATCATTAAGCTATTGACACTCTGCTCCAGTGTAATTACCTTTATGACTGTCAGTAGTGCACCTTTTACTTAGAATGGGAAATACCTCAAATAGTCTGGTAAATTTTACTACTGCAGGTGGGGAATGTCCAGTTTAATGTATTACATTTTGTTATTCACATGTGCCAAAATATACACAGGATATAGATGGGGCTGAGTTAATATAGCTGGAATTTCCTAACTTTTTAAATACTTGATTTTGTATCCTTAATATTGTCAGTGAACTGGCAGGGGCGGAAGGACTGGGACAGCATACTTTCATTTTGGCAGTAAACAGAAGGTAAGTAAATGGTTGGAGAATTAAAAATAATTAAATCTGACAGGTAATAGGACTGACATCCCTAACAGTCACAAAAGAATATATAGATGTGTGTACATACCCAGCCTCATTAATTTCATAGTCAACAAAACATGATTCACAAATGCGCTTTAAATGGCAAAAAATGGCATTTGTTAATCTTATGAAGGTCCGTGTTTGTAAATAAGTCATGTTTCACACAAAGGTAAATCAATAAAACACATTTTATGAGGCTGATATATGTTGTAGCTACGTTAGGCAGACAAGATAGAGATTTGAATTGGCTCACACAGAATAGAATAATCTTCCGAAAGAACAACTGATACCTTGGCTTTATCTAATGAGATGGATATTTCTGAGGCTTTGACTGGTTCAGAAGGCTAAAGAAGGCTCCAAAATGTAATTAGGAGATATTAGTTGCATCAGTTTCCCTTTTAAAAGAGTACAGCTCTTCATGCAGACATTTAAAAAAACCTCACCCTGATATGTTTTTTTGACTCCAAAAGCCCAGAGGTGTGTGGCCAGCCAGGGGAGGCATGCCAGGGCAAGCTCACTGACTCAAAGGAGAGGACTTGCAAAACACCCTGGGAATACAAGAATGGAAAATATCTAGGCAGGAAGCTCTAGTAATAGTTTGGTCAGAAAGAGAGCTGTTTTCAAGACCTATTCATGCAAATCATTCCCTATTTTTTTTTTTGTTTTTTATTTGAACTCCTTCTCTGTAATTTGAAAAGCACAAGCCATTTCTTTGGCATTGTGTTATTTTCCACCAGATTCCAATAACACTTGTGTTTGAGGAGGTTACTGATATATTGCCCATTTGTTTAGAATATCCCCAAAGGTTTTGCCAATATCAGAAGGTGCTGAGGGCTTACAGTTCCCTTAACTGCCATGTCTCAGTTGTTTTTTATTCACTGGGGCCCATTACATCTGGAAGGCTGTATAGTATTGGAAGATGCAGATAGATGCAGTTTTCTCCTGTTTTCCCTAGATGGCCAGTGGATGTTGGATCTCTGATCCAAGCTAACGCTGCCCAGCAAAACCACTGATGGCACATCTGCTGTGATGTTCTATCTCTACATATTTGTCAAGAGTTCAATGTAGAGGAAGATTTAAATGTATTTTTGTCAATGCAGGATTGTATTCTGCTAGAGCGCACAAGGCATTTATTTAAACAGTAACTCCAACAAACCTGCCAAGGCCAGCGCCTTGGGTTTGTGTCTGTGGGCGAGCAGTGGTGATAACAGTGGGACCTGTGTGCGTGCTGCTGGCTTCCCTCAGCCTTGCCTCACTGGCAGGGGAATGAATCAGCACTTTGGTACATGAATGCACTGTTCAGCAAGTTAAATTCTCAGCTCAGTCTCTGTACATCTGTTGACTGGATACAAGTATATGTTCTAGTGCCCTTTCATATGCTCTTGGCACAGAAGCATTTTGTTGGCATGAGCATTGGGCTGAGTTTGTTGGCATTTTAGGAAGTAAATCTGATTTAAAATGCAAACAGAACAACAAATAAAATAAAGCAAACAAACAAACACACCAGGAGAGTGTTCCCACAGCAGAAGCTGTGCTTGGCTCACAGTTACAAACACAGGCTTAGTCGTCCTGGCCTCTGTCTCCCAGGTTTACTCATCCCATCAGGGAGTCAATATGGAGTTTCAAGTGAGCAGCATTTCATTGCTTAGATGGAGACGCTTTCTGTCCAGAGGGCTTCTGCCTGATAAGAAGTTGGAGGATGTCTCTTCTGCACTTCCCCCAGCAGGCCCAAAGACTTAAACAACCCAGAAAAAGCTGTAAGCCAAAAAGAACTTTCCAAAGTCTAAGGCAAATGTATTTTCTCTAGGTTATCCACTACCCTAAATTTCTTATACACCTTTATTTTAAAGAGTCATTGAATATATAGAAGTACAGAATTATGGATGTGCTTAAAAGCAAACAAAGCCCACTTGAAAAGGCTTCAGAATAAGTTTCTTATCTACTAGTGAATTGTCCTACATAGGAAAACTTTGACATGGTTTTTGAGATGTTTACCTTGATGATGTGTGTTTAGCAGTGCTTGAATCCCATACTTTATCATCAGAATGATAGCATGCCGAAATTACTAATACAGTTAACACAGAATTTCATGAAATTACACGTCAGACAGGTATTATTAAACATATGGGAGATGCTCTAGGGTACTGCTCTATTGCAACCCAGTAATGACAGTAGCTCAAGTGCAACCATAGATGGGATCTTGAGTAAGAGCACCATGAGGAGAACAATTTTTTTTTTTATGTTAAAGAAAACCCCAACAAACAAGTTCTGCTAAACAAAAGGACAAGAGGTCATATTCAAATGTCAGAATATATATTAGGTGAGAGAAAAACTCACAGTATGTAACCATGTTTTTTTAAAATAACAGTCGTTTATGTAATCAAGTCCCCTGGTCACCTTAGCAAAGGTCAGATAATCAAATTGAAACTCTTCCCTTTATTGACACATTTGCTGCTTATTTGCTGTCTAGATGTTCAACTGGTCATACAAGGTTGGGCTTTACAGAATTTTTTTGATATAAAAAAGATAGTAAATGTGCAAAGAATTAGTAATCAGAAATTTTGTCATTTGTCACCATTCCTGCCCTTTTAAGTTTTAATATTTTGTAGTCTTTATTATGGTAAAGGAAGTATAGCAACTGTATTCATAGCACAGCAGAGAAAAATTGCCTGTGAGAAAAGTCAGAAAACCCAAAATACAATATTTGGAGCTTGATTGGGGCCTCTGATTTTTTTTCCCTATTGACTTCAAGTATTTTTAACTTCTTTTTCTTGTGTTATTAAAATCAGAACACACATAGAATAGTTTTATGTCTGCTCTAGCTCAGAAAAATATGAAAGCACAGCCTGTACTGAATGATAGACTTGTGCTTTAATGTCCAGCCATGTGGTTTCTGCCTGGAAAACTAATGAGTTAAAGATGAAATTCCTCTTCTAGTTTGCATATATCTTCTTGCAAGGATTCTGCTGAGCAGAAGTATAATTGGAGACTCTATAAAATTGAGTCTTGTACTTTTTAATCCTAACATCGTAGGCTGTGAAGCATCTTTCTTCCCACAAACCCACAATGTTTTATGTCCTAGACATGATCAGTTATGAATATTTTTGAAATAAACTAAACATTCTCAAAAATATCAGGATTATTCCCCTGAATTATATTTAATACCATCTGGAAATAGCAGGATAAAAAGCAAAGAAACAGAAAGATATAAAACTAATGTCTCAAGGCTGAAAGAATTGTCCTGAGTTTCTGTACTAGGGGCTTATTCAGCTCTTATTGAATCAAAAGTAAAATTGAAGCAGAAATTAGAGGGGAGGTTTTCATTCCTGCTTCCCATGATGTTTTCACTTACTATAAACTTTGTTCTGAGTTAACAGGAGTACATTCACAACACTCTTCCGCAGGAACTCTGTCTGAAATTGTGTAATACATTCAGAGGTGTACTGAAGGTGTACAGAGACATTTCACTTGTGTTGTAGTATATGAACATGGATTTAAAATACATTTTATGGCATAGTGGCTTAAAATACCTGGGATGATTTTAAAAAGTGTTGAAAACTGAAACTCTACTGCCCTATTTCATTGCAGTTTAACCAAGGGAAGAGGGAAAAGTCCCATCCTCAAAATATTTCTATACAGAAAGTATAGAAATGTGTATCTGGATATTCTGAACCAAATTTAGCATCAGTAGAAAATGTCTTGTTGTTATTGCTTATATGTGTGAAGTACAGAGTCTTTGGGTTTAGGCCAGAAGTCTTCAGATAATGGACATTCTGAGTGCAGCTGTTAAGCACTTTGCACTATGACTCTTAGTTTCTGATATAAACTCCAGGCTGCTCCTGCAATACAAATAATAAAGATGGTTTCCCAGTGAGGCTGGAAGCCTTGGCCACATGCAGATGGCATGGAAGAGGTAATTCCTGCTAAAACTTTGGCACTTGCACAGTCAGAACAAAACAAGTTAGGAAAAGGGAGAGAATGTTGAATTATTAAACTGTCTGAAATGAAGAATAAAAAAAATTAGGCTGGAATTTTTTCCTTCCCTTTTGACTGAGTTATAGGCCAAAGTCAGTGGTGTTCACCTGTAGAAAAGCAATTGGCAATACAAAACCAGTTACTTCTGTTGCTGTAAGCAGCAGTTAATGATAGCTTGCACTTCAATGGGCTTTTTTTACAAGATAACAAAGAAAAAGATGCCACCTTGATAAACTGTGACACACAGCAATTTTCCATTAGGTTGATCCTTTCAGCTTTTGCAGGCAGAATTCACAAGTTATGCCCCAAAACTTAGGAAGACTTGCTTACCTTGAATTTTTTAATTAATTTAAACACTATTGTCATATTGTATAACTCCTGGTTATACAATATCCAGAACAAGGATACTTTTTCTCCCTTGTATATTGTTTTTTTAGAATGCAGACTTCATCCCCAGGATTGGCCCTGTAATGATAATGATAATGATAATAATAATATATTTATCCACATCTAATCATATTTGTCAAAAATTTTAGTACAGAAACCCCTTTCTGTTTGGAGAACATCTTTTGACATCAGTTGAGGTATATTAAGGGTTGTCTAGATGCCAGCAGCAGCAGGAGTGAAATCAAAGAAACAATTGGAATAGGGTAAGTAAGATATATAAAAACACATTTTGTGTTTAAAATGAGGAGAAAAAGAGAGTGTACAGTAGAGAGACTTTAGCTTATGGGAGCCAAGTTGTAGGCCAAAGGGAAGGTAATTGAGAAGCAGGGTATTCAGGGTTAAGATGCTTACAAGGAACACGAAAAACTGGCTTATTGATGTGTCATAACATTCCTTTGTGACCTTAGCAATCCACAGGCCCAGTTTTCTAAAGAATGTGAGGCAGATAACTCCTCGTTTTCATATATAATTAGTTATAAAACTAATATAGTGTGTAGCTACTACCATATGATTAATTATCTTAATTAATGAATGCTTCTCAAGTATGAGTTTCATGTGTTAGCATTAAATACCCCTTAATTTTAAGACCCAATCCTGCAAATATTTATTAGCACTTGTTGTCATGAGTAAGTCATTGCTCAAAAGAAAACATTAGCTTCAATGGAATTACTTGTGGGGTTGAGTGCTATTAAAGAAGGGAATGTTTTCAGGGTTTTTCTTTTAGCTACACACATATATTATGCATGTATTATTATCATTACATGTATTTCATTATTTCATTATCATTATACATGTATTTCTATATGTATATATATGTATATATGTATATGTATATATATTCATATATATATATATACATATATAAGTGTATATATATGTATACTTATTTTCATAAAATGAATTTTATAGACCATTTTCTTTCTATGTATTTCTTGCTGTCTTTTTTAAGTTGTGAGGTTTTTTTCTGCAACGCATCCTAATTTTGACTTTCTTCAAGGTACAACTAGCAAACGAAAATGCTGTGTTCTCTTATCATAAGTTTGAGTTGGTGAAGAACATAAATGCAAGTCTCATGGTTTTTGGACCAGATGAGTATGAATAAAGCAGTTCATTACTTTTTCTTCCTTTTTTCTACTTTTTTTTTTTTTTTTTTTTTAGTCTGCATTTTTAAATTCTGCAATACTGTTTTCCAAAGCTGAAATGCAACCCCGAGGCCAGTTCAGACACGGTGTGATGCAGGCCAGTTGAATTGACTGGTGGTTCTACTGTGGATGAGTTAAAGAGGGAATCACCCGAAGCAATGGTAGCTCTCAGAAGGGGGCCTGCCCTTCAACAGTTTAAAGCCTTTGAAGAGAGATTTCCTTTGAGCAATGTGAAGTCTTTGTGGTGATGGGAAACATACATTTGTAATTACAGAAGAACACAGTGTACAGTAGGAATAGTATAAAAGCATGCGATTTACAGTGTCTAAGGAGAAGCTTTGATGTAGAGGGCCCCACTGACCTAGTTTGTTGCTGAAAGCCCTAGAAACATAAGTCTGACTGACTGCAGTTATAGGGATGTAGGCTGTGAACAACATCCTTCTGCCTCTGCACTGCCACTCCACATTAAATGAATAATCTTTTGCAATACTGACTGTATGGAAATGCTACATGAATACAAAGTAACTGTGTTTAAAGACATTAATAAAGTTTTCTGTGCTCCTCTGGGGAAAGTGTGCTAAGAAAGAGGCATTGGGAATCAGCAAGCAAGCTGGAGAAAGATTTATCTGGGAAGATTTTTTTAATGTAAAAAAATGTTGAAAATTTCATGCCAGGGCAGCCACCCTTTGGGAGGGTATGTGGGGAGAAAAAGAAAGGATGCTTATCTCTGCTAAGAACGGACAAAATGTAAAGCTGAAGAAGTGATACCAATTCTAGATGGTTGTTGTATCAGAGTCTGTAAGAAAAGCTCTGTTTGACAGCAGCAAACAAGCCATAAGAGGAGTGTGCCTTTAACTTTGGGGTATGCACTGCTGTGAACAAATCTGACATGGGATCCAAGACAAGACATTCCCCTCCACAGGAAGAATGGGGATAATGAAAGAGAATTGAAGAAAAAAGGCTTCCATGATCTCAAACATTCTTAAAACCAGCTGTGTGATGTGGACAGTACCAGTGCTCCGGCAGCATCCACCAACTGTCCACCAAGAGAAAAGTTGCATCTCATGGGTCACCTGACCCATTAGATGGCAAAAACCCTGGGAAATCACAGAGTTGAGAGAGTCAGAAGTGTTCAATAATAGTCTCTGTACTATTTTAAAAATGAAAAATAAAGAATTTTTTATTCCATGGATTCGGGCTAAGATTTTTAGTAAATCCATCTCAGATTTGTGTGCTAATAGGTTTGGATGGCTTTATTCAGACCATTTCATGATTGCTCTGAGTTTGGATACTGAGTGGAGCTGAGGTGGGTATCTGGAGGTTTGGTTAGTGACCACATATAAATAATATTGTGCTGAGGTAGCACTGTCTGCCTTATAATCACTTTGCCTGTGGGAGACAGCCAATCTGAGGAAGGTCACTGAAATTAAAATGGAAAACTTAATTACATAAAAATAATATGGGTGTGTTAGGTGCTTTGATGGACAAGGATGATGTAGGAAAAGAAGAATATAAAGCAGGAGCTATTTATAAACCTTACCTAATGGGAGTAATAGACAACAAAGGATAAATCAGTGACTATTAAGCAGTGTTTGTGCCAGCACAAATACAAACTTTTAAAAGTTCAGCCTTAGACTTAATAAATATAAGGTACTCTGTGAGGTGTGGGTGAGACCCTGAGGATCTTGCTGCCTGTAATTCAGCTGTTGGCCAAGACTCCTGTGGTCATCTCCAACTCACCAGTCACTGACCTGATCCTGGAGCAGAACAAGCCTAAGGCTTTTCTAGGTTTTCAGAGAGCAGCACCCCAGCCACCCTTAGAGGCTTCACTGAAGGACCTTTGATGCCTGTGTGTTATGGCTCTGCCACTGTAAGTACGTCATCAGCAATATAATAAAATAAATAGTGAAATCAGCTTTTTCAGGGTCAGGTGATTTTTATTTCAAATTTGGCAGCCCTTATCATTTGGCTTAACATGCTTCAAATTTGGATCTGTTTCAGGGAGAGGAGTTACACCTCAGATATCATTTCCAACTCACAACTTGCTCATACCGTTTTCAACTCTCTGTCACAGATATGTCCCTGCCCCAGTTTGCTTTCAATTAAGTCTGAAGGAGCCTTTCTCTTCTCAATGTCACCACTGTCATCATTCCCACCAAACAATTGCCTTCCATTCCTGGCTAACATTGGAATGTCAGTGGTTGCTATCTTGCCCTTCTAGACGAGATGACATCCTTAACCCTTTCATTTTTAGGAAACAAGATAATCGAAAGGTGTAGAGACTAACTTACTTTTGGCAAACATAAACTGCATTTTCCCACTTGATTTATGTTCCTCCTTAAGGAGACTGAGCTGGGCAAGATCTGTTTAACATGGAAGGCTCGGCCAGTGTATGAGCAAAGAGTGGTATTGGAAGTCACCCACATTAAGTGAAATTTCATGTTGTGGTTCTTATTTTTAACCACATGAGACCTTTCCTTTCACAAGCAATTAGCAGAGCTGAAGGTTGCAGTCCTTGTGAATTTTTGACAGAACTGCCCCTGGATCCTTTCAATTTCTTCCTCCCCTTTATAAAGTCCCATCCCAGCTAGCATGCTGTTAAGCACATGCGTCCTTCTGGGAATAGCCACTGTACCTGTCAGCCATACTGGACTAGAACAATATGGTCATAATTACAGCTGGGGACAAGAAATCCTCTTACCTTATCTCATAAACAGGTCTATCTGCCCTTATTGCACTTGTGGGCCTTAATCAAGGCCAAAATCCACTCCATTCCACAAAGCAGGCAGGCCGTAATGCTCCACAGGCATGAGCAAGTTGGAGAGAAGTTTTGCTCATGCCCGTGGACCATTACAGCCTGTCTGCCTTGGTGGCAATATCCCATGATTGATGATAAGAGCAAAGTCAGCCAGAGATTCTACAGACAGCCCCAGGTGCTGCACACTGGCTGCAGGTAGCTGTGCTGTACATGCAGCATGGAACTGCACACCCCTAGAGGCATGTGCCAACTTGAAGGGCCACTGGTCCTGAAATTCTGTACCTGGGTCAGAAGCTGTGCTTGGGTTTAGCTTATCTCATGGCCTCAACAGTGTGGGGTTGTGTTCTCAGTAGAATTCAAAGGACAATCCAGAGCACAGACTGACCAATTGTTTCTTAGTCTTTACACTTCCCCTGCCAAAATACTTCATCTTGTCATGCATACATCTGCCTTTGGCCGCTCACTCAAGATATAACACATCACTCTTCAGAAACAAGAATACAATATAGGGATCCACATATCTTAGGAGGGTTCTGACTTTAAGCATGTGTAGTTACTTAATCAGCCTTTCTCTCCACAAACACAAAAGTGTATATTTCATGAAACCATCAAACCAATTATGAAGACACAACATGGCTTTCATGTTAACTCAGCACTGGGAAGAATTGAAGGTTTGTGACTCACTCAGAAGAAGGTGTGAAGAGCATTATAAGAGTAAAGAAGAATCTAACCTGTATAGCAAAAGCTGACCACTGCATGACCCAAAGACAATTTCAAGGAAACACCCTTTTAATAGGCAGTGATTCTGTTGAGAAATAGCCTATCTGCCCATCTACCCATCCACATTTTGCACTAAATATTATGAAAGAGAAACTGCTCCAAGGCTCACAGAGAAGTTCTATTTTATACTATGTGTTTTATCTTTACCATTTTATGTAATATTTTTAGCAACATGAACCATTGATTTTTATCACTGGACACCAGAAATTCTCCAAGTGTGGCCATGTACAGAGGTAGAAGATTATGGCACACATTATGAGGTAAGATTACCTACTCTGTTTTACATCTGAGAAAGCTGAGGAACAAAAAGATAAGTGAGTTCCAAAATCTTGAAATATTTTTTCTGCAATGCAGGGTTTGTGGGTCGTAAAGTCAAGTCATTGAAAGGTTACTTGAGGAATGTTTTATTTAAAATACATGAATTATTATTTGCAGCTTAAAAAAAAAAAAAAAAAAACAAAAACAAATCAACTCTGTAAAAGCTCAGCTGGACCAAGATTTCCAAGTTGATCAGCAGTTTCAAGTGTCCCAACTGAATATGCCCAGTTTGGATTCTCAAACTGGTTGCTTTTCAGGAAAAAGCTCTAAAGAAACCTCAAGTTGTATAACCAAAATGCTGATGCGGCCAAAGCTTCTAAAAATCTGGGTCTAAAAATAGCCCTGACAAGAACCAACCTAACCTTGCCCTGCCTCATTAGTACAGAATACACTTTAACCCCTTTTGTCTTTACAGCCCCTCTCAATATTTGCCTAGGCACCACCAGGAAGAGCACCACAATTATAACTCCATGGTTGGTAGCTATTGAAGCATCTTCAAGGCCTAATACAGTGCAAAGAGCTGAGAAGTGCCCAGCTCTGAGCCCCACAGCACAGTGCTGGAGTACACAGCTTTTGGGTCTAGCGCTGATGCACTGAGAATCAACTTGTGTGTCTGCTCAGCCTGGCGGGATACAAATATAATCTGAATGCTGGTGCTCATATGGGGCTATTTGAGGCTATTAAATGATATCCTTTGGAGCCTGTTCCTGTGATCTAGAGCTGCAATCCTCTGCAACCCTCTGCAACCACTGCCGAAGCTGCAAGTCCAGGGGATTCTTCCATTCACAATAAACCATTTATTCTCAAGAATTTGCTTTTTATAAAGTGAGGAGACAGGAGATCCACTCCAGTGGAGTTTTCTCTTTCTATATCTTTTCCCATGGGGCTTTACACAAGACTTTATTGGAAGGGTTTTAATTTTATTGGGATATTTTTCTAAGCTACCCTTAAGTAATCCTTTTGAGGTCATTTATGTTCTCTGTGGTAGGGTGTTCTGTTGCAATTACAGACATACACCAAAACAGAGAAGAGCTGAAAATAGAATGTACAAGTCGTTTTTCTCACTACAATTCAGAAGGGAGGCAACAGTCTGTGCCACTGCTTCGTGGAGTCACAAGTACCACTGTGGTTCCCCCAAGACAGGACAAGTGCTTACGATGCTATTGTGATAAATCAAAGCCTCATTTTGTTTGCTGCTGAACAGCTTCTACTTTGAAGAATTTTTAATCCAAAACTTGACTCATGTAGTACTGCTTTTGTGCAGAAAGTTATGCTCCAAAGAGGGGAAAAAAGAAAAAAAAAGAAGAAAAATCCAACATAATTTTCTTTTATTATATATTATTTCCACTATTTGGGGATAGAAAACTGAGGTGCAAAAAAACTGACAAATTTTTCCAACCAAAAATACATTCCACTCCAGTGCTGATCTACAAAACTATCCTTCTCAGCTGCAGATTTTGTGATTTTTCTTGTGTAAGCAGCTTGCTTGCTAGGCAGATTAATCATTGTATTTTTCCCGTGCTCTCATTTTAAAGCTTTCTTGGGCACACAGAGGCCTATAGTACATTTTTACAATCTGGACATGTCCATTCAGCCACCAATGCAACCATTCATCCATTCTTGTAAGCATCTTTCTCTAGTCCTTAAGCAGGGCTGCAAAATTCAAACACACCATTAACACATTTCAGACCACACCCTCATATACAGCATATTTCCTCATTTTCCCTTTTTCTGCTCCTATTTTACTGCATTACTGTCCCACTCCATTATTTTCCTCATTTGTTTCCAAATCAGCCTTCCAAAACCATACTCTTGATATTATCCTTCCAACTATTTGTTCCTGTTCCAAGTACATGTCTTGCCCCTAAATTACACACCTTATCCCAGCAGCTTTGCATACCATGTCTCTCAGGACTCCTGTCTGACTGAAGAGGATGTCAAGACACCACTGGGAATCCCAAGGAATGACAAATCCTCTGTGCACAGTAGTTCTGTGTTTCTGGAGATGGTTGCCAGTGCAGCCCCCAAAAGAAGAACCTAGAAACATCTGTTTAGATGAGATTATGTTTTGTCCAAGATTAGGCAGTGATACCAACCTGCTGCTCCTGCAACATATAGGTACCAAAATCCAGTGCTGTACCAGCAGTGCCAGCTGCTTAAAGATTGTTACCTCCATCAATAAAAGGTTGCAAGCGTCTCCCCACACTTCCGCTGTTGGCAGATTATTACCTGCAGGACTAAAGCTCTGCAAGCATGTACTGCTATACATTAGCTAATAAACAATGGTTCTGTGCACAGCACTGACTCTCTGGCTGGTTTTGCCTTGGTTTTTTTTTTGTGGCAGTGGCTCAGTTGAAGCTTGTGTTTTCTAAGCACAGTGAATTAATCCAGCTGCTTTCCTACAACAGGCCTTAGATTGTTTCTGATTCATGTGAATTGCATCTACCCTGTGCTTTGGCAAGACTGAGCTCAAGCTGATCAGCTCTCCTACGTGACATCCCCACATCCAGTTTTGACATGCCTCTCTGGAGCACACACCTCAACCCACCCTTCTGTGTTGTAAGATGTCCCAAAGCTCTCAAGCAGTGTAATGGCACTGACACACTTGCTGGCCACAGCTCTATTACACTTTGAGCCAAGGTCACTATGTAGATGTAATGTAAGGACAGAGAGAGCCAAGGAATGGTTTCACTCTCTCCTTCCTTGATTATCTCTCCCTTTCCTTAATTATCTCTCCCTGTACAGGTCCACAACCAAAAGCAGGAAGGCCATTCCAGGTTACTCATGGGTGTGAACTTCAGAAACTTGTATCTCATATTCTCCAGATGCAGATGACAAACACCAGATGCAGATGGACTGCCTGGTATCCTGAAGAGCCTTTCTTTGACTGTGGGGCAGAAGAAGTTCAACACATAATGAAGATCTCTGGAGATTCACTCTTGCCACACTTTTCAAAAGCAGATAAAACATCAAACTTACCAAAGCTTGCTCTTTTTTATATTCAGCTGACTTAGTAGTACCTCCAAAAATTGAGATTTTCCCACCTTTCTGGGCCTATGTTTCAGTGTTTCACCGCTGTCAGTGAGAAGCATTTTTGATTTCTTTGCTGCAGCTTGTGCTTTTCAGCCTTTGCTGTGCACTGTTAAGGAATTCTCAATCTGCAGCTATCCATTAGGAAGTTGAAAAACAACACTTAGATGCCCCCTGAATGTTCTAATTTCCAGGTTAAGCCCACACAGTTTTACATATACCTTGTCCTTGAATGTCTCTGGTTCCTCATATACTATATTCTCTGTCTCCTTAATTATCTTTCTGACTCTCCACCATTTCATTCATTTTGTCTGTCAGTTTTGTACTGGGAGGCCAGCAGTGCAAGTAAGATTTGAAATGTGGTCTCAAAAGTGCATAAAAGAAATGAATAATTTCTTACTTCAACCTGTTGGCTACAGTGCTGTGATACAGCCCAGTGAACTGTTGGATTTTATCTGTAGATGAAGGCCACAATTTTTGGCTCACATTCATATACTTGCTTTTCAGGTCCTTTCCTATCAGGGTGCTCTGCAGGTGGACAGCCCTTCACAGCCTGAAATTTTGTGTGTCTGCGTGCAGGACTTTACCTTTACACATGGACAGCTGCCTCAAGACAAGAGAGCTGCTTTCCAGCAGCCACATTTTGTGGTAGACACTGAGGGTAATCAGCAATGGATAAGGTGTGAGGACAGATCCTTACCCTTTAGAATAGGAATAGGAGACATCTGGTTTAAGACACGTGCTGAAGAGTTCCTTCTATGGATATGTGTGGGACACATACTGGAGCTAATCCCATATCCTTACACAAAGCCATTTGGATTCAGTCATATTCGACCAAGTTGCAAAACAACACATGGGAGAGCTGAGACTCAACAGAAGCCTGAACTGATGTGACAACAAAAGAAGTAGGCTTAAAACCCCCAGAGAGCTACTGCTGCCTCTCAGTCACTGAGGCAATCAGCAGTAACTTCTCAACAGCCTCTTTGCTTCTCCTGGATTCTCTGCAGCATTCCAGACACGCGCCCCAGCAGCACAAACCAGATGTGTACTTTTACTTGAGCAGTAAAAAAATAGTATTGCAGGCCTCTTGTTGAAGCCCAGTGAGGATGAACCCTACTTTTTATGAGCTCTGATGCTTCTATTCCCAGTTAGTCTCTTATTTACTGAAAAATCACTTACTGTTATGACTGGACAAAATTAAACGTGATTTACCTGATAAAGGTTTGGCTATTCTGGTTCTTGAACAATACTAACTTATGCAATTAGTGTATATTCATTGTGATTGAGAAAAATCATTCTTAAAAGAAAAAGATGAATTAAAACACCTTTGAGACACTTCCTTCCAGAGCTCAAAGAATTCATAGAAATGAGAAATAATTACACTGATCAGCTCTCAAAATTTTGGTAATTAATCTCTAATTATTATTACAGCTAATAGGTTTCTACAGAGTCTGACACCGTAGGTCTCTGTTGACTAAAATAAGAACTGAAAGTTTCATTTGTTTTACTTTCTTGAGCATTTGTATGCTCCCTGTCTACGGGCTTGTTTTCACTACTGAGGAAAATTTTATTTTCTCCCTCTAGGAAAAAAACAGTAAGTCATAGTAAGTCTTCCCAGGTCAGCTTTGATTTTTGTGAATTTGGATTATGATAAATCCTGAATACTGTCTTCCTGCAATTAAAAAATGCAAGCACAAGGGGGAAAAATGTTAGAAAAAGAAAGATGCAATTCTGACATCCCAGCATACATTAGAATATGCTTTTGAAAATTGCTCAGCTTATCAGAATCAATGAAAACTTGACTTTTATTAAAGTATACTGTTAAATTTTGCTTCAATTACCAATGTTATGTTCAAATATTAGAAAACTCACATTTCTTGTATTGTTCAAAATTAGGACTTGAACCAATTTCCATATTCAGTATCCAATAAGCTATGAATGTGTTACAGAATTTTCATCTAAAACCTCATTTTGTCCATAACTATATTGTAGCCCTACCCCTCCTCCATTGCACAATATTTGTCATTTTTTAGCTTAGAGGATGCAAATTTTCTGTGATTTGAAAAAGTCACAGAAACATCATTGATGTGATTCTTATAGCTGTATAATTGAGGAATAATTGAATCATTGAATGCATATTTCATATTTAGACCAGCAGACAGGCCCTAACCATTTCTCACTGCTAGACTTACCTGGAGAGGCATCACAGTATTCCTAGCCACTGAATCTCAATAGTGTTCCTAGCCACTGTGAGCTCATTGCAGTGTTGGATTCTCAGCAGGCAAATCCTGTAAGAAAAGAAAAAAAAAAAAGACGCCTTTTATATGTGTTCTCAGAATTGTACAAGAGTAGTGAAAAAAAGTCATCATTTATGTTTAAAGACAGGTGATCAAGGCTTTGGTTATCATGCAAAATTTATTAAACCAACATGTGAATTTTCTCCAGGTTGATCTCAATTTATGTACATGTGTACGATTTCAATAGTTGTTTAAGACAAGCTGAAACGTTCCTGGAAAGCTGCTGTACAAAGAGTTGATTTCGTTCTGATAAAGGAGTTTTTTTCCAATCTATTTCATTTTAGAAAAGGATCCAAATGAAGTAATTGGATTTGACACAATGGAAGGATTTCTAAGTAGAACAGGTGAAACCATAACTGGAAACAATTAAATGCTAATTATCTGCAGTCATCAAATGGTCACCAGCTGTTCTGAACCACATAAAGAAGTGCTGGGGAGCAGCATATGCTATGGAGAGAAGTATTAGTAAAGACTACAGCACTGTGAGGAGATATGTTGAAGGTTCAATTCTAATCAAAGCCTGACCCTGTAAGTCTTCCTATGAGTAGCTCTATTCTAGAGATTCTTACAAGGTAGAATAGAATGTCTCAAGTTGGAAAGGATCCACAAGGATCATCAGGTCATAGTGCTGAATCTTCTCTTTGTTTCACCAGGGCATAATCATTGTGAGGTGCTACATTTAGAGACACCTATTCCTGTTTTACTGCAGTCATGGCTTCAGCAGAATTGCTTGCACTAACAAGCTGCTAAACTTAGTCTTCCTCATTGGGCCTGTGTTTGTGCTCGGCTGAGGACCAGAACCAGCAAACTGGTGGGGCTGTGAGTGGGGACTTTTTGTATTTGTTTGTTTTTTTCACACTGGCAGTAGAATGAAACCATTTCCAAGTGTCTTCTCAGTTCTTTTGTCTGGTTGCCTTTTATCCCACATTAATTAATGTAATTGCTACAATTTCATAGTCCAGTGGAAACTAACTAATGATACTGGAGTTGAGTGTTCTGTTTCTGCAATAAATCAAGAAAGCAGTTCATCTAATACAGCCTTCCACTTCTTCCCACCACATCAAATTAAAGAAGAAAAATATTTCTTTTTCATGGCTTAGGGTCTGGTGGTGAAATCACTCCCCCATGACTTCAAGCAGAGGGTTGATACAGTGCTTACTTCTGCTTGGGGGAAGTGCAGATCAAAAACTTCACCTCTTTCAGAGAATACTCAGTGCTCTGGTCTTGGGAGGAACAATCTCTGCAGCTTCCATTCAATCTTTTCCTCATTGTAAAAGTTCACACGAGATTTATGGTGCCAAAAAAACAGAAGAGAAGAAGGGATATAAATAAGTAGCTAGGAAAACTTCTTAGAGTGCAGTTGGCCTCCTGCAGGAGTAAGTCTAGTTTTTGTTTAAAAGAAAACAAACCAAGATACTATCCCTGCAACAAAGACTGGCTAGGCCGCACATGATTAGAGGAAACATAAATGTTCTGTGTTCCCAGAGGCCTACAAGATAAACCCCTGAAGGAGGTGGTGACCTGCTCTATGAAACTCAACTCTTCCCACCAGAAGACCGCCATTGTTTGAAATGACAAAGAGCTTGTCCCAGCAATACCTGGGAAGAGGATCTGCGGTGTTGCTGCCTCACATCTCATGTGAGAGGCTCGGAGCTGACCAGCCCATTACTTTTATTGCCTTCCCAAACTGAAGTAAACAAGGGGAAAATATGAGAAGTGTTTTTTTGTAATGGGCTTTTGGCACAGCAGCCCTGCCTGGTCACTGCTAATTCAAATGATAATTTGGGGTGAAATAAAGTTAAAATATCTGTAAACTTCAGCAGATATCAGGGGAAAAAAAAGAGGGGGGATCTGATTACTTATAGTTTCTAAAGTCCATAGATATGTAATGACATATCCACGGACTACAGCTGGACTTATTAACAAAACTCTGGAATATTTTTCTTTTTTTCCCCTGCTTTCTTACAGAATAAAGAAAATAGAGGGAGGGACAGATGAGACTAAACTTAAGAAGTCACAGGGTAGGGAGTTGCTTCTTCAAAATCAAAATGAATTAAAATATATTTTCAAGAAAAACAACCTGACTCTTCTTTAAACATAAAGATTATGGTGGAAAAATGGCCTTTATATACTAAGGCCCACAGTATGACAAGACTCCAGTACTATCTACCCAAATTGTCAATGCTGTAAGCAGGCATGACTTGTATGCAACATATTCAGCCACAATGCTGTCATGCACAGTTTTATATTTGAATTCTTTGTGCTGCACAATGGACTATTTTTTCAAGGCACAAAAAGTTAAATTGACTGGCATATTATTGGACAGAGTTGAGAACGTGTATGCATTCCACTCAAAGGTAAATTCTGAACCTCACTTTCAGCCAAGAGCATCTCTGAAGTGAGGCTTGCCTAGAGGTGCAATGTTTACCATTCTTTTTCAAGTCAAAAAGCTTGTGATTTTGTAGAGGGAAAAACAAGACTTACCATGTATTTGATTTTGTATTTTTATAAGCTGGCACTTACCTTAGGCAAGAAGAATTGTCTTCCTTGTACTGAATACTGATGTTTAGGTTAGAGTTAAGCCCTCCAGAGTGGTAGGCTTCCTACAGCCATCTGTAGAGAAACACCTGAAGTGAGCAGCCTGAGGTGTTTGGTGCTAACCACGTATGGAACAGTAAAGGCAAAGAATCAGCCCCTCTTACATGCTGCTGTTCACTTGGAGTCCATAAGCTGTGATCCTTTGCTTTCCCAGTGGAATGCTGCTGGTTCTATTCTCATTGATGCCAAGGGTTGTTAGTAAAAGTGCCCAGATACTGGCAGACAGCCTTGTTAGCTCTTCCTCAGCCTTAAGTCAAGAAAAGTCAAATGTCCCGCTTCCACAGAAAGTACTTACGTGTCCAGCCTATAAAGTGTTTGGGAGAAGAAAAGAAGGATGGCTGAGGAATGTAGAAGACATTGCACACCCTGAATAATCCAACCAGATGATCTACACTCTGTTCAATGTGGATCTATAAGGCAGAATGGGATTTTTATCCTATATAGGAGGCCTCCATCCATTCCCACAAAGGAATCAGGCAGATTTAGTTCAAAAAGAATTCTTCCTAAATATGTTTGGATTGTGTTATAATCTTAAAAAGTAAATGAATTAAAAATTCACGACTTGTGATGTGTTGAGAGGGAATGAAGAGAAGTGAGAACAATTTTTTTTTTAAATTAAAAAGGACAGTGAAGAAAGAGTTACAAGATAAAATCCAGGGAGGACTCTGGGCACTCACAATAAAAACAGGCTTTCCTTCTTGTAGGAAGAACTTCAATCACTTAGGCAGTACTGTGTAGCATAACTGACAGCTCCCTCTTTCCATCTAATGACCTCTAAATTATTGTACACACACGCAACTATTCTAGGAAGAGTGTCTTACTTCCCATTATTCTGAAAAAATTCTTCTCACCTTCAGGAAGAAGGAAGAAATGGATGCTGAACTCTCCTTTATCTGAATCCAGGTCACCTAATTAAAAATATCAGTAGAGAGCAAGAATATTTCTCCCTCAGGTCTCACACTTCCCAATCAAAGAATCCTATCTAAAGAATAGCAGCAGCAATTGCTTTTTATGCAGTCGACTACAACTGGTGTGTTTTAGATATGCTTTGATAACATCTTCAGATCTAAGCCCCAGAGAACTGTGGCAGGATGGGGGGAATTGAGAAATGTCTGATTTTGGATTTTGGTTTGATTTTAAGAGGAATCAACTACTGAGCTGTTCTGTTCTCTCAAGGCAAGGAATTTGGAGTGTCCTTGGTGTCTCACTGTTTAAGAAATACAAAAAATGAAGCAGTTATGGATCTCAGATACTTCCTGGTATATGTAAAAGGAGTTTTCAAAGACACCACTGTAGGTCTAACTAACTGCTTATATTTCTTTAAGTCCTATTTATCACAGCTACAGTGCATGTTCTTTACTCTCTCTCTTCTACTAATATGGATCCATATTAAGTGAAAGGTAATACATATATTATTTTAAAAGGGAGGTTAACTTGCAAAATTTATGCTATTGATGGTCCTTCTTGAACTGATGCCTTCCAAGGCTGACCTAGAACAGAGGCCAAATGGAGTTAAAGAATAAAGTAGGTATTTATTAAAAGGCCTCAATGGATACACCTTGGGCAGCACAAGAGCCCAGCCAGGGCTACACCCAAGATGAACCAAAATGGTCACAAAAAAGGGACGACTGCTCATGAGGTCTCTCACTTTTGTAAGTTCTGGCCCATTAGAATATTGGAGTTAATTGTCCACCCATAGCTTTAGTATGAAGTATAGCTTAGTTATGAAGTCCCATACTTCTTGTTTTTCTATCTTCAGTCCACATGGTTTATGCTCTTGGGCCTGAAATTTGGATCATTTGTCCTTGGTCCCAGCCAGAAAAGGAATTGTTTTGTCTAGCTACTCTGGGAAGAGAGCTTACCATCCCTTAACATGAAGTTTAGAACTATACACTAAAGCAGTACAGAATCTAAAAAATATAAAAGCCAAAACCTAAGGCATCAGAACGATTTATCACTCAATAGTTACACATTCAAAAGAGTATTTATACTGACTTTTGTGACGTGTCATACTGAATAAAATCAAACTGTTTTCACTCAAATTTACCTTTGTCTCATCAAATAAAATTTTCTTACCTAAACTTTATTTTAAATACTGGCCTACAGGAACTTGTCTTTGAATGACAACAACCCAAATCACTTTATCTGAAGCTAATTGATATGGATATTAGGAAAAACTGCTTCACAAAAAGGGTGATCAAGCTTTAGAACAGGCTGCCCACAGAAGAATTTGGTTCATCATCCCCGGGTATTGAAAAGATGAGTAGGTGTGGGGCTTGAGGACATTGTTTAGTGGTGAATTTCAGTGTTGGGAAAAAGGCTGGACTCGATGACCTTATGAATCTTTTTAAACTTAAATGACTCTATCATTTGATGATACCATGACTTATTCTGTTTCCATAGCACCTATTTCTTCTAATATACAATGTGGAAGTTGGTATGAAGGACCTTCCTTGTTATGCTCATCTATTCTGTTTTGTAAATTCTGCATAGATACAGAAACATTTCCATCTGCTTTAGGGGGTTCTATTATCAGTCACATATGCGCCAAGAAATACTTCTGTTTTAGCACTAGACCTGATCAGATAATTAATGGTGAATAATTTATTTGAACAAAGTTAGACTTTCCTTTGTTTGTTAGTTGTCCAGGAGTTGGTTTTGATATTCTTGAATTTAATCATTTCTCAAAAGCATTTGCTTGATAACTTCTACAAACAACTTAAAGAGAAAAGGTTTGCTTGTGGACTGTGTAGCCAGTTTGACATGAGTACTAAGAGCTTAGTGCTGTTGCTCAAGTTTTTTAGATACCAAGGCGGTATAACATTTTTCTACTTCTCGACTGTGTGAATAAATTTAAGCTGTTGTATGCAAATACTTACATGCAAAAGTTCAAAATTTGCTTTTCATCACAAGTAGTAGTCAGCACAGTTGTGCTGCAACTGTGTACATCCATAAAGTAGATATTTCATTGCCATACTTCCAATATTGTAAATAGGATATTGCCTTCCAAACATGATTTAATTTTTGCACAAGTGGGTCTAGATAAAGGGGTTTATTTAGGTAGCCAGCCTGTATTTGCTGGATGTCTACTCATTAACACCATGACTGGAAGAAAAAACAAACAAGAGTACTACTGCTGTTAGAAAATAAGCTATTGTTCTAACAATTTTTTTAAAAATTCTTTCTTCTGTCATCATTGCCAGCTTTCTATTTCAAAATAACCTTAATCTTGGGTCTGTGAAAAGTTAAATATCTGACAACAAAACATCTTGAACACTGGCTTCTTATTGGAAAGTTGGAGCACTTTAATATGAAATACACAATATTTTTTATTATTTATGAATTACAGTATAAAAAATAGGCATCAAATATTAAAAATGTATGTTCATAGGAATCTTCAGAATTCAGAGTCTGATAAATCAAATGGAATAATTCAATGTTCGGATTGTTTATCTGTATTGCGAAGCTGATTAAGCTAATTTCTCTTTCTTTTAGTAAAAGTTACTTTATCTGTAATTAGATGCACTAAATCTTTCTGAGACATTCAATACAGAAAAATAAGCAGAAAATTTGCAGTTGTTTTATGATTTTTAATGTTGTTTAAAGCATGGTAACCATGAATTTATTTTGAATTTTTTTCATCATGGTACTTGCACAAGATTGATTTATTTATCTCCCTTTGTATTCCTTTGGAAATGTCATTTATGAAGCACCAAAATGCTATGTTTTAGTTAGGCTGCTGCAAATTCGACACGTAACTGACAGATGATGTGTAAGCATTATGCAGGGCTATTAAAGATAACATAGAATGCACAAACCTATCGTACATGAGGGAGAAAGCTGGTGAGATTTTTGAAAAAATATAATATCACTGGTGAAAGTTACAAGTGGAGTCATGTGAATTAAATGAAGGAGAGAAAATATATCAGCAGAAAGACAAAAATCAAAACTCTATGAGGCAGTTGTATCAGGACTAGAGTAATAAAATAAAATGGGAAAAAAACTCCAAAACAAAAAATTCAGCAAACAAATAGGGATAGCATGGAGTATAACAGCCTATTTCACATGCGTGTGCACATAGATTTCAATTTATCTTGTACTCCAGACCCCTAGAAATTTTCATGGAAAGTGCAGAACCCTACATGAGAAATTTGAATCCTTTAGTACTGTTTTGTTATTTTTTTATTAAGTATATGTGTAACACATCTTAAAAAGAATCCACCAACCCTTTTCCTCCTCCCAAGGCTTCACAAATGGAAGTAGAAATTACATGCCCTAATTACAAGAATACACAGATTTTTTGAAAGACACATTTGTCCCAGCACTTATTGTAGAGTTCGACCAAATAAGTAGAAAGAAAGAGGCAATAACAGGGCTAGAGGATACAAAAAGAGATACAATGTCTGAATGTGACTAGAACTAGGCATAAAACAAAGTAAAAGTTATCTAGCTGGTAGTTCATGTATATTTCTACTTTCCTAACTGAAGAAGTTGTATAAGAGCCTGAAATATGGGATAAAAATATGTTCAATGTTAATAATTTATCTCACATTTGTATTCTTGAATCTTGCATTTGGGTTATCTGTGTTGCAGAAAGGTGTGTCCTCACTTGTGCTTTCTGTTGGAATGAAGGAACAGTTTGCTCCAGAGACCTCTCCTGCTGATAAACATGGACATGACATACCTGCACTGGTGCCTCCTGGTCTAGCCTGCACCAGCAAGGTTTCCATTGCCATGTCCTCATTCAAAATTGTGTCTCTTCAAGGATTTTGCAGAGCTTATATTGGGGACAATGTTCTGCAGTTATGACAGATATGACTGAGAGCGCTATGAGAAAAAAGAGGATGGTTATAAGCACTGTAGTGAACCATGTGCATCTCTCAAGTAGGCTTTGTTCATATTTTGCCTTATAGTTTGAAGGCTAACACAACTTCAAGTAATACTTGCTTGAGTTTTTGTCTTGTGAACTCATCTAGTTGGTTTTGCATTGTCCCATTTTGTTTTGCTTTTAAGTAAGTTCTTTCCTCTCTCCCTTTTCAACTTGTTCTGCTTTTGCTTCTCCTGTGACACCACAGTGGCAGCACAGTAAAGCCCCACAGAGTTCTTCTTTCTTCAATTCAATTTGACTCTCACATATTGCTCTGTCTCTTCCTGAAATTATATTGCCATTTCCAGAAATGACATGGCAATTTTTCACTTGAGTCACTTGCCATTTTAAGTGGACCTTCATGTATTTGCATTAATGATATGAAACCATGCCTAATGGAACTACAGTGTGGAGAAAGGTGAAATCAAATTAGTGTAGCTTATTTTCTGCTGTGCACTGAATTGGCAGAGAAAATAAAATTGTGGATTACCATAGCTTTTATAAAAATCCTGAATCATACCTAAACTATCATCAAAATCTGTGCATGCTGATAAACAAAAACAGATATAAAGTTACTCTGCTTGTCTCTGAGCAAAATATAAAGTTGGTGTGGTGTGTTGACCCTGTCTGGACACCAGGTCAAAAGCTGCTCTATCCTCTTCTTAGCTGGATAGGAGAGATAAAATATAACAAAAGGCTCATGGGTCAAGATAAGGGCAGAGAGAGATAATTCACCAGTTGGCAACGCAGGCAAAAGATATTTGACTTGGGGAAATTAGTTTAATTACTTTCCAAACAAATCAGAATAGGGTAATGAGAAATAAAACCCAAATCTTAAAAACACTTCCCCTCTTTGCTTGCTTCCCTTTTTCCTCTGTTTGACTTCACCTCCAATTTTTTCTACATCCTTTCCCCCAGCATACATAGGGGATCAGGAAAAGTAGGCTGTGGTCAATTCACCACACGTTTCTACTTTTCCTTCCTGCTCAGGGGGAGGACTCCTCACACTCCTCCCCTGCTCCAGCATGGTATGGATCCCATGGGACGCAGCCCTCCATGAACTTCCCCAATGTGAGCCTTGCCCATGGGCTGCAGTTCCTCCCAAAGTGTGCCAGCACTGGGCCCCTTCCACAGCCAGAGCAGGTGGCTCCAGCACGGTCCCAACAGGGTCACAAGTCCTGCCAGGAGACCTGCTCCAGTGTGAGCTCTTCTCTCCATGGGCCATAAGCCCTGCCAGAGCCTGTTCCAGTTGCAGGCCTCCCATGGGATCACAGCCTCCTTTGGGCATCCTGCCTACTCCAGTGTGGGTCCTCCAGGGGCACAGCTGCCTCACCGTGATCTTCACTATGGGCTGCAGGGCAATCTCTTCTCTGGGGCCTGAAGCACCTCCGTCCCCTCCTTCCTCATTGACCTTGGTGTCTGCAGGGCTGCTTCTCTCAGATGTTCTCACTCTTCCCTGGCTGTTATTGAACAGCCAAAGTGGTTTTTCCTCCTTTTTAAATACATTATTCCAGAAGCACTAGCACCATCACTGAATGGTTTGACCTAGGCCAGAGTCAGGTCTGTCTTGGAGCCAGCTGACTGTTGAATGTGGGGGAAGCTTCTTACAGAAGAAACCCTGCAGCCCTTGCCATGCAAATGCAACACAATTGGTGAAAGGCATAAAAAAAACTGCAATCAAAGATTTCAAAACTATTTTGCAGTTTTCTCAAAACATGACTAGTTTTCTTGATCTTTAGCAAACAACATATGAACTTTTAAAGAAGTCTGACTAAGCCCTTTTGCAATGTTTGAAAATTTTCAAAAATAGGTGTATTGAAATAAAATATAAACAAACAGAAAACACCATCAACTGTCTGTGATTCACATTTCTGAGCAGACAGCAGCATTGCACAACAGCTTGAGACTGGAAACAAGAAGGATCCTACATCCAGATGAAACTTCATGGGGATTTCAGGCAGAATATAATTATTTCATATAATTATATTATATACGAATAGAATATAATTATGCAAAGCTGGAATTTTGTCAGGACACTGTGGTGAGTACCTATGCTTTGTGAAAAGCTTATGGGGATTTTTAATTACCATAAGTGGTCAGAATCTTAGTTTGATGTCTCAGCCAAGAGATGAATTGATACTGAACTACCAGACTCTCAGTACATGCCTGGGTAGTATGAAAATAACAGAACTATTAGACAGCTTGACTCACCTTGTAGTGATGGCAGAATGGGCTGTATCTGAAATCTGGAACAACGATTAAAAAATACTGTTGCTCTTCAACAGAAGAACCGTGATTATAAGGGATGTAACTCTGCATTCAAGATTCTTTCATTCTGGGGAAAGATATGCATCTGCTAAACATGCAGATATGTTATCTGTTCACTTCAGAAACACTTAAACAACTGAGCATCTCTCCTTAAAAATTACCACAGAATGGAATAACTTTTAAGAAGTTATCATACTGTGGAATGAGTCTTATGATATGAACTCATTATGAGTTGTAGAGCCTTCACTCAGCAGAGTGGATATTACACTGGATAGCTGAATACCCAAAAGTTTCTTAACTGGTTCAATCCTATCTGTGTAATCTATCTTCTCATGTCACACCCAGCTCTACTGTATCTGAATATCTTCCAAGTCTCTCTGGGGCAACAATTTTTTCATTATTTTTGGTAATATAATATAAACCGGAGGCTAAAGTATCATTATTTTATTGCTACCCCTGAGATATTTTTGTCAGATGTTAATTCATAATGTAGCTAAGTTCTTTCAAAAGAACAGAAACTAGAGCTGATACTTTGGGAAAATGGATTTGAAATGCACATTAGTATCTTTTTAACTTTTCCATATGAGTTGTGTCAGACATTTCCAAAAACACTTTAAAAGATAGCTAGAAGTCTGACTTTCAGAATTTCTAGCAGGTTTTTGTTTCTTTTTTTTTACTTGGGAATGCTTACATCTTGACTGAGATGCTGGACTAAGCAAAGGTTATCTGATTCAAAGTTCAGACTGAGACTATTCAGATTTAATTTACTTTAAGGTCCCATTTTGGTAGCTTTCCTATGAGTTTACATTAAGTTTGTAAAGTCATGGTAGTTGACTTTCAGATTAAAGCACACATAATCCTCACTGAGTGGTGCCTGAATAGGATTATGGGTTGAGGTGCCTTGTATATTTTTTGAAATGCTGGAAGGAGAAAGAAAAAGTGAATTGCTGCCCTGATTTTTGTGTAGCTACATACACAGATGCATAAAACAGGCAATAAAACGCATTTGTCTATAGGCTCTCAACATGAGGCAACCTGATTGCCAGAAACCTTAACTCATGCAAAAATATGGTCCATATACAAAAAGTCAAGTTAACTTTAGCAGAGCTGCTACTGGCTTCACTGTAATTAAGTGCTAATCGTAGGGGTGTGCTGTTTTGCAAGGCAGTAAACCGGTTTCCTGAGAGGATAAACTTGGAGGTCAAAGGCCGGGGAGTTGGCTCCGTCGGGGACCAGGATCGCTGCCGAGAAAAGCAGCACACCTGTCCTGTTATTGTGATTATGAGACAAATGTGAATAAGGCCAGTAAAACAAAGTAACCTGAAAGTCTGGAAAATTTACTGCCCTAATTGTTCAGAGTGGCATATCGTGCACGCCATGAGCAGGGAGCCGGGCTGTGCCGGGTCCCACAGGACAGGCTCAGCTCCCCAGCACAGAGCACATGGAGGGCAGCTCTCACAGGGCTTTGGGGCCACTGCCCCTTGGCACCATCTCAGAAAAGCTGCTCCAACTTTATAAGGTTATATTTTCCAAGCTATGAAATGACGATGTTTTTTGATAAACTTCAGAGACGAGTTTCCAAGTGTAAATAACAAATTACATACAGCTCTTCAGTATAATAGGATGGAAAGTTTAATCTGTAGTAAATAAAAATAGCAGCTGTTCCACGTTTCAATGCTGTGCAATACTGTGAGTAGGAATTGCAAGAAAAGATTTAATAAAAAAGTCATAAAGTTTATGAAAAAGGTGGAAAAAAAACCTTTGAGAGTAAGTTAAAACAACCATACTTTATTCATGGACTAGGAAAGAAAGGGAAGGAGAGAGGTGCTGTGCTTTTACCACCAGAACAGCACATTTATCAGTAAATAATTGGAGTGTTAGTAAGCACTGGGAGAGAACATCCATCCCAGCATAAAAAGCTGGAACCTGACACAGGGAGAAGCATGGGCATATTGTTTCTGCATCATGGATTCCAAATATCTGAGGCTCATTTCTATAGCAGATAGACTCATATAGTTTCAAAACCAAGAATTCTTTTTGATCCACAGAGAATTTTATATTAGCAAAAAAGAAGTAGATCTTCCCCAAAGATCAGAAAAAAGGGGAGAAGAGCTCTAAACCCAAGATCTGATATTTCTGCACAACTATATTAGCATTCAAAATACTCCTGACATATGGAGAAATGAGCTTGTCAAGTTTCCTGTCACAGGAATAAGTGAAACAAAGAATTCAGTTATTTTACAAGGGCTGAAATGCTTCTAACCATAAGCAAAAAAAAATATATATATATAACTTCACATGAAGATGTGTGTTCCAGCAGCAGATACTGTTAAAACCTTTAGAGGTATATCTGGAGAAATAAGGAATATGGACTGGTTTGGGGTCTAAATGAATGTAGTTCTCTCCAATTAGCCCTTGCACTCATCACAGGACACCTCACAAACCTGGGCAGCATTTTCACATCTCTATGGCACAGAGCTCCTGCAGCCAGACATCAAGAAAGTCAGAGAGAAGACCCTTCCTGTCTGCACAGCTTAAAATTATTTTTTAAATTATTAATTATTATTAAATTATTTTTTAAAATTATATTTCCCCTCCCTCCTACACAGGAGAATCCGGTACCAATGAAATTCTGGTAAAATTAAATTATATCACAGAAGTTTCATTTATGGTCTGATTCCACCTCACAGTCCCTGTGCTTTACATAAATGATGACTGTCACCTTGCAGTGCTCATCCTGTGTGTATTCAAGATGATGAGATGATTGTGTTTCTCATCTCTTTGGTATGGATCTTACCAGTGTATGTAAATACCTGACCAGGAGATTAAAGAAGATGGCAGTAGGCTGTTCTCACTTGTGCCCACAGACCAGACAAAGTCAGGGGGCAGAAATAACAATAAAATAAATTCCTTTTCAACATAGCATACTTTTTTGCTTTGCGTGATCAGTAGTACAGAAATAAAAGCACCTGGAGTGTCAAGGATATTTTGAAGAACCAGACTGAGTGTGTCCCTGAGCCCCGTGCTCCTGCTGACCTGGCTCTGCACTGCGGGGTTGGACGAGGCCATCACTAGGCCTGCTTTTTACTTCAATTTTCTGTGACTCTGCCAAAACAACCATCAGCCTTACAACCAGCATGGTGATCCTTCTGTTTGAGTAATCTACCTGTACTTTTATTGATGAGGAAAATAAACTCTATGACTTTCACATCCCCTAGACAGAATATATGTATTAATGGAAGACAGTGAATTGATTTGTAATTAGACCTTTATTTTAAAATACCTGTGTTGTTGGATTTTTTATGTTGCAGAACTAATTTATGTACAGTGACTCTCCAGTCACATGTATCACTGCCACAATACTGTATGGTTACTATAGAAGGATTTTTTATTTATAGGTCCCCAGGGACATTGCAGATGCACAATGCAGTTAGGCATATTTCATACAACCCTAGAAATTCACGCTGGAAAATACCTTAATCCCAAAGCAAATTAACCTAATCTGTTAGATGAAGATCTTTAGGCTCTCCAAATGGGGACTCCAAGACTTCCCCAGGTAATCTGCTACTGTACTTGGAGGAAGCTTTCCCTCACAGCAAAAGTCAATCCCTCTTCCTGTGATTATTTTATCTATCCTGTCCATGAAAAATAGGCTCTTTTCAACAACCTTTTATGTATTTGAAAGGTTGATGTTTCTTTTCTTGACTGAACAAGGCCATGTTTTCTAGATTTGTGATTACTCTCACTGACTCTCATCTGGACTCCTTCCAGTTAGTCTACATCTTTCTTTAATTTACACAAATCACGTAAGAGAAAGGTATGGCTTTATAGATGGCGTTCCTGCACACTCAAGGGTTTTTGGGAGTTGGGGGAACAAACCAGAAACACTGTTGGCTTCTGGAACAAAACCAAGCTTCAAAAATATTGCAAAAAATACCTTAAAGGGGAAAAAAAAAAATCATAAAATATCCTAAAGGTCTCCAATCCTTGTTCCCAGAACAACTACTAGTGGTTTAGGATGCTACTACATTTCTGCCAGAGGTTATTGCCTCAGGAGTAATGTTGGACATATTCAGAGAAATTAAACGCAGATCAAGATTCATTTCTAGTTTAACTTGCTGCATAAGACCCCTGCATCAAGCCAAAGAATTGCTGTTTGAATGAAGCATATTTTAGAAAGACAGCAAATCCTGATTTAAGGACTGCCAACGATAAGGGATATACCAGATCCATGCACAAATTATTCCAATGGTTAATTGCACAACCTAATTGCTAGTTTGAATTTGTTCAGCTACAGCTTCCAGTCATTGGACATCGATTTGCTTTTGTTTAATAAACAAAAGATCCCTCCACTATCAGAAATATTCAGCTGCTCACTGTAATGCAGCTGTCTCAGATGTTGGTTCACCTCTCTTGTAACATTTCTAATTTTTACATTTTATTTAGCATGTTTAGAACTTCTTTATTTGGGATATTGTGGTTTAATAATATCTAGTGGCACATAAAAAAGTAACTACAACAGCCAAAACTTTTGAAGCTATTTCAGAGTGTTTCAGATCAATCCTTTATTACTTGGGACCCACTGAGTATGTATTTCTTCAATCTTGTTCAGAATGTCCCTTGTACCAACCACTTCCCCTTTTATCCAGAAGTAAAGCAAGTTGGAAGTTTGAGCAGGCAATGACTTGTCAGCTCAAAGTTCCACATTTAATGGGTGACAGAAGCAACTTAGTCTGTGACTTAAGAAGGTGTTCTTGAATTATTTAGTTGCTTCTTAAAGTGGTGTTTTTCAATGTAAGTGTTTTGAAAAATGTCCATATGGTCTTAGCCATAAGAAAGGTGGACAGAACTGTAGTCATCTGTCTCCACAGTGGTGTGGGGAGGTCCTGTTCAGAATCTGCACCTACAGTTCTTCACAGAGTAGCGGTATGGAGTTGTGTCTTCTCCATGAGATTATTTTGTGTCTGGTTTCCCTAGAAACTCTGAGCATAAACAGAAGATATAGGCCTTTTGTCAATTGAGAATTTCTTGAGATTTGGCAGATTATACAAGTAGGTACTGCACATGTGCAGATTGACTCAAATATTGGATGTGCAATAAGATTTTTTTAAGCCGTGTATTTTGAATTTAACAGCTCAGGCATTGGAAGTGTGATATTTACCAGATGTATCCAGTCTCTGCATCTGTGTTGTAGAGTCAGACTGCTGACTATCGCATTTAGGATGCATCTACAAACTGCATGTTCTTATAGACCATTAAGATTATTCAAATCCTGCACTAGATGTGTGCCCTGAGCAGAGAAGGCATTGGCATTTTGCACATGGGGGCAATTCCCCTTTGCCCTGTGGAAATCAAAACTCATAATTCATAAATTGCATTTTGTAGAAAATCCTTAAAGAACAAATAAGTATATCTTGCTTTGTGGTTTTAATTCAAACTGATTGATCTAAAATGTATTTTATCTCCAAGGTGCTATTGTCCTTCTGATTAATTTTTCAGAGTTTTAAGATAGCATCTTAGTGAAAACATGTAGTGTTAGCACTGAAGATTTTTCTACCTCTAGGGTTTTTTTTTTTTTTACTTAGCTATGTCTTTTCACTGTTAAATCAGAGGAAATATATTAATGTTGGCTAATTAACAAAACATTCCACAAGTCCTGAATTGTTTAATTCCACAAGTTCCAAGCCGTTGCACCCAAAAGAGAATACAGACATTTAAATTGGTTATAAACACTTTCTCAGACACTTTTTATTGCTCTTTTACTGTTTGTAAGTGTTACAAGGCAAAGTGAGAAAAGTAGTAGATAAGATCGCCTATTCTTTTTTGCTATTATCATTCTTTAAGGCTATGCTAGATAGCACTTCCTTCTAGCAAAGCAAAAAGAATGGGACCATCATTACAAATTTTATCACTTAAAACAAGGAAAGGAAGGAATCCAAGTACTGTTGAGAGTAGGCCATAAGATGATAAGCATCTTCACTATCTGTGCCATACATCATTTGCCTGTAAAATTACTTTGATCTAATACACAGCCTTTGATCTAAAGAAATTAGCCATCTTCCCTTCTCTTGATGAGACGAAAGGTGAGACTGTACAGCCAGCTTTAGTGCAGCATGCTCTCTTAACTTGGTTCACTTCCCATTTTGCTCCCAGAAGGTCTGTGTATGTGTGCTGATTCACTCTTAGTCTGTTCTGGAGCAGCCAAATCTCTCCTTTGCAGAGAAGAAGGTAGCTCACTCTAGGGTCTCCTCCAGGTAGAGTATTCAAGCAATGCTTAGTTTGGGTCCCCTGACTCCAGAAGTGTAACATGCAAAAGTCTTTCTCTGCTTGTGTCCTGCAACACCAGTCCTTGCCATCAAATCAAAACTGCCATGTGAATGGCTGCAGCAGAGCTTTGCCATTATTTCAGGCACACAGGGATAAAAAAGCCCATACAATTAACAATTGTATTTAAAGACCAGTGGAGGATTAAAGTATACTGTATAGTTCATCACTTAATAGTGTATGAGCTGGAGGATACCAACCAGGGAGACAGAACTCAGGATACAAAGCCAGCTGCCAGGAGCCAGCAACAATTACATCAAAACAATGAAGCAAAAAATTAAACCCACCCAAATATATATGAGTGTAGGTATATATGTGTGCGCGTGTGTGTGTGTATGTGTGTGTGAGGGAGAGAGAGAGAGAGTTCTGGAGAGGGTTGTCCCATTTAGAAGTTCTCCCTCCTGCACCAGCTACAAGATTTGGAGCAGGACAACCCCATGACACTGCACAGAGCTAATGCTTGTATTGATCGCATGACTAGCAGGAAGCTTTTTCCTTGTCTCTCCTATGCAGAGATTATGCAGTTTTGTAGCTGATAAATAGTTTGATTTAGGTGAAAGAGTAAAAGCTTTCACTTTTTACATTTTCTAGTCTATTTCTGATCTCTTCCTGCCTTCAGTCTCTTCTAGCTGATGTCAAAGTGCAAAACAACAAACGCATTTGACTGCATGATAACACAGTGGGTTGTTCCCATGATGTGTAACTTTATCTATTTAATTAAGTAGCAATTAATTTGAATATGTTCATATATTCTCTCATCATGCAGGATTTGTAGGAGCCAGTGCATTACCCAGCTGCTTGTCATCGTCTAGTTCAAAGTGAATGGGAAATCATAGGACACAGATGTGGCTGAGAGTTTTAAACCAGATCTCAGACAGAAATAAACTTCTTTTAAGGAGAATTATCTCATTACACTCTGAGAATAAGTGAAAGGTTATTAGAGGTTACATACTGCCAAATTTTCTCATTTGAGGCTGCCTGTGCATACTGGTTTGTGTAGGGATTTCATCAGATGACAGTTGGACATCCATAATTAGATGTCCTGGTGACATCCAAAGTTTCAAGTACAGAACCTAGAGTATGGACCGATTTAATTTCTACTGTCCTGTTGAACAGAAGGAGAATGATGGTTTTTATTACATTTTTATATAAAACAGAAAGAAAAACTTAACAGATGTGAACAAGTTCTTACAGAAAGAAGATAATGAAATGTAGAAATAGTAATTTTTCTAAGCCCTATTGTTAAGTTTAACAGTGTGTAAGTGAGCATAGTTATTTGCTTACTTAGATAACTTCATTATCTAGAGTTCCTTATCAACCTATGAACGTTTTCAGTTTTTCACTTAGGGATTAAAACCCATGCACAAATGGCATTCCCATTGATGTCCAAAGTACTTTTGCAAAATAAAATATGTGGAAAATTGCAAGAGGAAGGGGAATAAATAAAATGGATTTTTTTTCTTTTTTCTTTTTTTTTCTTTTTTTGAAAGGTAAAAGAATGCAGGATTTAGTAAATTTTAGGTATGTGTTTTATGGATTAAATCTTTACATACATTTTTGAAAAAGCTTTCATTAATGAGCAGGCTGCTTTTTGTACTAATTAGCAAATGGAAATGGTAAAATGTCCTGATAAGATCTCATCTGAACATCTGAAATAGTTTCACAGTTTTGAATATCCCTCTATTTAAAAGATAAATCAAAACTGAACATGGTGCAGGAGAAGTGTTTTCAGCCCTCTGGTCCTCCCTATTACTTACAATGATGACACTAAGAATGTTTTGCTTTGGTTTATCTAGTAAAGAAAAAATTGAAGGAGCTATAAATAAATTAAAAGTGTAAGAGCAGACTTAGTAAAAGACTGTTTAGACTAAGGAACGAGTACCTTGTTTATTCCCAAAAATGGGAATAAACTGGCTGTGAATAAACTAAGAATGAAAATTAGATGCAGATTGATCTTCAGATCAAAAAGAGTAGTGAGGTTTTCCTTCCCTTGTCCACTAAGGGTGGTAGGACATGGCCAGGCCTCCCATTGTCCCCTGGCAAAATGCATGGGCAACACCAGTGTCCCACTGCACTTCTTCCCTGCTATCTAGCCTATGCACTCCTAAAAAAGTGTGATTCAGGTTAGATTTCAGCTCTGAAAATGTTGAAAATCTCCACACTTTCTTTGGTTATTCATAGATTACTTTTGTATAAACGATGACATCAATAAAAAGCTAGTACCTGAAACTATGCATTTGTTTGCATTTATGTAGATGCTGAAGTAGTCTACAGGTCTGGGGATAATCTCTGTGTTCATCTCAAGTTAAAATAATGCAATTTTGAATTATGCTTGTATACCCAAAGGTATATCACCAGAATCTCCATAAAATCTTATCAAAATCTCTGGGTTTGGTGTGTTCACACCAAAATAAATGTATTACAAACTCTACAAACTGGAAGATATAATGCGAAATTTTAATTTTTTTTCCAAACATGTTTGGCTTTCATGTTTATAAAGACTTTATTATAACCTGCTAAGTTTTCTTTAATTACCTTTAGTTCCTAACTCAGGTCAGATACCTTTAATGTCTTTTGGGTCCAAACAATTACTATAAAACAGTCTGTCTCCGGTATAATCACAATGTAAAGCATATTTTTATGTTTAATATAAGGAAATTATGCGTTGAAAAGTAAAGCGACATATAATTAATAGCAAACCTGGCTAATGATAGCTAAAATACATCAAAGCATGCTCCAGCCAATTGGCTAGTATATATGCTTTCAGCAAACTAACTTCCAAGCAAATTAATTTCTTTTCTAACTAGGTATCTCCTTGAATTTTATAGTGGGACATGCTGATTGAAGCTTTGATTCATTAATAAAATGATAGATCCACGTCATTAACTCATGCAGTTGATGCATGATATTCCTATTACAGGGTTTTACTTGATGACTGCCGAACATGTGGTATTCCTATACGTGTTCCAATTCAGTCACAGTTATGGTGTTTGTGTCATTTAGTCGGGACTTGGGTCAAGCAGTATTGGAACATACAGAAGCTCTTTTGAGGAGTTACCTTGGTTGTTGGTTTCCTAGACATTGCTCCCATTGGGTTCTTTTACTCATCTATCAAAAGCAAAATGAAGTCTTAGATGGTTTGCATGTAATTTTTATGGACCCATGAATGTTAATGGCCAAAAGCCACTGCAAGGGCTATTCTAACCTTTTGAATTATGCATTACATGGACTTCATTCAGTGAAGAAAATTACTAGGGTCTGTTACCTAGATTCTATGAAGTGAAGTAATATGGAGCTGAATTACAGCTTAACCAGTCTAGAATTGGGATCTTCAAAGAAATCACAGTGAGCTCAGCACTATAAAATGTCTGCTCATACTCCTACATTTAAAACCTTCACTGCTGAGTTTACTTTGTAGAACTGAATCTGGGTGAGGAAATTATATCAAAAAATAATTACTGGCAAAACTTTGAGAAAGACCTTGCACAGGTCTTCATTTGCTTATAGAGTTCTCTCCTGATTCCTGTCTACACTGTGGTTAATTGCTTAGTAAGTCATCAGGATGAAGCTATGATTTTTTGCCCTATTATCAAGTGTATGGAAGATGGCTGTGCTGTTCTGTCCCCTCTAACTCACTGGGTCTTGTATATTGATTGTTTATCTCATGAGGATTCAATGACATCATGCTTCCTTGCCCTGGAGGGTTGGGCCTAAACTGAGCAGAGCAGAATTACAGGGTTTCAAGAAGCCCTCTGTTCAAAGTGTCTTCACAGCCATGAGTCAATGTTCCTTCAATTGATGCCGTATTTTCATAGCATTGTTCAGCTCTAATGATGAGAAGCTATTGCACAATTAAGATAGATGCAGTCTTGTTTCCCTGCTTACTAATCTGAAGAAGCTGTTTTGCTTTATGTTTCACCTAACAATAAGTGTAAGGTGGAGCTCTGAGAAGATGAGAACATGTTGAGACTCATTTTTGATGGAGTTTTTCAGATGGTTCTGAAATCATATATGGCCATCATCCATTATTAATAGCAAGTTTAATTATTATAGCAACTCATTTCTCCATCAGCTGAGTAGCATTTCAGTTAAGATGCTTGTACTGAAGCGAAGAGAGGGAAAGTATCACTATGCCTTACTACATCCTTATTTTTACACCTATGCAATAAGAATCACTTAGTTCTGCATTTCTGTCTCCTACTGCCCTGTAAGAATTGCAGTAAAATATTTTTTCTGAGGTTATGGCCACCTGTCATAACTCACTCTAATTCAGAAAAAATGTAATTAAATAGAAATAAGACTTTTACTTGTGGTCTGACTTCAGCCTAAACACAGTATATTCACCTGCATTACAGCAACCAGTTTGTTACAGATCTTCTGAAGGCATTCCTATCACCTCTGTTAAAAAGTAAACCTCAGTGCCTTTGCAAAGTAAAGCAATAATATCTGTCATTTGCATGAGTCTAAATCTGGGGTCACAGCTAGACACTGATTTTAGTTTTTCTATTTTAAGCCAAGGTGTAAATAGTTGTGTTTCAGGAGCTGGTTTATGAGCAAATTAAACAGTCTGACCCTACAGGCAGCAATATCCATCAGAGAAGTACAGCAGGAAAGTTCACCTTGCTCGATACAAATCACTGTGACATTCCTAGAATTGTGCAGTCTAAATGCTTGATTAATACAATGGTGAAACTAAGCATTGAACATGAATTCAGTCTTTTGTGATTGATAAAGGAGTCAATACAGCATGTCAGGTGACGGACAGGGACTCTACATCCCCAGAAAGGGAGCTAAAAAAAAAATTAAGAGGGGTACAGGACAGGACACATTATTAGAGACAATCCTTTGAATGCCAGCATATGGGATGTGTCAGAGTCAGGAAAGAGAGAAGATGCAGAGCAGAGGATGAGACATATGCTTGAGGCTCACAGGGATTTGGGACAGTGTGAAAGGCCCTGGCAGAGTCTGGAAGGGAATGTGTAATTTACCTGGTTGGAAAAGGCAAAGAAGAAATAGTCATGGCTTCCTATTGAGGATGTGGGAGAGTGATCCCATGCCAAAGGATCTTCTAGTGACTTCCAAAAGCTACATTAACTTCATCCTTCTCCTGCAGTCATATACTCTCTATAACATGCGGTTCTTCTCATTTTGGTTGGGTTTTTTGTGTTTTTGTTGTTTGGGGGCTTTTTTTTTTTCAAGTTAGCTGAAAAGCAAATGTCTCTGTTCATGTAAACATCAAAACCTGCTTTCTCTCTGTATGAACACAAATGCAAAATTACACTGACACTTTTCAGATAAGGAATTTCTGTAAAAGAGACTACTGCTTTGGATAATTGAAGGGGATTAAAAATTGCATAATTCAATGAAGAAAGTAGGCAGATAATCAGATGACCAGACCAATGGTTGCCCACAGTTTGTACCAGGCCACAGCAAGATCCTGCTCACTGTCAAATTTCACAAAACTACTGCGTCTTGCTAGCTTTTAATCCCAAGAAATGGCTGTTTTCTGATGGTAACCTAGGTCATGGGAAAATTTTCTCAATAAATTGAGACCACAGGCATGTAGTCAAGAGGGAATTTGTATGCGTATCTGCAAGAAATGTCGGTTCCTCCCACTCAACCCAGCTCTGCTGTCCTCCTCCTGACTACAGGAACTTGTAAGGTTGGTACTAGATGAGCATCACTGTTTTTGGCAGTGCAAAATGAACAATAGATCCATCTAAAAAATAAGTGAAATTTGATTAACATTGTGAAGTCACTATTTTCATAATTTCCGTGTGCAGAGTAACTTTCCTGCCCATCCTCCCCCTCCCAAAACCATGTCCTTGCCAAAAATAGAGAAAGGGATTGGGACAGCATAACCTTGCTACAGCTGCTGCCAGGTAGGAGCTTTTAGTTTCATCTAAAGAGTTGTATCCTGTGAGCTTCATGAGTATTTTAAATTTAGAAAGAATTCAATAAAGCAACTAAAAGCTGGATAAGGAGGCACAGCAGAACCTCCAGAGCAAACCAAGCAACAAGGTAAGAACATCTCTGACAGAACAAGATTTTCTTGGTTTCATGATGATAGTTTGGTCTTTGAAGTAAATTACTCATTATTGCTTGGGAGGCACTGCTAGCTACCATCTTAAAGAGATGATTATATTTATCCTTTTGTGTCCAAAGTGTACAATCCCTGCCTTGAACTTCTACCTGAACTAGACCTGACTTCTTACAAATCTTTGCTTCCAACTATTCAACTGTTCTTGGGCTGAGGGACTGAATTATCCACACAGAAGATGCCATGCCAGGATTACAAAAGCATTACCCACTATGCCACACGCTGAGGAGTATGACTGTTAAAGTATCAAAGTCAGAGATTTTCATAAGAATGAGTCATAGAAGCAATGTGTTCTTTTCTTTCTCACTAAACAAAAGAAGAAAGACAATGACAAAATAAAACCATCCCTCCTTCTAAATGGCAACATCCAACAGTGAAAACCTAGTCAAAAATATCTTTCTGTACATTCCCTCACTGTCAGTGTATGCCACTGAAGTGGCAGGAACCACCAGTGTGACACTTTATAATAAAAATCCTCTATTAAACTGTGCTAAAAATTTGGAAAATAAGTCAACTATTTTTTGCTGTTCATTCATATAAATTTGGGATGTCTCCCACCTATTGCTATTCTCATATTTTCTCTTTCCTGTAAAAAAGTAATTGTTTCTATATGGATATTTATTATAACTGAAATATTTCTTCTTTATCTCATAGCCTTGAAGAATAGCATGCAACAATCCCTGATGGTCTGATCAAATCTGTGTATATACTTTTACCACATCAAAGCAAGTGGAAATTCAGAAAAGGATTGGAAATCACAGATTCTGATAGATATAGGGTTATAAAAGTAGGGTGACAATAGCAGTCTGAAATTATAAAACTTGCAGACTCACACCATGGTGAGGTGTGATAGCAGAGCCACAGATGAGTGTTGTGATACTAGCCAACACAGACCACTAAACCTACATGTTACACACTATTCCTTTGACTTAGAAGCCCAGATCTATCTTCATCTTCTGCAGATCAGCTTACTATTGAAAGGTTTTTCTTTTTGCATTCAAACATCTACCTGCCCACAAAGTCTCTAAATAATTATATGCAACAACCTATTTTTCCAAACCTACAATGGACATTGGTTCAATCCTACATATAAATGTGTTAGCCAGATGAGTTTGGGATGGCTGTATTCTTTGGGTAACAAAGCAATAGAGTAAGTTGTGCTGGTCATCCTGAATATGAATCAGCATGGCCTTTGTACCACATCATACAGGCAGTTCTGTATTGTCCCAAATGCAGCAAGAAACACAAACCATTTTATTTTTTTGAATAAACAATTTTAAATTTATTTGTTAATGCAGGATTTCCTCATGGAAAAAAGTTGGTTCACAAGACACAAAGAGGTAAAAATGTTATTTTGAATTTAATATAGTTTTTTTCTTTTTTTTTTTTTTTTTTTTTGTAAAACTGTATCCACAGCAATATATGGGCATTTTTAAATTAGTACATTTTAGTACAACATCCCTTCTATAGGTCTTCTAGTTTATCAGGCTAACAGTAATGAAAATTTCATTTTTATTAGTGATTATGATGTGAGATAAAAGGAATTAGGAGTTATTTCTAAAGCCCAGCATGGGTGTATGTAGACTAATAATTATAAGGAAAACAAATTCTAAACCTCATCAAAAAATACAGAGTGTAGGAGGTCCTGAGAAGAAATAAAATAGGTAGTTCATAATTCCATTGTCCATCCTTTCACAAATTAGATGCTGCTGTACAGCAAGAGCACCCTGAGACAGACAGCTCTGTTCTTGAGGCACAAGGGAGCTGTTCACAGCACGAGTGAGAGTTCAGCTCTCCTGGCAGGACGAGCAGGGTGTGCTCACCAGGCAGTCCCTGCCAGTGGAGTGCACACTCATGCGCCATGAGAACCACCTTCCTTGTTCAAGAAGTTTAATGCACTTCTCTCGCTTTCCTTTCGGTAACATGTAGCTTGAGAAACAGAAAATATATTTTAGGAAGGGAAGACATTTTTTGGGAATGGCTATGCTCCTGGAAGTGATTCAGGGGCTAAGGAAGGTAAAAAAAACTGATCCATTTTTTTGAAATGTGATGGGTTCTGAACTTTGAAAATGCCAGTGCTGGTTTGTTAAATTTTGATGATGTACTTGAAAGAAGTAGTCTTGTTATATTCATTATTGCAATCTCCTCACTTCTTCTGTGTAGCTTTCACCTCTTCTGTCCAATTTTTAACATGCACAATGGGAACTCAACATATGGAGCAGCTGCAAAGTTAGGGCCAAGAATAAAAAGAAAGAATTAAACATACTTAATATTCTTTTGCTTCTGAAAACTTTTCACCTTAAATTAAAGAATGTGTCTACATTTTTTTAAGACCTATTTTATTTAATTGATCTTTCAATAATGTTTAAGGCAAGATCGGGGCAGACTCCTTCCTGTCTTGATGGTAGGGATAAAGGTAAAAAGTTGTTCACATGGGGGGACTACTAATCTTGAGGAGCAATGGATTATAAAATGCTACATGAAGCCCAAGATAAACAGCTCGTGCCTAGTGCAGCAGCAAAGGAAGCCAGTTTCTTGAAAAGGGGGATAACTGGGACATACTGCCCACATTTAGAGTGCTCCTGAGATCCAGCAAACCCCAGGCTTGATCTGAGCACGTCTAATACATCCTATATTGGCTATAAAATCTTCTAGGCTTTTAAGCAAAGCTCCCCCTTCTTCCTCCCCAACTCACTTTAAGAGGCTATTTCTAGTGAAATCTGACTATTCTATAGGGTGGGTCAACAGTGCTGGGTTTTATATAAGCCTTGAAACTGTAGTGTTCTAAAAAGGAACTTTCTCAAAATGGGACTTTTCATTTTTAAAATCTATTGGTATTGAATAATAATTGTTTTTTGTCCAACTAGTTTTTTTACTCTTTCTTTCTTATTATAGCTTTGCAAAACTGATTAATAGAGACACTGGATTCTGTTCCATCCTGTGCATTTTCAGCAGAACTCATGGCAGCATCCAGTCACTGTGAGGGAATAAATTTGCAGAAAATACCAAATTTTCAAAAATTTCATAAAGAAATTTTATTAGTCTAATAATATGTCTACCTATATGCAGTACAACACACAGCTATTGTAAATTATTCTTCAAGACTTTCATGACAGAGGCATGGAAGGCACCTTGTAAACTTCTCTATACAGATGTGGGGCACCCCGCAGGAAGAGGATATTCTTGGGATTTTTTTCAAAGAAATTTCTGAAAATTTTTCATGCTTGAAAAAGAGATTTATTAATTAGAAATACATGCATTTTTATCAAGAACTTTGCAGGAAGAGGCATGTTTCCAGACATTTCTGTTCAAAATGAAAATAAATTCACTCATTATTAGTCAGGACAAAAGCAAGGCCTAGAAAATGCAAATTCAAGTATTTTCTGCATTGAAGTCACAGCATGAATAAAATGCATGAACTAAAGCCATTCACAGCATTTTTACATGTCAGATGAGTGGGTTTGCTGCCAGTCTCTTTTTACATAGGTGTTTGCCAGTTTCACGTGTTAGACAAAGCAAAAGTGTTCCAAAATCCATCAGTTCTGAAGAGAATATTCTGACTTGCTGACTGGGCTGCTGTAGTTGTTTTTCCCAGCAGCTGTACTCCATCTAAACTCTGATGTTTTCCCTGTGACAAAACTTAGTAGGAGATGTTACTTCTCAAGTACTGGAACCATTTCTCCACCAGTCTATGCTCAGCTCTTTCTTTATTCCTTTCACTGTGGCCTAATTGATTAATGATGCACAGGACATGGCGCCTGTAAGACCAGCGAGATCCTGTTTCACAGATGTTGATTATGTATTCACAGTATAACAGAGGAGCTTAATTAACATTTTGGAGACTGCTGCAAATCAGCTGTCTATTTTACCTCTGCAGGTAGCTAAATTTCAAATTTGCTATCTTGTGACTGTATTTGCAAATGCCCCTATTGGGTAAAACTCACCTTCAACATGCACACACTTCAACATAGTCTCTCTGAAGTCCCATTCTCTTTATGTAGAGAAATGCTTCTCTAACAGTCGCCCCACAATCCATTTTCTGCTCCCCCATGTCATCTGAATATCTGCTTTGCTGACACTGCTGGACTTGAAATATTTCAGTATCTACTTAGTTAAAAGAAAGTTTATTAATACTTCCTGAGAATATTATGATCACTTGCCATCTAGATGTCAAATAGCAGACACAATACAGTACTTTAATGTTTCCTAATGAAATCTTAAATTGTGAAAGGAAATAGAGCCTGATTCTCCCTTCTTCAGAGATGAGCCTATGTCTGTGATTTCATTTGGCCTCTGTAACTCCAAGCAGTATTTCTCTTCGTGGTTGGTTGACCCTGGCTGGACATCAGCTGCCTACCAAGTCATTTTCTCATTCTCTGTGGTGGAGTTCTCCAGGAGCTGCAGGTGGATTTCTGCTCCACCATGGACCTCCATGGGCTGCAGGGGCACAGTTGTCTCACCATGATCTGCACCACGGGCTGCAGAGCAACCTCTGCTACAGCACCTGCAGCACCTTCTGCCCCTCCAGCCCTTCCCTCTGCACTGACCTTGGTGTCTGCAGAGTTGCTCCTCTCATGTTCTCACTCCTGCCTCTTCAGCTGCAGTTGCCCTTTTTTTCCCTCCTTCTCAAACACATTATCCCAGAGGCACTGCCGCTGCTGCTGATGGGCTCAGCCTTGGCCAGAAGTGGGTTCCATCCTGGAGCTCCATTGTCCCTGTCAGACATGTGGGAAGCTTCCAGCAGCTCCTCAGAGAAGCCAACCCTGCAGAGAGCGCTGCCTATCAGCTCCTGTGACATCTCACAGTACTCTTAGTCACTTGGATGGTAGCTGCAGTAATTATGAACTATTTGGTTCTTTAATATCATTAGAAACACTCTTGACTTTTTAAGTATAAAACATATTTAGCAATAAAGTAATTGCAAAGCAAAATGTTTAAAAGGTTTATTTCAAGAAAAATTTACTTCTTTGAAATATTTTCCCACACCATGTTTTAAACACAGAGTTCTGTTGGAACAGACCTGTTTCCCAAACAGCTCCCTTTTCACCAGTCTGTGTTTGTCACTCTGAATATCACTTACCTGAAGTTTCCCCTTCAGTGTTAGCTCTCTCCAACATTTTACTGCATTGACTAAAGGGAAAACAGCCCATTATCCCTCTTATGGTCTGGTCTCTGTTTATTTTGTCTAAATGCTTCTTTAAAGGGTTTCTAATTCCAGAGTCACTCTCTGGCAGTTTACAGATCATGCTACAATTTTCCAGGCATCACTCAAAAATGTAATATATTAGCAGAGAGATCAGCTCCATCATACACCAGATTTGGCTCTAGATGGTGAAGTACCAGTTTCTGTACCTCTCTGCCAAATGGCATACTCTTGCTTTCCATACACACTTTCCTGGCAGTCCTAATTGGCTTTTCATGCCATTGGAATTTTTTTTTTTAAGTTTTTGTAAGAAGTAAAAGTACGTTACATAAGTTTTACCAAACAGAGGTGTTTTCTGGTGGTTTTTTTTGTAAAGCAGTAAAGAAGAGTACGTTCATTTGGCAATGAATTAAGACAGCTAGAAAAAAGCTATCAATTTTAGCCCTTTCATCTGGCTCTAGACAAAAGAGATATATCCAGATGACAAGTATGCCTAAACTATTCTTTCTTCCTCATATAGAAAACATAAGGTTTACAATATGTACATGGAAAAAAATCTAGTTAGAATGCCAGGCTAGTGTGTGAGGCAAATTAGGTCTATCCTTTCAGAGGCTTTAATTTGTATGACTCTTTTCTGGAAACTTTCTTATGTCAGCTAAGAAAATGTTCCATGTTCTCCTTGTGTGAATGCACATATACATAAATGACTCTTGGATCAAAAAATTAGTCCTGTACACCAAACATAGTCCTCTTAGAAGCCTCACTCCCAATTCTGATCTCATACCACTGTCACACCCCAACCAAAAGATCAGAAACAAGAACAAGAAATCAGAAATTCCTAGTCTTTTGACGATAAGTAGCTTTAAAAAATTCCATGAGTCTCAATGAAAATTATTCTGATGGACAAATTATTTATTGGCAAAACTGCATTATTTTATGGCCGTGATCCAGTGGACGACTTAAGCATGTGCTTAATTTTAGCATGAGAGTATTCTCATTGGTTTCAATACGACTTCACATATTTAAAGCTAAGCTGTGTTTAAGTGCTTTGCTGGATTGTGGCCTGCTTCTGTCAGTAAAAGGAACTTAATTGAGATTATAGCTGCTAAGGAGAGATGATAAAAGTTTAAACAACTGAAAAAGATCAGACTGAGTAGGACTGTTGAATTCTTTCAATATTTTACATATTTTAGATCACAGGACACTGACTCTTAGAAAGTGCAAGTACAATTTTCCTATTGAATGAAACTTATTTACTTCATTACAAGAATCCTGGAAAGTCTTTTTATTCATAGGCACATTCAAACTCCATATTTATGACCATTTTCATTGTGGAATAGCTATTCCCCTGGCTGATCTTGTAACTAATAATGACAGAATGAGACCAAAAGACTTTGTTTTGGTATCTCTTTATACAACATAGTGAAAAATATCTATCTCCTATTTTATCTCTACTACACAGATGTATACCAGCTCTCAGATATATCTTCCTAGTAAATACTACTTCTTTATGAGATCTAGATTTTTTTCTGTGTGGGTTTTCTGGGACAGAGATTTAATAAATGAGCTTTTCAGATGTCTCCTGTAGTGACTGAGTGCTTTAAGCACTTAGGGTGAGGTTTGCAGTTTGAGATTTGTAGCTTGCATTTGAGCTGTTGGGTGGCTTTGTTCCTATGGTCACACTGTTATCTCATTTGGAAAAGGGCTTGAAGGGGGACTAGTGAGCACTAGGAGATTGACATTACTGTATTCTTTATTATAATGTGGTTTACAATTATTAGAAAAGGAAACACCAATTCACTTACAATTTCTGCTTCATCTTCTCTACATTACTTCCTAGGGTCATTACGAATTGAAGTCGTACAGCTATATAAATGTCTATAAAGTTGTACAAATTACGAGGTACTGCTATCTGCCATAACTGAATTGCCAAAAAGACACATTCCTTTAATGATCAGAATCATGAAACCTCAGAAAGATCAGTGTATTCAGACAGCAAAAAGTACTTTTCTGATAAATAGGAAAATGCACGTATCACCTCTGGTGGTTCCAGTACACTTTTAAAGTAATATTACACCCTATATACCAGATGCATAATATATGAAATCATGTAAAGTGCCTCTGCAGTACTGCTGTTCTATTTCTTCTACTCTCTGCCAGACTATCTATACATAGTAATATATTTTATTGGGAAGGCTCTCCCTGTGGTCACCTGAATCCTGTAATACTTCAAAATACAGCACACTTAGAAATTATGTGCAGCTGAGAGGTAGCTACAGATATCTTATTTCTAATGAAAAAGCCTTCTGTGTCATGCTCTTGAGGCATACAAGGCTGGGTATACCTGAAAAATTAGGCCACTGTGTGGTCTGCACAAACTGCTGGATACTGAACAGCTCAGGGCCAGATCTTTGTCACTGCATCAACTCAGGTGATGAGTTTTCAGGTCTTGGCATACATATGACTGGACTGAAAAGCTCTTCTTGTGCTGTTGTGTCAGTCCAAGTGTGGCATTCATCTGTATGTTACTGTGTTTCACGTGTCTGGGTCACATAGTCCTTGTTCTGGCGCAGTAAGACAAGAATTATCCACCCCTGTTCGCTGCTCAAGAAGATGTCTGAATGTCTGGATATGTGAGGCTGGAGCTGTGAAAAGGCCTCAAAGAACTGTTACATCTTCATGATTTTAGTTGTGTCCCCATTGACAGATTTGGGCTTTTAATATATCCCTATTTATAAGTTGAAGGCATTGCTAAACACGTTTGGTGAAGTGAAAAATTAGTAGCAAGTACACAAGTCTAAGTTCACTCTGAAGCAAAATAAAGGGGAACCTTAGTTCTTGAATTTTTTTGGGAAATATAGCCCAACCAGGCTTCCAGGCCACCTGGCAAAAGTTGGCCTCAGAGTTCTTTTTTAATTCCAAAAGCTATAATCACACAAGATATCTTTGTTGTCAACAAGGACAAAACAGAGACTCAGCACTACTTTTTATAGACTTTTCAACTTGGCGTGCTCCTGCACCACAAATCAAACTGATGGCTTGTTGAAAAATGTATTTTTGGTGTCTATAAATCTTGTTTCACAAAGCTCTAGATACAGGTAAAATTTAGGGATGGAACAGGAAACCTGGCGACTGCAATGTCCTTCTGACCTTCAATATTTGAACTTTTTTTTTCATCACTATGAAACTTATTGACAAAAAATTATTGGACTTAATTTAAAAATATATACATTATAGATTATTTGTAAGTAAGATAAATCAATACAGCTATATCTAAAGCAATAGCTGAAGCTATATGCTTTATAGCTTTCTGCAGGTCTTGAGAATAATGAAGTGCTCAAAGTTGCAAGAGGATTAATATTAAATATAATTTGATGGATAAAACAAACAGAAAAAATGTCATAATACCGCAACTTATTAATAAAGACAGTGATAAAATATTTTGGCTACTGAAGAAAGAGTGCCAAGCTGTAAAGCATAGACCAAGAGTTGCTACGCTTAAGCAAGAATACTGTTCTTATGCAGAGTATATTCCACCCATGACAGCATCAACTGAGAACAAATGGGTTGTGTGAAAAGCTGCAATGAGAAAAGCAAAAGGCAATTCAAAATGTAATTTAGTTTTCCAGAAATTTTCATGGTATGTATAATAAGAAAAGGAAAAGCCTCAATCTGCAAAAAGGGAATGAGATCCTAAACTATATATGTAGGAGTTTCTGATTCAAAAATAAATTTACTCAGCTCTTAAGAAAAGAAACTTCTGGCAAAGCAATGTTGAATTCTGAATATAAACACACACAGTCATAATGGCTTCCAATGCTAATCCTAATCTAGGAAACATGATTTTGAAATATATATAAATAAGATAGAGTAGTTCCTTAGCCTCTGACCAAAATTGTTTTGAGCATCATTGAGTAAAGTCCAAGAGTGTAGAGGATTCATTCAAGACTGAATTGTCCAGCTGGGAGTATAACCTACATATATTTGATAAACTAATGTAATGAGCAAAGTAATTGGCAATTAATTTCTAGTAGTATTACTGACTAATAAACCCTAAAGACTGAATACATGTATTGTAAAATACTACAGATGAGAAAGAACCTCCACATTCTACATGCATCCTACGGCCTTTTTCCTTGTTTCTGTTTGTTTTGATTAGTTTGCCACTAATGCTGGCAAATAATGCAGAGATCTGCCTCATTAATATTTCTTTGCACTGATTGCATGCTAAAATGCTGCACATTTTGTAGAAAAACTACACAAAGTTTATGCTTGTATCTGAAATTTTTGTGAGAATATTGATTAGGTTTTTAAGTTCTTGGAAGAGTTGAGTCATGAGATTTTCTGATGAAGAAATCACAAAAAATTAATCTTGTTTCCTTGGATTTTGCCTACAATTTTGATGCTTTCATGTAATGGCTGAAAGTATTGATAAAATTGGCAATATGTTTTTGAATTAATGCAGTTTCCATAGTTGTGGGTGTTGGTATAGCTGCACGCTTTTACTCGTCAATGTAGAGAATTTTCTCCAAACTCCTTCCTAAGGGCTGTTGAGAGCTGTTAAGCATAATGTAGGAAATATTGACTTTTTGTTCATTTTTGTATTAGTGAAAAATGGAACAGGATATAGTCTTAATTACATACTTTTATGGTAATGGCTGTGTGAGATAAATTATATTACTTGCCTCTCTTGAATGAAACCAGATAGTTACTTATATAGTCAGGTGATTCAGTTTTTCTTTCAAATACGTGGCCAAATGACTGGTTGAAATGTCTACATTGTTCTACTTTTCAATTTTTGTGTTCCATAAATGATCAGGCACAGCTTCACAAAAATCCTAATAGTCATTCTCCATATAATCTTCATAACAGTAATTATCTATATTCATAAAACAGTCCTCTCTACATTTTACAGGTAATATAATTTGCAAATGTGTCTGAGTGTTCCTCAAGCCTTCTACAAAGAGAACAAATTCTGAGAATAAGGAACCACCAATGTCCGTGGGAGACCTCATGGACTTCCATGATAGGATTCATCATACTGATCTTTAATGACTGGGGTCTAGAGGGTGTTTTTGAGCTGGCTTTCAAGATTCCCTGTATATTAAATGGCAAGAACTGGGCATGGCAGTTCAGCAGTTAACTTACATTGAAGTAGTATTCAAAACAGGCAGAAGAACTGTGCCTAGAACAGCTACTTTCCTCTGCTGACTGGAGCCAATAAGACTTTAAATTTAGACTTTGTATTTGGATCAAACATATGCCTCTATTTTTAATGAAATACATTTCAACCCTGTCCTCTCTTGATGAGCTGTAAAGTCATAATTAATGCAACTTGTAGATAGAACGTATATTAAAATATTTGATTTTTAAATTATTATTATTAGAATATTTGTTTGCTAATTCTCCTAATTTTTCTTTGTTGCTGAAAGATATTTGTCTATATTGTTTATAGAGTATGTCAAAGGCTTTTCATCTTATACTATGCATATATTCCTTCTGGACAGATACTACATTGTCAGGATCTGTTTAGTCTCTTTCTGTTCTCTTCATACATCGAAGCACATAACGAAGCAAAAAGAGGAAGTAAGTGCAGAGAGCATGCCCTCTGAATGGATAGCCACGAGTCAGATGCATACTTCATGCAGATTCTGCTGTTTATTTTATGATAACCTTATGCCAGGAAAACAATTTCTCATGTACATACAATTCAATTAGAGTAATTTTATGTCTGAAGGATTCTTTCAACCTAGTGGGTATGGGAGCAGTTTATACTTTAATAACCTTTGTGAACAAGGAATTGCAATTGGTTAAGTACAATTCAAGTACACTTAAAGGTCTAAGGAGAATTTCATCCTACTGTGCTCACACACAGAATAAATAGAAATTTAAAAACTCACTATGCTCAGTGAAATTTTTCCAGACCACTTTTCTTGTTTCTTATCTAGGAACCCATGGAAAAATTCATCTCTTCTAGTTATACCTCACGGGGATGGAAAGGATAGAAAGGATGTGATTCTGGTATAATTCTAGTGTCACAAAAAGAGAAGATAAAATAAAAAAGAGTTTCTCATTGCAAATCATTGTATTGAATATCACACAGCCTCTTGTTTGAGACACCAAAGAAGCAGCCGCCTGCAATGTGCTTTGATAGCCTGAGTAGGAAGGGAAATATTAGTCTGTACTATGAGTTGAATAGTCAGCTAGACAGTAGCCTTAACATTCTCAAGGGTCCTGCAATATCTATTCACTGTCCTGGTTGTATATTCCAGCATGTCCTGGTCTTGGAGTAACCACGCTAATCCTATAAGCTTCCAACCCAAGACAAGGTGTGTGGCAAGGTTTTGGTAGTGGGGGCACTACAGAAGTGGCCTCTGTGAGAAGCTATTAGAGGATTCCCCCATGTCCAACAGAATCAATGCCAGCTAGTTCCAAGATGGATCTACTGCTGACCAAGACCAAGCACATTGGTGACTGTGGTATCAGCATATTTAAGAAGGGGGAAAAAAATGTGGCAATGAAAGATAGAGAGACAGGAGTGAGAACCTGTGAGAGCAACAGCCTGCAGACACCAAAGTCAGTGAGGAAGGACAGGGAGGAAGTGCTCTAAGTGTTGAGGCAGACATTCTCCTGCAGCCCATGGTGCAGAACATGGAGAGGTGGCTGTGCCCCTGCAGCCCTTGGCAGTGCCCATGGAGCAGAGATCCACCTGCAGCCCATGGAGGGCCCTGAAGTAGGAGTAGGCAGATGTGCTTGAAGGAGCTGTGGAATCCATGTGGACACCATCAGTTCCTGAAGGACTGCCCGCCATGGAAGGGACGATGTTGGAGCCATTCATGGAGAACTGCATCCTGTGGGAAGGACTCGCATGGAACTCATGGAGGACTGTCTCGTATGGGAGGGACCCCCACTGGGGCAGGGGATGAGTGAGGAGTCCTCCCACTGGGAAGGACACAGCAGACACAGCTGGGTGTTTTAAGTTTGGAGATAATTTCCCATTATCCTACCCTGATTTGATTTGAACTAAATTAAACCAGTTTCCCTGATCTGAGCCTGTTTTGCCCATGATGGTAACTGCTGAGTGATCTCTCTCTGCCCTTATTTTGACCCCTGAGCTTTTTTGTTATATTTTGTCTCGCCTGTCAATTGAGGGGACTGACAGAGCATCTTGAGCTACACTAGGCACATCTGTTGAGTGAGTATTTGGACATTATTATCATAGAGTATACACTTTTCTTAAATTTTATCTTAAAACTAAGCATGCTCTAATTTTAAGAAGAAGATTTGACCTGTGATGAAGGGACTATGTGGGTACAACTTTACTGGCTCTGAAGTCCCAGTCCTCATGATGTAGAGTAATATTTGCAATAACTTGAAGGATGAGTTGTTAATGAGGGGCAAGGACCTGTCTAACACCTGCAGCATTTCTGCAGACCCTATTACAAAATCCAAATGTCTAAATATCTTAGCAAAGCTGTCCCTCTGCATTTGTACTAAAAAAAAAAAACAAAAGGTGGTGATAATGTTATGTTCTCCCTTTTCAAAAGGTATAAAAGGAAGCTCTTTCTCAACTATGAACATAAGTAGTGATACTAGGAAAATTCAGAAGCGTACCTGGGTAACAATTTCCTGCTGTCAGAAAGCATACAACCTTACTGAAGTCCAGAAACTCATTGAAAATAAGAACTGTCTTTGGGCTTATGGGTTTGGTTTAATACAGCTGAAGCTGACATTGTACATCTACAAGGATATACAAGAGTATATCCACAAGAGTACTACCATCTCACTTCTCTGCAGTCAGCTGATCCAAAAAAATATTCATTTTTTCTTTATGATATGGATCTAAATGCTGCTGCTCTGTATGCATAAAAACAACTCCATGAGGAGTTTCGAAAGTTATCCTGCCACTTTCGTTGGCCCTGTGCACAAATATATTCAGGCTGCTAAAATGCCTTCCACTCCTCTCACTGGAGAAACTGAATTGCTGCTTCCATTATTAGCTCTGAGAAAAACATCAAAACTACATCTAGTCCTGAATGCAGCATCATGTTCGCTCACGGGATTGAGCAGCCATGCTCATATTACACTCGCCTGAGCCCTTCATGTTGGCTGTCTATAAACTAGAGGATTTATTTTAAGCAGTCCCTGCTGGTTTTCAAAGCTCTTAATGCCAAGGGACCTGGTTTTTGCAAGACTTCCTCCTTGAGCCTCCTGCCAGGGCATTTCCACGAGCTGACACCACATACCTCTGAGCTGTGCCACTTAGACGCACTTGCAACACCAGTATGAGCTTTACCTCCTGCTGTGATAGCTCAGAGTAAGCATTTCACTTCTCTAGACTCTCTGTCATATCCCATGTGATCAATAGTTTTCTCCATTTGCAGTTGTTCAGTTAATAATGCACCTCAGTATGAAATTAGATCCCCTAGAAGGAATCTTGGGGCTGGGTATCTTGAGCCCTGAGACACATTAAAAGGATACTTAATTTTGGAAGTTTAACCAATGACCATATTTTATAGTTTGCAACAGCACAGTTCCTTTCCTACTGTATGACAATAAGTAATATGTGTGTGTGTGTGTGTGTCTATATAATCTATCTCTCTCTCTCTTTCTCACTATACATATATATAAATGCACATGCACCAAAAATACCAAAGAGCATATTTCAAGGGAGAAAAAATAGTAGTATCCAACTTCCTATCACTGGTAATGAGAGAAAACACCCAACCCTGCATGCTCCTCAAAAGCTACTGTATAGAGAAGAGTAATATTTGGATAATAATCTAGTAGTGTTTGCTTTTACACTTCATAATATGTGATTTAATCAGAAAGGGCATACCTGAAGGAGACTGTCCAGAAAACTCTGAAGCCCTTAGAGGATGGTATCAGTGTGCTTCTCACATGTTTACAACAGATGCTCATCCTAAAACTTGAGAAACAGCTGCAACCAAGCCATAGACTTGCTGAGTAGATTGGCATGAATTTGGAATTATTCTGCAGCTAAAATCAAGAAATACACAGTACTTTCCACATCAGTAGCACAACTACAGAAGAGTTAAATCCCTTCTGGTTTATCTTTCCATAGTAGTTTGATGTAGTCAGGTCACAGCTCTGGGCTGTGAAAGCCCTAAGAAAGTGTCACTATGGCACCAGTTTATTTACATACTGATAGCTCCAAGCTTTGGGTTCTGGTCTTCCTTTTACTTTAGATTCATTTCAACAGATTGGTGAAATCAGCCTCGGGGACAATTTAGCCAAGAGGAGTGCAGACCTCACTGACAGATCCAGGCACAAGCATATTAACAAGGCTCTCACAGCACTGCTAGCTTCTGCTGTCCCTGATTGTTACATACAAATGCTGACTCCATGCCTGTTTTGAAGTCCAAATTTGCCATTGAATTTAGTGGGAACAGAATGAGGCTCCTATGCCTTTTAGCCCATCGCCTGCCTGGCCTGCATTGAAACTGCCTGCATTCAAACAGCCTGGCAGTGCTCCATCAGAGGATCCCTGAAGCTTAAGATCACTTCATTTTTCCTCTCTTTGTGAATCAGAAGTGACTATTTTTGAATGTGTTTTTAGTAGGAAACTTTCCATAATATATTTTGAATTTTTATACATATAAGTTTTTCTGCTATATTTCCTTATACCATGATACTCTTGAGGAGTCTTTCCAGTCCAAATTTCCCTTGGATATTCTTTGTAATTTTTTTACTTTTTTTCACATTTACTTAGCTTTTTCCCTTCCCATCCCCTGCCTACCTCTATCTTGGTACAAGATGTCTGAAAAACATGATTAGTTTTTTTAGTTTTTTAGAAGGAAAAACCCACCCCTGGCTACTTTTTCATTATTTGACTAAACTCAACAACAAAAAAGTCTGCTAAGCACACATGAAAAGAGTACTGAGATAAGTTTTGGAGAACTCACTTTAGATGACCTCAAAGCAAAGAATAAGTAAAGATGTGCCAGGATTGGATTACCCGCTCCTACATCTACCCACAGACTACAAAGACAAAAAGGCCTCCTTGTGCTTGCGGGTCACCATATTAACCCACAAGGTTCAGTCAGCAAACACGTGTCCTTTTCAAAAGCTGCCCTTTTCTCAAAGCTGTGGTTTTTTTCTATCTGTGGTTTTGAGCAAAGTAAGCAGAGCTCTCTGCCAGTATTTCAGGCTACCCATCACACTAAGACATCTTGTCAGAATTCAGCCATTGCTGTGGAGCTGGCGGGTACTTCACTGAATTTCACAGAAGGAAGTACATTTTTTTTTAAGCCAAACCATAGATCACATCCCTGCTAGTGAGTTGGGACAAGAAATTCCTAGGTACTCTGTTTCTTTTTGTAAAGGGAAAAGGATTCGAAATTGAACCCCCTGCCAGGTCTCCTACTTACAGCTCTGTGCATAAGTCAGGAGTAGTACAATATCTGCTGCTAATCCAGAAGCAATATGCTGCAGTCATTAAGGTAGTTACTTACTACTGTGCTGATGAATGCACAAAAAAGAACAGAAAGGAAATTTGGCAGAGCAGATGGTGGATAATGATAGTGACAGTGAACAAAAGTACTGTTAAGCATTGTGTCTGTTGGGGAGCCCATTCCCCAATGTAAATATAAAGTAAACATGACATAGGTATTAGGTAATTTTACAATCTACTGTTTTTGGCAGCTAGTTTGGCACTGGTCATTGTGTCTATTTTGGGGATCAGCTGTATGGTCCCAGATTGCCATTTTTCCTCTGCCTTTCTTTCTCTTAAATTTCCTACAGTATATTATCACTTCATTTTAGTTTCACTTATTTCCTCTGACAGTAGAGCAGGCCAGGCAGAGTCACTTCCTCCCTAAAACTCAATCTGTGTGAATACTGCAAAAGCCTTCCAAATGAAATGCTCTATTAAAATACATACATATTCAGCCGTTCACCTTCTCAAACATCTTTTTTCCTCTGGGTGCTGCATACACTAAGGATGCTTGATCTCCTCCAAGGTGGAAGATCTTTCTCTCTTAAGAGGTACTCCACCTGGCATACATGACACTTTAAAGTGCAATTTGGGATTCAAAAAGAGCTGAATTCAGGCCTTTTTTGTTCATTTCCAGGAATTTACTTTTTTTTTCTCTCCATGACTTCAGCCTGTTTTGCTACACATGCTTTTCTGACCGATACCAGTGGAGGTTTTGAATTAGATTAGGTCCCATGGATAAATGAAAATCATTTGGTATAAAAAGTTATCCACTCTCCTCGGTTTTCACACATTTTACTCTCCCTGTCTCCTTTTTAGTGCAAACTTTCTAAAGCCTTTTAAAGATAAAAGGATCAATCCCAGGGACAAGGCTTACTGAAGGTTTATACACTCACCATTCAGGTAATATCTGCTTGCAACAAACTTTTTTCAACCTATTTTACACATTCCTAATTATAGGCTTTTAGGGATCAAATTAACTAGGTCGATTAATGAATCCCAGATCTAAGTTATAATGCATTCATATATGGGGGTAGTATCTGGGATTAATGAACTGATTCTGTAATAAAAAAAAACAGCAATTAATATTTTATTTGGAGGCTGAGGGCTGAGGCAAGACTTTGGAAAAGCCAAGTAGTTCTGCTGCTAGCTTCATGATTTAAATTGAAGGTGTCTGCACATAAAACTTAATGATTCTCTCACAAAAGGTAAAAGGATGCGTCAGCTTTTCTCTGATTTTGCATAGATAAGTATATTTATACATATCTCTGTATGCTCTTCAACAGAAAATCCAAACCATTTAAGTTATATTAGCTGATTGTTGTATTTTTTTTTAAGAATTGGGGTAATTAAAAAGAAATTTAAAGAAAACAGAGTGGTGTCCTTGTTGCTTCTCAGACCATGGGCAAGCTGCACACATCAATGCCTGGATTATTTTCAGGTGATTTAGTTTACTCTTAGACTCAGATTGCAAAGCTAAAAGAGGTGTAGCAGTGGAGGCCTTTATGCAGCAGAAATGATCCATGGCCTCGTGGGGCACATTAGGCCACCTCAGTTCACAGGTCTGGTTTGGACACCTCGCTGAGCTATTTGACAGCAACCCACGCGAGGCAGAGCAGCCACTTCCTCTGCCTTTCTCTGATGTATGGACTGACTATGAGGGCTGATGGGAGGGCAACAACAGATTGGCAAATAATTTCTTGTGAATCTTCTACGATCATCATACCCACCCAGGCCTGGAAAGAAAAATGCCAGCATTTTTGGCTTCCTGTAATATTTTTGGTGGCAAGGATGTAGACTTAGATAGTTTGGTAAACCAAACTCCCTCTTCTTGGAAATGGTAGAAATGAACATTTTGTCACTACATAGCAAGCTTCTTAACGCCTGCAAATTTTTCCTAGCATGATATTCGGTTTTAAATGCTTTCTTTTGAGAGAGACATCATATAAACAACATTCTCCATCATATTTATGTATTAAAAATTATTTTTTTGAGAAAAACTCTGAGAAATTTTAAACGCTAGTTATTTCTTAGAGATATTGTTCCTTGAAATTAGATTTATACTATTGTATGGTGAAATGAAGAATGTTGTTTCAGGTTTGGACTTGGTCCATATGCCAAGAATACATATTAGTTTTATTTAGGTTGCTTAAACCTTTATTTCAGTGTTTCGTGACTGAATGTTTAACTATGCATTTTTTCATCATTTTCTCATTTTTCCCCCTGAAATTCCCTAAGCTGCTTAGACAGGGGATGTAGGAAATGAATAAATATCACAAAACTGATTGCCTATAAAACACCACTGGATTACTGATTCACACGTACGATAATTGTTCTTTCAAAATAGCACATAAAAGCAGTAATCCTTTAGAATGCTCCATCCCCATTCCGCAGCTGATGAAAGATGCATGCTCACCAGTTGTGACCCTACAGAATTCCTAGGAGTGCATCTGAATTTAGACCATGAATAGACATCTGGACTTTGGTTTTCATTTCCACATTCATGCAGCTTTTGTGCAGCCCAGATCACTTTGCAAAGGTAGCTAAATATTACTGGTTAAGTCATGGATAAATCATTGGTTTTACTCAGTGACTGGAGTTAGTTTTACTAAGCATAAAAATTTGAGGGCAACTGTAAGCGATGTTTTTCCAAAGTCAAAAAATTGCATCAGACAACACCAGATTTTAAAGCTGTATTTCCAACTATATCAGAAAGAAATTCTGTAATAATTTCCAGACTATCAAATAATTCAATTTGCTCAGTCTCCTTGTTTCAATTATTCTTTTTCACTTGTCCTTGTAGTTAGAAGAGGGGCAACTTAAAAGAGAAGGGACAGAGATGGAACTGGAGCAATTTAAAGACCATAGAGCAAAAAGGAAATGGACAGCATTGGTGATAACAAAGAAAACAATTCCTTCTCAGCTCCTTCCTACTTCTCAGGAAGGCAGCCTTCACTTCTGAAGGACCAGCCAGTTATCTCTACCACTGCACTCCGTGAGAGTTTCAGCTGTTAATGAACAGGTGACATTACAAACCCTGTGAGTTTTATACCCTCAACTTCACTGACTCTCTCTCTTCATTTCTCATACTACCCACACACTGCTCTCTCTTTGGCCAGACATAATGGTTTCCTCAGACTGCTGAGCAAGGTGGCCAAGGGCAGCTGTTGATGTCTGCCTCCTGCAATTTCTGTCACTGATGGACCTCACTGCCACACCACTCCTCAGTTATTACTTCTGCAGCCAGTTTTATTTTGTGACTGGAATTTTCTCTTTCTCAATGGACAGTGTGATTTTTCCCAATCTCATACTCTGTGTTCAGCCTTCTCCAGACATAAACTGGAAAATAATGACAAAAATTATCTAAAAATGAAATGCAGCTCCAAAACAGATGACAATTGGTGATTCACATGTAATATCACTGATTTCATTTTTATTTCTAGTTAGAACATTATTATTTCTTGTAAGTATCATAACAGAGAAAATTTTTAAAAATTAGAATTATTAAAAACAGAGTAAATTATTAACATTTTCAATTTGTGAAAACAGTCTCCAGTTTTATTGTTTTGGTTTGGGTTTTTTGGTTTTTTTGGGTTTTTTTAGTTTAAATTTTGGCTTGGGGTAGGGGGCTTGGTGTATATACAAAATTTTCACTATTAAGAGTGCTTTTTAAGGAAATACCACACTTTTTTTAATGTTAATTGCTTTTTCTAAATTCTACCATCTCTTTGTATTTGTAAGACTGTAGAAAATGACAAAAGTAAAATTTCAGGTACAGTATAGAAATGAGACTGAACAGGTAAGTGAGAATAGTAAATACTGAAATTTTGGAATGATCCATTTAAGCCATGATATACAGCACATATAATTCTAGACATGGCAATATCTATCGACATGAATTTCAAGGAAGATAAAGTTATGATTTTTCCATTTTATAATAGTTTCCAGCCTATTTCCTTTTAAAATTGCAGGCTGCAAATCTGACAAAAAGTCATATGCAGAAGCCTGGTTATAATGCAGCATTATGTCAGCAAGTTATACTAATGCGATATAAGATTTGACCTAAATATCAGTCATAATCTTGCTTTCTGACAGATTCAATAAATCAAGAAAGTCCTTGACCCACCTAAAAAATTTGAGTGTGCAGAGGAGGTGCATAGACACTGCAGGACAGTGATGAGGTGCTATTAATTAGCTCTGGAAAAAGAAAACTAGAGGGATGTGTGGTGCAAGCTGAGGGAAAGTGTCAAATGGTTTGGGAAAGAGGCAGGCTGGACTAAGAAGCTGGTGAGGAAAAGAAGATTTTGATATGTAATATAGGTCTTTCTTTTTCTTTCTTTCTTTCTTTCTTTCTTTCTTTCTTTCTTTCTTTCTTTCTTTCTTTCTTTCTTTCTTTCTTTCTTTCTTTCTTTCTCTTTTTCTTTCTTTCTCTTTCTCCTTTTTTCCTCTCTTTCTCTCTCTACTTCTCTGTTTTTCTCTGCCTTCCTGCCTTCCTGCCTTCCTTCCTTACACCTCTCCCTCCCTTCTTCCTATTTTCATAAGAAATAATTACATTGTTTACATTGTTTCGTTTTCTGGAAATTCTGGGCAAACCCCACATCCTTCTTCTTGCAAGTTTATATTTATAGGTTTTCAACCTGTGAAATTTCCACACACATCCAATGATCTTGATACAATTATGCAAACATTAGGTTTGAGGATTCAGAATACATGCATTAATAAAAGCCATATAAGAAGTTCCCCAGTATTATGCCCAGGAAAAACAAAAATGAAATAAAGTCACAGTGGTTTCACTGCACTGCCCATAGTTGTCACGATAATGATTTTTGCTGTAAAAAGCCTCCAGATTGGTAGGTGTGTAAACAAGAAAGGTGTCATTCTTAAGTTTGGACTAGGTATGGGTATTCTCAGTTCAGTCAGAGTGAAAAGAGAGGTTTTCTAACCAGGCTGAGCCTGGGAAGAGCTGGAAAGGAATGTAAATAATTCTCTATCTCTCTTGTTCACATTGTTTATAGATAAATTCTGCCACCGTGCGTCATTCACTGCACACCAATTGTGTGAGATGTTTTTACTTTAAGACCAATGAAATTGGTCTGCATAATGCTCTCTATAAAAAGAATGATGTATTTGAAATAAATCAGTTGGAGTTCACATCATCTAGCCTTCTAAATTGGAGTTCCTTCTGATCCCGTCCTGCCTCAACAGCGACAGACTAGGTGGTCCTAGGGTTTCAGACCTGTGAATTATAATACTTAGCACATTTATTCTCATTAAGAATACAGAACTAGCAAGAGTTAAGGAGTCCAGTCACTAAAATTGTTGGTCAAAGAATTTACTGCATTACTGCTGAAGTTCTAGCTTAAAACACAAGGTACCTTTGTTTTCTCTGTCACTAGAAAAGTTCTGGTAAATTCTAGGTGAAATGCATTCTTAGTCAGTGTATTGCCATTGTGTCAACTTTCATCAAAACCAATATCCTTAAGAATCTAGTGCTTATTGATGTTTAAGCAACCTGTATTCACAGATGTAAAGCATTTTTCAAGTCTATAATTCAGTCTTATTTCTCTTAATTTGGCCATGTTCTTTCAGTCAGCATGTGTGCCCCCAGCATGATCTTTTAGTATTTCTGGTTTTCTGTTGTTTAAGTTTTAATTCATAATTCTTGAACATGCATAATTAGAAATTTGAAAGTATTGCAAGACCTCATACAGTGACCAGGCTTTTTTAGAAATAAATCTAATACAACCATAGACTGTGGGATTTTTCATTGTACTGGCAACTTATATAATTCTGCAATTAGCTAGTCCCCTCAGGTCCTTTCACATCTTTTTCAGCTCACATGCTGTCACCCTGGAGCAGAACTTCCTGTTATGAGCTGCTATCCCATCACTTCTCAAGAATATGCAGATCTTTTATATGATATCCTGGTTATCCTTTACTGATAGAATTACCAAGTTGAGAGGTATAAGCAGATTTGCATTTTGCTTTCTTGCTTCCTGAGTGAAAAGCAGACATTAGACTATTAATCACCATCTGTTTCAATACTGAGTCTTGAAGAATTCTAACAGTAATTCATCTCCAGTTCCTCTACCAATATTTGCCTGACAATTCCATACTTCACATCGCAGATTCTTCACTCCTTTCTTTGATTTTAAATTGAAAGTTTCATAATTTGCACCATTTCCTGAAGTCTTGATAGATGACTTCCAGTGCACTTCCTTTGTCTAGAAATTCCATCTAGGATGATCTACATTTGATTAAGCCCTTGTTGTTTTACATCCTATTTAATTGTCCTTAAATATTTTTTCCTTCAAAATATGCCCTAAAGCAATCTACAGAGTTACAGGCTTACAGATGCCTTACAGATTACTTTCTCCTCTTTTAACCATAGGCACAGTAGTTGGTGTTTGATTTGAAAGGTGTGTTCCCATAAATCCTGCAAGGGAGACCCTCTAATCCCCCTGACTTGAGTGCATTAAGACTCATGACTTCCACCACAGTTAAGATAACAAGGGTGGGTAAAAGAAAGCTGCCATGAAACATTCTGGTTTTCCTCCCAAATCAACACAATTGTTCTTTTTGAAACCTGAGGCAAAATTAGTTTCATTTTTGGCCACACCTAGATTATCTTTAATCTCTCCTTTACCTTGACTGCAAAGCTGCCCAACTTCTTTCCGTGTGCATTTTAGTCTCAATTTATATAGTTTAAAAGGAAATAGCATATATTCAATATCTTCTTCCAGGCCAAACACAGAAATTATCATGACAGCCTTAAGTTTCATCTTTCCTTTGTAAATTATTGGAGAGTTCTTTCAAATTTTTCTCTAGCTCAAAGTAAAATGTTCTGTAAGTTTCAATACTTTTGACTTTGAAATTCCAAGTTTCTTCCATGGCCAGACTCCTTGGGATTCTAATTTAGTTTTAATGGGCTTCATTAAACATTTCTATTAGTTCATCAAAGACTGTCCTTTTGAATTGTAAATGTTTAGTTAAATATCTGATTTTTTTAATCACTTTATTTTAAATCAGCTTCTATTTGCTTGATTTAGGTTCCTTTTTGTTTTCAAAACCATAACCCATATGAGTCTAATAAAAGGTATTTCATCTAGATTCTGGTTCTACTTTATTTTCTTATTTTAGAAGACTTATTTTACTATCCTTCCACAAAATGGTCCTGACTCAAACAAGCTATTGCATTACTACATGCTTTTATTTCTTTAGCTTCCACACTGTAAGTTAGAGCTCCAACTTCCTTTTTCCTTTCTGTTGTCTTAAAGACTGAGTCTCCTTCAATATCTATGTTCCATTTGGAACTGCTGTTATTTGATATTTTTATCTCTGTAACAGTTGTTTTCATCTCTAATGGGTGTAGCTCAAAATCATCCCTTTCTGAGGAACACAAAATAATGTAGGAGCATTTGTTAATCTCATAACATACCAATGAAATAACTAATTGCAATGGTGGAAGGCAAAAGCGCATTGCATGTTGAGAAGGTTGAATGTAGAAACACCAAAATTCCATGGACAAGTCCACCCTTGCTCTAGATGGATTCTTTTACTACACTTATCACAATAATATCTCAACATCTTCAATGGTGTAGTAAGCAATATGACTAACATCTAACATTTGCACTTTGTTTTTTCTTGCTATTTTTCCTCTCAGTGCTAAAGCATTTTGGTTTTGATTTTTGGCTTTTCCATGCCTCTCTATTTTCTATTTGTTGCACTGAATGGGGCATAAAGAATGTCATCTGCCACCTGCTCAAAGGAGAAAAGATTTCAGTAACTCTCAGGCCAGTTCCAGGGTCCATTTGGCTTTAGACCATTGTCTTAGACCACTGTCCTTCAAAAAGGCTTTCATACTTTGATTCTGACCCTAATAAAATGAATGCAGCACAGAAACTTATCTGCTATTGAGGATGCTATCCTAACTTTGACCGGCATGTAAAAACCAGAGATTAATTCCTTGATGCATCACTTTTGCAGCACTCCAGGACCTTGTCAGCCTGCAGAATAAAATAGTCTTATGATCTGAAGCTGTGTTTTTCCCAATAAGCATTGGCATTCCTCAGTTTCTCATATTCACTTTTTATGAAAATTGCCCCTAACTTTACACCATACTACAAAAGTAGATTAGACTCTCAGCCATTTCAATGCAGTGATGACAGGAAGGATACCAATAATGACATCAGTGTCAGTCACATCAAATTTCTGTGACACCTTTAGGAACACAACTTTCTGAGTTAGCCAGTGGCCCATGTGGATCTGCCACGTTCTATCATTTGGTGGCTGATTAGGTGTAGATCAAATCCATTTGGGCTTGTTGTTATAAGGTAAGCAGAAGGGATGAGAGGTTGCAGGACAGAAATTACAGTAGATAGTCTGAGACATTTAGGAGTTATCATTCCATATTGGTTTCTTTCATCTGGCATCTGAGGCTTTACAGCTGTACACAGAACTCGCCTTACCCAGTGGTCACAGGCAGCCGCTGCCAGCTTTGCCAAGAAATTCCTGAGATTTCTGATGATCCTTCTGGTAAAGGGAACACCAGAGTGAAAGGTGGCCGGTTTTCAGAGGCTTGATGAAGGCTTTTGGGCACCTCAACTCTTAGGCAGAAACTATTATACTGACACTCTAAGGGTCAGAAAACTGTTTGAAATACGATGGACTACCATTGTATGAATAAGCAGATTAATTTATAACTTCAGACTGTCTCTTTGCCATTCCATGAGGCCATAAATTCACCACTGTCTTAGTGTTTAGTGTGGTCCAGTACGATTGTGAAAGCATTGCAGCAGCTGTAAGCACTGCCACCATTATTACTCTGTTTACTTCTCTACCATAGACCTTCCCTTTGATCCAAATTTACAGGACAGAATTCAAAGGACTTTTACCTTCCTGGTTCTCTCCTGATTTCTAGTTTTTTTTAGTGTAGTGAAATAAATGAGCTACTTCTCTATTTTTTCTCACCAATTTATAAGAAATATGATGTGCCCAAACAGATTTTGTTTGCTTGTTCTCACTTTGCATGTAAGCAGAGCATCATGAAGAACTCTTGGTGATTAGAGAGAGGACTTGAAGAGCTCCAAGGGGGAGCAAAATAATAGAGGAAAAACCTTTAAGTGCAGGAAGAAAGGTCTCATAATAACTTTCCTGTAGATAAAAAAAAGTCAAAGGCTGAGACGTGTTAATTTGAAAAGGCAGATGGAATTCTTGTGTACATTTGAAAAGTGACAACTCCAAGTGCGCTTTCAAGGTGAAATACCAAAAAAACACTTTCCTGAGTTAGGGGCACAAACCTTACTGGAATCGGAGTATTTTTAAAAAATCTCATGCCAGAATAAAAATATGCTGTAGACTTGAAGAGTAGTATCTAACATATGGCCATTTTCGTGCCCATAGTCCACATCTGCAAGTAATTATGGGTGCAAATGTGGATATGTCAACATCTACATACATTAATGTACCTGTTAATCTGATAGTTAAATGTATATTTGTTATCAAATAACATACTCTGCAAACTGTTCCCAGTTATTTGTACATGTAAAAAGGGAAGCCATGTTAACATTAACCCACAGAATTCTAATGTTGATTTTTTTATCATGCACAAATGGAAATCGCACTAATATAAAAGATAAATATACATATTTGAGGGAAAATTAATACCTTCTCTCATTTTTATTTTATTGAGAACTCTATTTTCCACCCATGTTTTTCATCAATTCTCTTTTGTGTAGCAATAAACAAGTGAGTTACATGAACTTGCTTAAGCAGAATTATCAGTAATTAGTTTTTAAATACTTTCCAGTTCAGGAGGCTAGGCACTGACCTTGCTGATTATTTAAAATTGCCCTTTCATACTCCTTTACACATTGAAATGAAATTTAGATTTAAAAACATAACTGCAAACCCCTCTACACAAAACTTTACCCAAAGAAAATGTCAGACTTGTATATCTATGGCTCACTTGAAGAAGAGGGAATTATTTTTTTTCTCTTTCTTTCAAAGACATATACTGATTAGTTAACTATCCTGAGATCTGACATTTTCCTGAGTAGATTGTCATCATAATTGCTCATTTGTACTAAGAAAAAATACTTCCACTGAACTGACTTTCCAATAAGATTATTTTGCTGTGTTGGACCAAAACCATTCTAATGACAATGTACTTGCTTTCACCTAGCTTTGTAGCTTTTAAGGTAGAGTTATTTGTTTCAGATGTCTGGTATGAATATGAAGTTTTTTACTGTAAAATTTCAGCCATCTTTGGGACTATGATTAACAGGTTATATTGTTATGTTGATTATTAGAGTGTAAACTACCAGCTACTTTGTTAAGTTTTGGCACATTCAAAGTCTGTCTGAAGAACCTGCAGTTTGAGAAAAGCTTAGCCTCAGTGCTGAAGAGGTGCTTAATGATATCCTTCTGAAAGTCTTATCAAACTGGTTGTAAACATCTGAAGAGTCACCTTCAGCTTTTGCCAAGAAGTTTGTCACAGCCTGGAAGTAATCTCTTTTTAATAACCCTTCTCTACTCCTAGAGAGCTCCTTAAAGATCTTGTACTCTGCAGCCAAGAGGACTTCTCTGGTAGGTTTCCCCTGCTGAAATCTGCTGTGGCTCCTGGGAATCACACATCGTGAAAAAAAACTATACTGACTGCCTTTTGCCTTCTTAAGGAGTTCACTATTGTCCATTTATACTTTGGCATTTCTGGCTTTTGCTTTATTTATATAGACACACATAACCCTCCAAGGCACTACATTTGAAGGTAACACATTAAAAGAACATTAGCCTGCATTCCTACCTCCACCAGCCCTTTGTGTAAGCAATGATGCAGGCTCTAATTACCTGTATACATTCAATATTTTTTCCCCCACTGGTGTTCTTACCTCACTCATAACAAGGCCTGAGCCTAGGACTCAGTCAGGATGGTATATTGAATGGAGCTGTGTTGTAAACAATGTTTTATAGACCTCTTCCCCTATCGTTGCAGAAGTTCAAGGTGTGTGATCAAAACAAAAACACTGTGGGATTAAAAACAAAACTATGGTTGCCCAAGTAAAATCAAGACAGGTTCTACTGCAGTCTTTGACACTGTGGGTATGTTTGCTGTGGGTAAGTGTATACTGTAGAGATAACTGAGCAGTTCAGGCACCAGGAACAATTCTGCAGCAACACGAGGGAATTCATTCTTTGAAGTTAAGCTCAGAGCTACCTGAAGCTCCTACAGCTGGACTGGTTCTTGCAGCTGGGTTAGTTTGGGTGGACAAGAGTTTGCAATGTGGAAAATGCACAGAGCTTTTTTGTATTGCTTAGTTGCATACATCATATTTTGCAAGGATAGTCAGTCAGCAGTTTTGCATTTCTTACTATCTGACTCACAGGATACTCCTGGGTTATTCTTTTTGTGTGTGGGCTCAACATACATAGCCACAAGCAGAACTGATGGGAGCCATACGTTGAACTGAGTTATTACAGATGATAAATGATCAGCCAGCAAACTAAATGTATTACTTAATTAAACTAAGAATCTTTAATGATAATTTATTATGCAAAAACAAGGTGTCAATGTGTATTTCAATAAACGTCTCTCAATGCTATCATCAGTCTTCAAATAAGAAGAGCAAAAATAATATGCTACTTCACTTATGTGGAATAATATTTAAAGGAGTACAATTAAAAATAAATAAAATAACTGAATATAGTAAGAGACTCAAATATGTCAGAAAAAAAACCTGGGACCCTGAACCCAACATTATGTAAAAAATCCATTGTTGCTTATATATAATAGAATCACAGAATGGTTTGTGTTGGAAGGGGCTTTAGGGATCATTTAGTTACAGTCTTCCAACCATGGGCAGGGACACATTTCACTAGGCTGGCATGCCCAGAGCCCTGTCCTGGGGCTTGAACACTTCCAAGGATGGGACATTCATAGTTTCTCTGGGTAACTTGTTCCCATGTCTCACCACCCTTGCAGATTTCTTCCTTATGTCCAATCTAAACCTATGCCCTTTATGTTTAAAGCCATCCATTCACCCTTGTCACTACATGTCCTTGTCAAAAGTCCCTCTCCAGACCTCCTATAGCCCCCTTAGGTACTGGAAATCTGCTGCAAGGTCTCCCTAGAGCCCTCTCTTCTACAGGCTGAGCAACCTCAAATCACACAACCTGGCACCATAGGATGTGCTCCAACCCTGTGATTGCCTTTGTGGCCTCCTCTGGACGTGCTCCAGCAGGTCCATGTCCTTCCTTTGTGGGGGCCCAGATCTGGAGGTACTCCAGATGGGGTCTCATGCGAGCAGAGTAGAGAAATAAGAATGGATGAGACAAAGTTTCTCTGCTGTGTTCTCTGAATCTGCAGTAAGGCTACACAGCCAGGTACCATTTAAATGCTTCCTAAATAATTGTAACTTTATAATATTGGAGTGGTTTGGGGTTGGTTTTGTTGAGGTTTGTTTTTTTTAATCTAGATACCTTTAAAATGCAATAAACACTCTCTGCATGATGGAATAAAAAGTAGTGGCACTCTGCTTCCTATTTGACTCTCAGACATGGTTTTTATTCACATCCTTTCATTTTTATTTTTCCCAGCCTCTCGTCAACAGAGGATTTTTGCTGAACTGCTCAGAAGCCTTGCTGCCTTGCATACTGAAATCATGAAGTACTGTATATCTCTCTCTAGAAAGGAAAAGTAAATACAAGAGCGTTCTAACTAAGTTCATACTTTCTCCATGTCTAGACATCTTTGGTAATCTCTCTCTTTTATAATGCTGCTGTGCCTTCCATGTACTCAGCTGTGAAGAAAGTACTTTGCTCTTAGTTGCATAAAATATTCCAAATTTCCAGACAACTTTCAGTACAGCATCTTAGACTGTTAGGACTGGTGTGTGTGATCTTTTATGAAATCAGATTTTTTCCTCTGAGGAACTTTGCTCAGTAAACCAGTGGCAAATTTGGAATGAAAATATGACTGATGTGGTTCCTTAATGCCCAGCTTGTTAAGCAAATGCTGTTGAATCCAGTCCCCAAGCGAAACAAGCAAAACTTCTTGTTCCACTAGAAATATATTTTACTAAGAATCTTTGTAGATCACTCTTAATGCAAAAAATAATGTCACAAGTCATGGTTTTGAGCAGAATAAAGCAAACATTTATTAAATTAAATCATATGCTGAATCGGTGTTTGCCCTTATAGTTCCACTTTTTAAATATTAATATTCTTTTCTAACTCTTTGTACATAAATAATCTTTTAAGAGAGCAACAATGAAATATAGACAATCCACATCAAATGAATGCGAACTTTTGATGTGATTATCAAAGGTCTGTTGGATTTTGTCTAATTTTAATTAGTATTGGGTTCTAACCAACAAATTAAAGTCTCACATGGATTTTTCAAATCCAAACATTATGCCCCCTTGCACAAAGGATTTTGGCTTAATTTGGCCCATTATAAAGGTACTGGTTATTAATAAAACTATGTAGAAGTTCAGATTTTGAAAACTAAAGTGCTGAGGATTTGCTTTAGCATGGAGCAATTAACTAATTGGTCTGTGCACTAAATGAAACTCCATAAAGGCTTTTGGGGTGGTTTTTTTCAATATTAGCTGTTGAAAAAATACTTTAATGTTTAAAAATAATATACTAACATAGAATTCTTCCTGATATATAGAGTCCTAAACTAAGTAGATCATAAAATCATAGAATCATTAAGGTTGGAAAAGACATCCAGGTTCTTCAAGTCCCACCTTTGACCAGTCACCGCCTTGTTAGTTACACCACAGCACTAAGTGCCACATCAATCCTTTCCTTGAGCACTTCCAGGGATGGTGACACCACCACCTCCCTTGGCAAGCCCTGTCAGTGAAGATGTTCTTTGTGATGTCCAGCCTGAACCTTCCCTAGTGCAGCTTGAGGCCATGTCCTCTTGTCCTGTCAGTGGCTGCCTGGGAGAAAAGACCAGCCCCCACCTGGCTACAGCCTCCTTTCAGGGAGTTGTAGAGAGAGATAAGAGTCTCCTTTTCTCCAGGACAAAGACCCCCAGCTCCCTCAGCTGCTTCTCATTGGACTTGTGCTCCAGGTGCTTCACCAGCTCTGTTGCCCTTCCTGGTCTTGTTCCAGCATCTCAATGTTCTTCTTGTAGTGAGTGGCCCAAAACTGGACACAGGACTCAAGGTGTGGCCTCACCACTGCCCAGTAGAGAGGGAGAATCACTTTCCAGTCCTGCTGGGCATATTGTTGGCTCAAAAAAATTTAGTCACTCTTCATGAATCTGCATGTCATCCTTGCCAAGGAGCCATGCTGACCTCTGTATTACTCCAATTTTTGTGTATGTACTACCAAAGTGAAATATACAATATTATCATTACTTTCAATGTTGTAGAGAGTTTAAGCACAGAGACACTGGCCATTATAAATAGCTAGAAAAAAAAAAGGACACGTGGAATGCACATTTGCTACATGTTCCTCTATAATTTTACTGATTCCAGTCCTTTTTCTCTAGGAAACACCAAATGACATTTGTACAAGCAAAGAAACACAAAGTTAACCAGACTAAGATTATCAGACCTACAAGGCCATTTGATTTGTGCTAAGAGATTAGAAATCAGCTCTGCTTTTTTTCCTGGTAGACCTTTGACCAAGGAGGAAAACCCACCCAGGCAGCAAGGGGCGATTCACAGATTCTAAAGTCAGAAACGACCACTAGTACCATTTAATCTCTAGCCACAGGGCCCATATTATTTATTTCCCCTAGGGGTTCCTTAGAAAGGGGAAAGCTGATGGCCCAGTGGTGGCTGCCAGCCCTCTAGTCTGTTCCAGCTGCTGCAGGGTGAGGAGCTGAGTGTGGCTATGGGAAAGATGCTGTATGTGAGTAGCCATGGTCAGACACTTGCAGGATGGGAAATGGGCTTGAGGTTATGAAAAGCACGGGGCCAACACCAGGAGCCACATTTCAGGAGTGCCCACCTCCCTATCTCACTACCCCTCTCTAACTGCCTCTCCCCACAGCTGCTCTAGCCTCTCAAATCTCCCTGTAGGATATCCTATAGGATAAAAATCCCTATACAATATCCTATAGGATACAAATAATCTCCTCAACTCTATTCCTCTCCACTCACTTCTCCAGGGCTTACTCTGGCACCACTTTGGCTCCTCGTTAAAACTTTGCCTAATGTCAAAGATTGGGTTTCTCCTCTGCATCCATTTTGAATGAGTTTTTCATTCTTCCAAAGATGCACAGATTCTTTTTCCTGGGGGCATGGGCTGGCAACTCCACTCTACAACACACTTTTGCTTCCTTCACAGCACTTCAGCTTGTTCACACATCTACTTGAATTCACTACATGAATTCCACCTATCCAGGATATTCAGCACACTCTAACAGCTGACTTCTGATTGCTTTTCATGGCATTACTGTTTTTTCCCCTTCATACTGCATCCAGAATTCATATTATTTTCAAATAAAGGTTAAAATGGTATAGGACTAAGAGCCCTGCAGTGTCTTATTAGTAATGACCCAGATAATTAATTCCTTTCCGTTAATGCATACATTTTGAGTGCTATCAGTCAAGTGGCTTTTAAATCATTTAATCTGTGCTCTATTAATTACATATAATGCAAGATTTTAAAACACAATGTCATGTGTAGTATGTCAAATGCCTCAATGAAATTTGATTAGACTGTAGCAACACAGCTACCTTTGTCAACCAGACCTATAATCTTATAAAAGAAAAATCCAAATAAGATAATTTGACAAGAACTACTTTCTCTGAAACTACATTGAATGATATAGCTTTATTTTTAGCTCATAATTCCCTGTTGGTAGAGTGCTGTCTTTGTCCAGCTTTCTATTTTTTTTTTTCTAAGATTAGAATCAGAATAACTGATATATCATTTCCTGGGCCATTTGCTTTAAATGCAATGATTGCTTTGGCATGTCAGCAATTCCTTGGATTATCCTTTTTTTCCCAAGACTTGGTAAAGAAAATTAAATCTAGGGGTCCAGAGACTTTTGGAGACTAGTTTTTTTTAACTTTTCAAGTAAGAACAAGGTTTGAAATATTTGATTTTAGCATAAGATATGAACTATTCAGATGTACTAATTGTTAGGCTTAATTCCCTATAATCTTTTATTTCAGTTACTATTTAGTGTTTTTTTTTTTTTTTTTTTTTTTTAAGAAATCTGCTGGCCAATATTGCCATTCATTTATTTCTGAAAGGAAGAAAAGTAGGTATCAAGACCACAGTGGAACCTCAAGGCAGATGAGTGGCTAAAACTCAGCTCTTGCTCTGACCTAAGGGTGGGAGTGCTGGTTCATCTCACAGTGAGCCCATGAAGTAGCTGTATGCCTTATCCTTGGTAAGCACACCAGGGAGTATGCAGGGAGTGGTTTATTGATAAGAATGATGAATTTACATGTATGCTGGTTCTCTATCAGCCCCCTAGAAATGTTTTGCTGTCTACTTTTTCCTCATTGTTACAACCTGTCATGGCACTCAGCAAAGCACACTATACCAAGAAACTTCTCTTTTCCTTTCTAACAGTGCTGTAACTTCATGCAGCTCGAGAAGTCCTGAGGCCTAACAAGAACTGTGGATCTTCCCACAGCAGGGTTTGACTGTAGGGTGATGCACCTGGAAAAAGCACTGCCTGTGGTAAGCATCAAAGTACCCTGAAAAACTGTCTGCCCTAGACAATCCCACAGCTTTTCTTGTATCTTGTGGTTTACCAAGCATGACAACAGATGTGGGTGACTTGTTCCTTTGTAGTTAGTTTGTTTGTTTGTGTGTGTGTTTTCATCTCAGATTTTCGCATTCTTGAAAGATGTTTTTGTTCTCCTGGTCTTTGAAAATCTCCAACCTAGAGGTTGAAATAGAGGCAAACCAGAAGTTGAGATTTCATTGGCTGCAAAATCTAACTGTTACACAAACCTGATGACCTTTTGGGTCTTGCCATCCTCAGATTTCAGGTCTGGCACAGCAGAAAAGTTCTAAACAGTGAGTTCAGGAATATTTCAGACTAGATATTTCCAGGACACTACAAGTGGATGTCTGGGGAAAGCTGACACTCTGCTGATTTTTTTTTCCATCATCAGCCCCAGTCAGAGATAAGGTAGTGTTCTGCACAGACCTATTGGGTGAACTAAGGTAATAAGGGTCAGAATAACTGTACACAGATAAGTCACTACTTATAAAGAAAGATCTAACAAGACCACAAATGTAATAACTTTATTTTCAGAATTATGAAAAACATCACTGAAACTATTATTCACAGGTGAACTGAAATGCCAGGATCAAAAATACTTGCTCTGTTATTATTATTGAAATGGTGAACTGTTCAGTGTGTTTCATTCAGTCTTTGATGGAGATGGCTTAAAACTGGCATTCATTATTTCTTTTTTTTTTTTTTTTTTTTTAGCACACCTTGTTAGAAAGGACACTCATGCAGTCCTTAATTACAGTAACATCTTCAATAACACCCATCCATGGGTACCTCGATATCTACATATTGTTCTTCAGCAGATACCACCCCTATAAAAACACAGTATGAAAAACCCAAGTAAAATCATGGAACAGCCATATTAAAAAGTGAGTTAGTTGACCTACATAATTAGGACCATTTAGAAAAAATGGAGCTTCACTTCCCTTTATCTGTATTCTCTACGAAGAAGGGGGCAGTTGTTTCTTTGTTTAATAATGTATTTGAACACAGTTCAAAAGTCAATATTCTATTGTCAGATGCTGGCTTGCATTTGAGGGATGGGTAAGGAACTTAACTAGGAAGCTTTTGAATAGGGAATTGAATTTGCATCTAATTCACAAAGTGCACATGTTTACATGACCTTTAAAAAAGGGAATTAGAGCAGTTTGATCATGAGCTCTAGGCAATCTGACAGTGAGGTGATTGAATCAAGAGGCTCAGGTACTTCTTACATGAGAGCTGAACTGAAAGACAATTATTTTAATTTAAATGCAATTTCATATCAAATTCATGACTCTGTTAGCATTATGAAATAATTTTAGTGGCACTGTAAATGACTGTCCAGAGGTTTCTATGGTAGCAGCAAACACTCTAAGGCTGTCAGCTCATCCGAGTCCCTTCTTGCTACCAAACAGTGCAGGGAGGCTGTTGTGGAGATTTGCTCAGAATGTGGCAAGCGATACTCAGGCAGATATTTAGTACTTACTGAGGTCAAATGTATTATAACATGAAATTCTCAGAAGAATACCAAAGCTTGGTATGTATGCAAAGGATGATTTTGATTATATGAGTTGTCCTGTGTGTAAGAGCCAAGCATCTCTCATTCTGTGCAAGCACTACATGCCTCTATGGATTTAGATCACTGGGTTTTGAAATATGTAGAGAAAATAGTACTTTTCAAAACCAAGAAGGATACTGGAGATCTTATTTAGTCTCCAAATGCTCAACAGCACACTTTTCAGGAGCATGTGTGAAACTTCACCTCTTCACCCACATGGGTATTGAGGATATGTGTATCAGTATGCCTTACCTTTCCAATGAGATAATACATTGCTTATCAAGGGGAAAGGGAGGTTGGGAAAAACAGGATGTCTAGAATGTCTACATAGTGTCTGCCAGAAAGTCATGAGTTTATTCTGTCTGTGTGTCCAGCTGACAAGATTTGTGTGTGATGTGTGACTCTGGACATAGTGGTGCTAAACCTATTTTAACCTACTTTGTTTTTACATTGGGGGCTCTGTGGGGCAAATTGCCATTGGTATTAGGACTATCTATGTCATGCCTGTGGTGAATGTAAAGTTAACAAGCACATATTCCCAACCAAAATCAGCTGAGATTTCACAGGATAATCGGTATAAAGGAGAAGATAGGGTTTCCTATCCTTTTAATGGCTTATTAATGCTAGTTGTAAATGTTTAATAGCTGATTGTATCTTCATCCTGCACAAGGCCCCAAAACATGTGTCAATGCTCCTCTTGTTCTGTAGGTTACCTGGTTTACTGAGTGTTCTGTAACGCAAAGGCAGCCCCAGCAAGGTGACCTCCCTCAGCTCTGCTCCCAAGACTTTCCTAGCTGCCTTTCTTCAGGAAGGCTGGTTTCTTCCAGTACAGCATTCCAGGTCAATCCAGTTCAGAGAACAGGTTTTCTGGTTCTCTGCTGGGAGAAATAAGGGACATATGTGATATTGAATAATAATATCAGAACAATATCTATTGATGGTAATATCATGTAGGTTGCGGGATCTATTTTTAGGGAATTTTTTCTAATTCATTCCCACACTAGATGAAAAGTTCCTTTTTCTTTTCAGTTTTCTGAACAACATTATCCATAATTTTTTTTTTTAAGTCTTAGTAATTTATTTAATATTCATAATCCTGTTTAATTCTAGCTGCATGTGATTGTCTATTTTTAGACATCAGCTTTCCAGGTTATAATAATACAAAAGAAAGGTAGTTTTCAAAAAAATGCAGAGATACATAGTACTCAATTTTGATGAAGCTGGGCACAGACCGGGGACTGATTATGTCTCTATTATGCCTAGTAGATTGGGGAAATCAAATGGTCTTAGCACCTGGGTTTTAAGACAGTCTAAGAAACAGCACAGATGTTACTGCCAGACTGCCTACAGCCTTGTAGTGGATGAACACAGTGGAAAGATACTGCAGACATCCCATTTCTCCATTTTGTTGCCATTCTGAGTCTCACCTGAAAGGTCCAATGAGCATCTAATGCCCTTTTAGTTCTCAGTAATGGAAATGTATTGCTTTTGGGTTATGATTAAAGTACCCTTCATAGTTTCTACAATTTTTTAAATGGAAAATGTTGATGTTTTTGTTGGAGAAACAAATTCCTAGTTGTATCAGAGGAGGTGTGCTCTACCTTAAGAGTTAAGCCAGAAGAGAAGAATGGAAATTCGAAGACCAGTGCTTCAGCTGCTTTTCAGAATGAAAACATTCACATTCTGGTTGAAAATTCAAGATTTTCCACTTATTATTTCAATTTCTCCTCTTTTTCTTTACATTTACTGCGATTTTTTTTGGGTGAAAATTGCATTTTCAAACCAGTCTATAGCACTATAGAGAGCACTTGCTTGTCAGTCCTTCACTGAATCTCTCATAGTTACACCTGCTCATTTCTGCAATAAGAGCCCCTGACATGGTTCATGGTGGATGCATTTCAATGTAGCAGTTCTTACCTGAGATTTAAAGGAAGCTTTTGACATATTTAAAAACTTCCCTTATTAGCTAAGGTGAGGGATGGGTTCCAGGTCTGCCCCACACCAACCAATAGGATAAATAAATATTTTTACATGGTGCATGCAGGAGAACATACAGACAGTGTACAACATGCATGACTGGGACAAGAAGTGTTATGAATAACTGAAAAGAAGATTTGCTAGCTTTTATGCTTTTTCTCATCTGTTTCTTTCCTACTAAATACTTCACAGTCCTGACCTTTCCAGCAAAATTTCATCATGTGAAATAAACGGAAATGCATGCCTTCATTTCGTCACAAGCCCATGCTGCTTCTGTACCCTCTCGGTGATTGTATGCACTGGATGAATCAATAATCACAGCAAACACAGTAAACAAAAAAGCAGGATCACAGCCCTTCTTAAAAGGAAATGTGTAAGAAATTATTACAATGATGAAGGTGTCCAAATATCTATTGCTGTTGTTGCTTGGTGTAAGTAGTTTCAATCACTCTTCACTGTTCAGGAACCTTACAAAGTTGTTCTCCTCCCAGATGGTTAATTAAACACTCTGTTCCTGCAAGAAATGGTCAATTCTACATGCTCTGCTCTGGGTTGCTGCCTCCCTAGCAGGGGAACAGAAATACCAGGAGATGAGCTGTCCCTGAGAGTTTTCCACACAGCAAATATGCAATTAAGGGTCTTTAAAAGATTTTAATCTCCTAGTGCGTGGATTTTCATTTATGGTGTAACAAACCTTGGCAGAAATCCTGAGCAAGCTTCCAGTCACTTGAATTGAGCCTTTGCTTGGTCAGATTTACTGTAAGGTCTGGTGCAGGATGTTTATTCCTTTCCCTCAAGCTATTTCATCTTGGAGAACCACGCACTCTTTCTCTGATTCAGTGATGATAAAACCCAATCCATCTATCAAGATGAGTCAGCAGACTAGGTCTGCTCACACCCCTCTCCCCACACACATGCACAGCACCAAAATGCCAACAAGCTGCATGTTGAACATATGTGCAGAACAGCTATGATAAGTTAGAACAATTGTTAACCTACTGTGCAATTCAAGTACATCTTGTACATGAGTTTCCAAAATTGTTTTAATAACAATCCTCTTTGACTACACAGTGGAAGAGAGTTGGATCTCTTCCTGAAGGCACGTTCCCACAGTAATATCCATGGCACATCCATTACAGACAGTGCTGTTAGTTCTCATTAGCTAGGACAAACAAGGCAGTGAGTCACAATCTCCCTGCATAAAGGGTTCCATTGTTTTAAACTGGTAAACCAGAGATTCTGCTCTGTACTGGTGCAAACCTGACATTGATTAAAGCTTCCTGGGATGCTAGAGAGGCAGTGCTTGAATAGATGGGGACTTGAGGTGTCAAGGAAATCCACCACAAAGACACAGTCAGTTTGCATTTTTTCCACTGAAGTTACTTAGCTTCTCTCGTTGTTGAGAGAACCTATTATATTTGTTGCAAGTATTTTCCAAAAGCCTCTCAGAAAACTAGGCTTAAACTAAATAGATTGTACCAAGTATTTCTAAAGTTTGCCTAGTAAAATAAATTGTGTTTATACACTTTTCACTTTATAGTCTATTTCTACCAAGTGGCACTTTTTTCCCAAAGTATGCTGAAGTGTATCTAATTTACTATGAGAAAGTATTCTTACTCTTATGCTTTGGCTCTTGTTTTGTTGTTAGGTTTTGTAAAATCTTAGCTCTAATGGTGAAAGGCAAACACAGAAATATTTTTACCTGCACTTTGCCAGTAACATCAAAAGATGTGCTATTATCTCAACAGCAATTTGGACTGGTTATCAAATGATAATCTTGGAATGAGTGAGTAAGATTTGTGACGGTACTTATCTTTTGTAGGTGTGGTTGGCATGTATTAAAATGTTTTTTTTTTTCTTGCTGGATAGCATGCCAAAGACTTCAGGCAATAGGTAATTATTCCATGTAAAATATTTATTCTCTGCCAGTCATATGTCTTTCTTAAAGATCTGACTTTGCAGCAAGCACTTAAAACCATGTAAAAGCTTAAATATGAGGCCAGAAGGAAACCTAATGTAACCAACTACAATAGAAATACGTGTTATGTGTGCTCAGTAGCTCTTTGTGAGTAGACACCAGCTGTAATTCCTTTCTGCATTTATTTGGAACCTTAAGATCAGATTATTCAATACTGGACACTCAATTTCTGTTCCAGCTGTGACCCAGCTAGGAACTCACTAAGGTGAAGATTTTTTTGGTTTAGAGTTGCAAAATGAAACTTCTCTTTCTTTTATTCCATTAAATGCTGTAGGTTATTTGCTGCCTGAAAATGTTTTCTGTGCCTGAAGTGAAAGCTCCAGAATACATGTGCAGTGTAAAGTCAAATTGACCACGGCAGTTCCCAGCAGATGCTCTGCTTCTGAGCCATGACTGTGGCCCTGAGCTCCTGTGCAGCCACAGCTCATCCCTCCCAGAAGGACACACGGTGCACTGTCTCATAGTGGGAAGGCTAAACTGAATACACTAAAATAAACTGTGCTAATTTGAATTTGCACCAATTTATTTACAGATTTATTTTCTCAAATCTAGTGCTAAGAACTGAATTCATAACCTAAGACTTACTTCACCCTTCCAAAATCACATGGGAAACACAATCAACAGAGGAAATAGGGTAATAAATGAGCATGTAACAGTCTGTATTATCTGCCTTTTCAAATAAAATATTCACTTCAATATTTACATGTCTACACCATTGTACATGTCCTCTTTTCCTGACTCTAACTTCAGCATCTTGATACAAAGCAGACTTTATTTTCTCTAATTCCTTGAGAGAGTATGAGACAGCTGCTGCTGCATTGGTGCTTGCCTGCAGGACTGGCAGGTTGTTGTACTTCTGAAAGGTTCAGGGCACGTGTCCCTCTTAAGAAATGTTGGAAGGCACAAAGCTCTTCTCAAGTACAATGAAGAATCAAAAGAAGAAGCTTCAGAAATAAACTTCTGAAAGACAAACTGTAAAGTAAACCGTGGCTATGACTTCAGTAAGCTATTTGCAATGAAGAATAGCATCTAAGATCCCTTTCTATTTATTAAATTTTGCAGTAGGGAAATCGTCAAATGTTAGTGTAACTCCAGCTACTTAAAAGCATTGCCTCTGGCATATGCCAGTGTGGCAGGTCATTTAGACCCTTGTATGTAACTTATAGAACAGAATTTTGTCCCCTCTGCGGTAGCTGTAAGGGAGTCTGATCAACAATGAAATCTGTAGATAATTACAAGCCAATCTTTGAACTTACTGCCCAGCTAATCTCTTGTTACACTTTTAATATGCTATTGCATTTCAGCAAAGTATTTCTTCCAAGTCTGAAAAACCTTGCATAAGTAGTTCCCATTCGTAACAATACATATATGCTATTTATTTACTAAATCCTTCTACTTTGTAAGCACAAAGGTTTATTTCTTAAAGTTCCCAGAAATTCAGTATTTCTCCATTGCAACTCTAGTGGAGACTAAACTAGGAAATCAAGTTAGCAGAAATGCTGGTGTAGGATTAATATATTGAAAAAAACCCACAACCATGGCTTATTTTCATAATTTGACAGACAGGTATTATACTGATCATCTCTTTAAACTGATTCTATCTTGGAGATTACAATGATATGTTAATAGCAGCTACTGATGTTAAGTTGATAATGTCATTTATGTATTGGCACAACACTGGTAGATTGACAAGACCTGAATTCTGTGGCAAGACACAGCAAGATTTAAAGAGGAACAGAAGGAGCTGAAAACATGATGAAAGAGAGGGAGGTGATCAGATCAGGCTGTATCCTTTGACTTATTGGAAGGATTTTCTGTAACTTCTTGCTAATCACGGAACACTTACACGAAATTTAGTTCTTGAACTTACTGCTTTGAAACTAGATAGCAGAACAATTTCTATCTGCTGCTAAACTGCAGTCTTTCAGTTTCCAACAATTCTAAGCTATCCAGTATACTGCTGCACATAAATGTAGCAGGCCTGTACCTGCTCAGGAATATGAAGGACCTCCTGGATTTGTTTTTACAAGGAGGATATCCTGATTTTTTTTTGTCAGGGTATGTGACATAATCATCATGAGATTGTCACTGTTGTATAATTCTACAAGGAAACGACAGGTTCACAGATCATTCTATATCTGATTTGGCCTGAAACTCTGCTGTTATCTTTCACTTCTGATCACTTGAATGTGGAAACATTTCTGGGCTCCGAACAATTTGAAAGGGATTACATATGAACACAAAAAGCAATATTCAAAGGGGAAAGTTTCAGCCTGACTTTTAAAAGTGTTTGGCAAAGGACATCCAGCGAGTTAAAAGGGCTGGGAGTTCCAGACAAAAGGAACAGAGTATGCAAATATTCAATTAGCACCAGTATGAGGGTGAGACTTTGGAAGAAACAGAACAATTTAGAGATGAATCTCTGGGAGAATTGGCAGGAATGTAGGTGACAAGGAAATCACATAAATCATGTCATGAAAAAAGCATGGAAGGTTTGATAGCAAGGAACGAAAAACATATGAAAACAGGGCAGTACATTACCCAATTAGAGGCAAATGCAGTGAGAACATTTCAGGGTAATGCAGGGATCGGCTTACTTCTAGGCAAGGGTCCAGCTCACACATTATAGAATGGCTACTGTGGAAGCAAAGTGTGCATAAGAAAGTAGGCGTGAAGATGATTAAAATAACCAGGCCTGCTCATGATTGCATGGATGAAGACAATGTAATTAACTTGGCTAAAGGAGTGTCTTATCCTTGTGATATATGCAAGCTGATAAGAGGCTAAACAAGTGGAGGCAGCTGAAAATTGAATGAGATGGAATGGAGACTTCAAAACAGCTCCAAAAAATTGACTCATTGTGTTGCTGTAAAACATGTCCATTTGATCTGCAAATCAAATGGAAAGAGCATTCAGCTTGGGCTCCATCCTGAAACAATTCACATCATAGTGGCACTTGGCAACAAGTAGGACTTTCACAATGTAATTTTTTTTGTGCTCCAACTAGAGATTAGTTTACCACAGATTACCATGGAATAGTCAGCAAAAAATTTCTTGCAATAAAATAATTTTACACCAGAGAGAGAGGCATAATGGAGACAGTGAAACCATGGTTAGAAGGGAGAAAGATGCAAAGTACACATGCAGATCCTACTATCTGAAAAGAAATGAAAATTCAACATTGACCCACTAATATAATTTTAAGAAAAGTCATTAGAAGCAGATGTAAGGAAATCAAATTTTAGTTCTCCCTTCATCATCAATAATTCCTGAGTATTTTGTAGCAGTTTCCCTTAGCTTTTCTAAATGAAATTTTACAACACGAGAAAAAGAATTCTAACTCTCAAGCTGACCCCTATAATTCTGAAGTAGTGAAGATTAGAAAGAATCTACAAAATAAAGAACGAAGACAATTGCAGATAGTTGAAGGAGCAGATGAGGAAAGGACTGTTTAGGATATCCTGAATAACTTTTTTGTTTGTCTAACTGTTCAACTACATAAAAGAGTTAGTCTAAACAGAAATCTATATTTGTCTTCATAATTTCTATTGAAAGTGAAAAAGAAAAAGCACAATGGAAGCACAAATGAAAAACTAAACAAAACCAGAAGCATTTATTTTACATGTAGGAAAAGTTCTCGTGTAATCTAGCATGCACGTTTCACCCTGGTCACTTGTACTAAAGTTTAAAGAAGCTGGGTTTTCAAAGAAAGTCAAGTAGGTTAGCAGCTGACCCTCCACAAAATGTTCTTTCCAGGTGAAGTGCTCAGAAGTATTATGAATTCTGAAGACCTGGCAGTGGTAGCATGACCTTTGTCATTCATACCACAGTTCACAACAATGTCTTTGAATATATCCAAAGAATTCTTTTAAATAGAAACAGCTCAAACAAAAACCACATTATGTTAAAAAAAATACCTATAGAAACAGTGTCTTTTAAGTGAAATTTTGGGTAAATCTCCCAAGTAACAGTTATCTAATTTTAAAATGTATTGTTTTCAGAGAAAACTTCAAGTTCTTTCAATAATTATTTAACAGGTGATGGAAGAGTAATAAGTGGGTTTGATTCTGTGTGGACAATTGGACTGTACTTCCTATTTTTGTATAATCATTGGCTACCTTTTTTCTAAGTGCATATTTGGTGATTTTTTTTCTTCAGAATTCTTGTATCCAATACAACACTGACATGCCAGGCTGATAAAATGAAGAATATTTCTTCTCAAAACAAGTCTGCAGGTCAGATCTCAAGGAACACTTTTATTTCATGATGCAGTATAGCTGATGCTTAGGGTTTTTAATGTTCTATATGTGAAAATGAAACTAGAGGACCTATTTCTCTAAATGAAATAACTTCACTTTCTGTTTTTAAATCTGAAGTACAGTACTCTCCCTTAGAACCTGTGCTAGTTTTGGCTGAGGCAGAGTTAACTGTCCTCACAGTGGCTGCTACAGGGCTGTGTTTTGGATTTGTCCTGGACACAGAGTGGACAATATAGAGATGTTTCTGTTATTGCTGAGCAGGGTTTACACAGGGCCAAGGCCTCTTCTGGTTTTCGTTCTGCTACACTGGGTAGGAGACTGTGGTCAGTCCCTGGGTCATTCCTAGGTTTCAGTACCGCAAGGACTGGGTTGGCTCTAGCCGGATGGGGGACACCTATCACAGACTCTCTATCACTCCCCTCTGCAACTGGACAGGGAGAGAAAATATAATGAAGGGTGGGTCCATGAGTTGAAATAAGGACAGACACAGACCGCTCACTGTCACGGGCAAAACAGACTCAAATTAGAGACAATAATTTTATTTATTACTAATGAAATCAGATAATGAGAAGTAAAATAAGACCTCAAAAACAGCTTTCCCCCACACCTCCCTCCTTCCCAGCTCTACCTCCTCCATGGGTTTTCCATGGGTTCACAGGCTCCTCTCAGGCATCCACTTGCTCCAGGTGGGGCTCCTCCCCAGGCTGCAGGTGGATCTCTGCATCCCCATGGACCTCCATGGGCTGCAGGGGCACAGCCACTTCACCATGGGCTGCACCATGGGCAGCAGAGGAATCTCAGCTCTGCTGCTAGGAGACCTCCTCCTCCTTCTCCACTGACCCTGGTGTCTGCAGAGTTGTTTCTCTCACATATTCTCACTCTGCTCTTCTCTGGACACAATTAGATTTGCACAATAACTATTTTTTTGATTCTTCCTAAATATGTTATCACAGAGGCATTACCACCATTTCCAGTTGGCCCAGGCTTGGCCAGCAGCAGGTCCGCCTTTGAGCCAGCTGGAATTAGCTCTGTCAGACATGGAGGAAGCTTCCAGCAACTTCTCACAGAAGCCACCCCTGTAGCCCTCCTGCTACCAAATCCTGGGCATACCAACCCAATACAGTGTACCTGACAGGCTGGGAGGAGACACAGCCAGGACAGGTAACCCGAAGTGACCAAAGGGATATTCCAGACCATAGGACATCATGCTCAGGATATAAAGCTGGGGAGAAAAAGGAGTGGGGGAGTGGGGGGGAACATTCCATGTGATGGTATTTGTCTTCCCAAGCCACCGTTACATGTGATGGGGCCCTGCTCCCCTGGAGGTGGCTGAACACCTGCTTGCCAGTGGGAAGCAGTGAATTAATTCCTTGTTTTCCTTTACTTGTGTTCTCAGCTTTTGCTTTCCCTAATAAACTGTCTCTGTCTCAACCCATGAGTGTTCTGGTTTCTACCCTTCCTGTTCTGTCCCAGATCCTGCTGGTGGGAGAGTGAGCGAGCAGCAGCCTGGGGCTTGGTTAGACAACAATGCAGAAGAGTAACAATGAAACTGATATTTTTGTTCTGGTAACAATAATACAGGCATTTCTCAGTCATAATGAGGTGTGCTAGTGAACAGATTAAAAAACCAGGAGTTCACAGTGTCACAGACAATCATCACAGACAATCATTCCAGAGCCCATTTCTCCAAGACATCAGCACTTTCCATTTCAATAGAACTGCTCATGAGAAGTCCAGCTTATCAACTACAAGGATTTTCAATGTTTGTCAAGATTCCTGGTCATTAAAATCTACTATGGGTTCTAAAACTTAGTTTTCTCTTTCAGAAATGTATTAATTTTAATCAAGATTGTGCATCATCCCCCTTTTCATATTCTTTCTGGAACCGAACCAAGAGGAGGTCAGGAACCCTCCTTGGGCTTTGTTTCAGAATTTTTATGGCAGCTACTGAATTACTTGGAGCTCTAAACGAGTCAGCTTTCCAAAGTTAAGAACAAATAAAGCCAAATCTATTGGGAGAAAGAATTTAAACAGAAGAATATGAATAATTAGGAACTGTTTAAGAATATTTTACTAGATGTACAGAAGCCACAATCAATAAAGAAGGACAACTGCTCTGGTAATAAGCCAACTTGGCTTAGAAGGAAAATTAAAGCCATTATTAAAAATACTGACACATACAATATTTATGTGTCTCTGTTATGTGCACATAAACTTATCAATACATATAGAGTGAAATGGGTAAAGGGATTTAATAGCAACTGACAATGGGAGCAGAAAGACAAATATGAAGTGATTATCCAGAAAAGTTAAATATAGTCAAAGGTGCTTTCTAATACAAAAGTAATACTTCATTGTGTTGAACAGAAATGCCATAAAACTGGAATGTAGAAATAAGAATGAGACCATATAGTTTCGTTCACTTACTGATTTGGGTGCAAATTGAAAATATGTGTTTTCATACAGTCAAACATATAAAGACATTCATCTCAGAAGAACATAGTCTGCAGCAGCATCCTCCTTTTGAGGACAGTATAGAGCCTGGAGCAAAAGAACCTATTTCTCATTTTGACAGTGACCTCTGCTGTAGTTAGTTAAATTATTAATTATAATAAGGCAAAGTACTTCCTTTCCCTTATTACTATATTGCTAATGTATCAGGCATTATTGAAGCTTGAAATATGTCCAATCCTGGCACTCATAACTTAAAAGAGGTATTTATAAATTGGAAAGTGTTTGAAAAAAGATGTTTGGGACAGATTAAAGGATTGGAGAAAGGGGCAAAACTGAATGAACCAGAGTTCTCTTTCTTTAGTGGAAAAATGAAATGGCTAATGGACAGAAAAGCTATAGTTTACATATTTATAGTCACAGTAGTAATCACATGGTAGGTTAACATGTTTATACCTGGTTTGTATTCTACCTGCTCTTCCCCCTCCTTCAAAGAAAGTATAACATGCACTATACCATAGCATGAATACTGCACACTTGTTCAACTACAGATGTCAGAATAAGGACAAGTTTCTTCCAGATTTCATCTGCGACTGCAGCATGAGCTTTGCTGGGGCTTTGGAGTTGTATTGAGAGAGAGGAGAACATCTAATCTGAGACTGCACTGGAAATCCTCACCCAAGAACTGAAGTTATTTATTGTCACCAGCTCTTTCATCTAAAAATGGACTGAGGAATTTTTTCATTCACACTGTGAACAAAATAATGGAAACAGGCTAAAATAAACCTAAGGAAGAGGGAAATACAATATTCTACAATTTATCCTAAAAAAGTGTTCAGCCCAGAGGAAAAGGGCAGCATGGGCTGGGAATGTGGACTCTGTATCAAGGGAGACCAACATGCAGGAAATGCTGGTTTCTAGCACAGTCTCCAAGTTGAAAATCCTGACCTAAAATATCATTACATCAATAAAAGATTATTTTTATTACATGTAAAAAGTAGCTTTTAAAATTCCCATCTCATTCTTAAAACCTTGAGTTCTTTGGAGAAGTTATTGGTTTTTTGTACATTCAGAAACCATCCATAGTTACAGGCAAGCAATGGATTACTCTCTCTGAAAAGTCACATCTTTATAACTTGCTGTAAGTTTTTGTAGCTTTTTTCCCCTTTTAGATTTAAAGAGTAAAAAGGCTACTAAAACCTTGAACTCAGGAATCACATGATTATTCCTGTAAAGAACTAAGTATCTTTACTTCTCAGTGAAGTCAATGAGAACTCAGGGTTGGAAACATCTAACTGGCAAACAAAATTCCTATGCTATAGAAAGAGTAAGAGGCTGGAGGAAAAGACACATATTTAGCAGGGAAAAAAAATGGGATTTATCAACTTTGCCTCTTCTATGAAATGTTTATGCCACTTAAGCCAACCTATAATACACTTTGAGAATTGTCATATTCCATGAATATTGCAATATTACAAACAGTATACAAATTGGAAAAATCAAATAAATTATTTGTATTAAAACCTTTAGTAATTAGTGTATTGGTCTATATCTAAATCTTTAATTGCATTTGACTACTGTCATTCTGCTTTTTCTATCTGTCTAGATGCTATTTACCATTTGCACAGTAGAATATAATCCAGAAGAATGAAACCTTGAAGATACTTCACCAAGAGTTTTGTTTGCCTAATCAACTCATATATGAAGGTGATCTATAGATGCTAAATTTTAGAAAATTTTATTGGGATATTGAGGCTGGAGAGAAAGATACATCAGGTGAATCTGATTCTGTAGATTTTCTTTCAGTCATTATGGAATGTAGGACCCCAGGACTTTCCCGATACACACACTGTAACACGTTAGTTCCTGCCTGCACACCTAATTTTTTTCTAATTTTTTTTATTCTTAAGCTTGAGTCTGAAAAGCCCGTGAATTTTGTCTCTTCTCAAAGTGGAGACAGAGCAACAGGAATAAGTGTCTTGCAGTTGAATTTCATCAGTACTTTGTAATTCAGTAGTTACAGAATATTTACAATTACTATTAATATTGTTGATAATACAACAGTCAACATTATTTGAGAAGAATTTAGCATGTGAAAGCGAGCACTCAAAACCTAGCTGATTTTTGCCATTGAACCAAACACAGATTCCTACCAGCCATATTAGTCTGAGTCTTCATAACAATTTTCTTGTTTAGAAAAATACTAACTGACCTCGTACAATACAGTGGATCAGTCCTCTGAAATATCTTCAGTATCAGAACTCAAAAGTAACACTGTGCCCTTCAGAGTGAGGCAACAAAAAAAACAAATAGAGCCACAGCTGCTGCACTCAGATCTCCCAGAGTCATTCACAACACCCCAGAGACAGGAGCTGAGATATACCTGGTACTAACCTGTAGTTCAGTTCTCATGAAGAGAAATTCAAGGAACCAATTAACCTGTAACACACCAAAATTCAGAAACAATACCTGTGTCAAGCAGTTTTCCAGGTAAACTGGTAAGGATCTGGGGAGTGAGCTGTCAAGAAACTTAGTTCTTCAAGAAGTTTCCTATCAAAACCTATGTAGGATTAGAATTTTGCTAAAAGCAACAAATTTTGACAAAATCACATTTTCTGACAGAAAATATTTTCATCAGGAGTTTTTCCATTTCTCTTTGCTATTGTACTAATTCAATTTATGAATGCATATTTTTTATACATACTCTGCAATGCTCTTTCAACAAGAAGACCTTTTCCCCATGACATCCTGATCCAAATCCAATATTCGTTTCCAGATGCAGCTCAGTGTGTGACTACTGAGCTAATTCTTCTGATTGACCTCTTTCATTCATGCTGTTCCTCACATGATCATTTAGATCTCTGACCAGAACTTAATTAATTCTATGGCAGCTTACTTCCAACTACATTATTTTCTGGAAGTCCAGAAACTTTCTCCATCATATGATAGATTCATAACTTCAAGGTTATATGGTATGACATTTCTAATATCATCATTTTAATGAAACTGAGCTATGATATGGGATTTTTTTTGGCTACTTTTCAATTAATTTAGTGTTCTTGAAAAAAAAATCAAGAGACTTACCTCTAAAGAGCTATTTTTTATATTGAAATCATATTGAAGCAAAGAAGATTTCACTTGAATTGCCATATACTCACAAAGTTTGACATCTTTCTTTCTTTTTTCATCACTGAGTGGAAATCCAAAAGATAAGTGGCTGAGATCATACCTTCTAATATTCTTCCATTATTTATTACTTAGGACTGCCTTTTTGATGAATTAGTCTATAAACTGCATCCCTTGAATACACTTGCAATTCAGGTTGTAGTGGTTAAAATTTCTCTTCAAAGATTAGACTTGTCCAGGTGAATCTAGAAGAAAAGAAAAGATTTAATGCTTGAGGATATTATTTTTTGGGTACACTGCTAGATAATGCTAACTGTGAATCTATGCTGCAGTCTGAAGGGAAATTAAGTAACTAAGGGAAAGGCATCAGAAAGTTGGAGCAATTTTGGCAGAAAATATTTAAATGTCTTTCTTTGTTGGCTAATGAAAAGTTCAATATTTGAAAAATGGAAATAAAACTATAAAATGTATTTCTACTAATTGAAAATATTGCAAAATGATTAGCATATGCATTGAATTATAAGAGTTGAAAAGTGTTTAAACTCAAGCAGAAAAATATTTGATATTGCCAGCAGCTTACTTAGTTATACAACATAAAAGTGAAGTTCAGACAAAAAGACATTTATCTAATTTCTTGAAGGCAATATCCATTATCCCATGAGCTATCTTTGAAGTCAATTGTGGCATCATCTTTTCCTGATGCCACAAAAGAATCTAGAGAATGAGGCAACAGTGAATAACTGGAACACACACTGGTATTTTCAGCATTTCCCTCATTCTACTATGATACACTCTAACAAGGCAAGTACCTCTCTACAAGCAGCAATTATTATAAAACCTAGTGTTAGGTAGATAGTAATCCCAGAGCTCACTCTCTCATAGACTGTCTAAGCAGGGTAGAGTTATTTCTCCAAAGGGACAAGTTATCTGGATTCCAGTGGAGCTAACCAATCTTCATCAGAGGACTGTATTTTTCACAAATCTGGCTAAAACCAAATCTGTTCAGAATGACATGGCTTGGAATTAAAACATTAAGTATATTTTACTCTCATGCTAACATTTGGAAGGCCAATGAGTGCTCAGGAATAGGTGATGAAGTCATACATGAATAAGGTGAAGTGTTACATCGTGTAGCTCACAAAATCAGAGCATCAGGCTGAAGTCTGAGCAATCACACAGGCTTGTTCAGGCTCCTGTCTTCAGTCATTACATTTCATTCATGCCAGATGAATGACCTATTACATAATCAGATATGAAAAATACCACCCATGGACCCTGAGGAGACGAAAACATCTTTATGGACTGTACGAGCTTCTGTGGAGAAGAAGCAGCAAGAGACCTAGCAGTCCTGGACAAAGAATATGTCACATAAAAATAGGTGATGGATAAAGCATGGGAAAATGTAATAGTAAATTTTCATGGACATTACCTGGAAACAGTACTATGAGCAAGGTTTTAATACTCTTTCCATTTCTTCTAATTCCAGTTAAATCAGGGTGCATGTATCTTCCTCTAACTGAAAACTATCTCATCAAAGAAGTATCTAACCCTATCATTAAGCTTCTTTTCATGAGATATAATTATTGCTATTAACAGTAATATTTTGGCTGTAATAGTCTGCCTTCTGTATGCTCCCCATTATTCTCAGAGCATCTTTCCTCAGGTTTGCACATTCCATAAGGTCAACAAAATCACGGGTATTCGGCACATCCGCTTTTGCCATGACAGCTCATGAGGGAGACAACATTTTCCTCACTACGGAAGAGTCCATTTCATTGTTTCCATCTTTCAGATTGGAAAAAGAAACTCAGGAAAATAAGCTTTCCTTAAGTAACCAGACTCCAGATGTTTAGCACCTACATCCATGTAGAAGCATATCTTATGCAAACGCCTGATCTTGTAAAAGGAATAATGTGTTGTTGCAGGAAGAAGTTCTGGGCAGCATGGAGGGCTTCCCTGCCTATGGTCAAGGTTGAGAACCCATAAGTCCTTTTAGAATACTACCCTTTTAAAATTGTAGATTTTGCTGCTATTTACACAGCTATATATATATATGTATATATATATATATATATATACATATATATATATAGTCTTAAATTTTTGAGTTCCTTAGGAAATGCATTGAGTGAAGAAGTGCTGATGACAAATATTTCATTCCTCTTAATTATTATTCTTCCACTGAAGTAAAGATAAAACCACCCAAAGTAAAACAAAGAGGGTTTGCCAAAACAGGTGGACAGTTCTTCCTTAGTTACAACATACACAAGACTCACACTAAAATGTAAGCAGCACAAGAGGAAAGCGTTACTAGTTATTCAAAAATGGATAAAGTAACTCCCAAGTAGGTGGATTGTCCTGTTTGTGAGACAAGATTTGTTTTGTCAAAAAGTACTTTTTTGCAGATGTTTCTGTGTTAACACTGCTACATACCTCTATAAACATTTTGAAAGAGCTTGGGTAATTTTTTGCAGACAAAACTAAAACAGAACCTCTAGCCTCATTCACAAATGCCTTATTTTTGATCCTTAATACATTAATACTTGATACTTAATGAATCAATATGGATCTCAGCTATTTAGAAACAAAAGGAATTTTACATCACCTCAATATGAAGTACAGAAGTCAGATTCCCCTGTACCCCCAGAAGTGAACTGGAAAAACACATCTGAAGATTAGATGTAATTCAAACATGAGTAGATGTAGACATTGTCTAAATGAAAAGACAAGGGAGAAAAAACTCTGCAATTGACAATGTTCAATAACTGTTGGTATGACCATCTGATCAGGCTGAGACGCGGAAGATTCCCTGTAGCTGTTCCAGCAGAAAATGAAAATACATCAGTAATTCTTCTGTATTGCGTCCATAACATCGGGCTCCAAGTAGACCTCAGTCAAAAACTCCAACTTGGTCTCACTGCAGACATTTAACAATCAGAAAGTCTGACAGAATAAATGACCTTGCATGTTTGTGATTGGCTAGAAGATTGTTGCCAGCTGTGAAAGAAAGATATGGTAGTTACAGTTCAAGAAGATAAAAATTTTCAGACTTTATTACCATTTAATACATTCTGATGCAAACCAGTCCTGACAGACCTCAAAAGCTGAGGCTAACACAAAACTCCTTTGATGCATATATGGGAAAGTTTATGAGTGGATTTTTTTTTTTTTTTATGGGTACACATCACATCCATTTATATGATTCAGGGTGGCAAATCTGATGCAGAATTAGCAATTTAGAATTAGCTAAACTCAGAAGACCAGACTTTCAGAAAAGGCAAGTATATGGCAAGTAATGGAAAGAAAGGAAAATGGAAGTGATGAAAGCAAAACCAGGTGAGAGCAGTGCCTAAGTGGGTGTGTGGAACTGGCCATGGCAGTCAAAACCAACTGCAGCTATTGTAGAATAAACATAAAGCTTTGAAATAAGAAACATGTTTGAGCTCTCAAGGAATATGTGAAATAAGATGCTACTGCAAGTAATAGCAACACAGTAAAATAACCATCATCAATGGAACAAAAAGTGTGGAGGGAAAAGTGTTAAATAAATATAAAGGCAATAAGATAGAATTTTCTAACATTATATGTCTGTAAAGAAGAGAAGGAGTTAGTTTGCATAATACTCTGCTCAGCTGATCATTCATTCCAGAAGACTGATGAAATGAACTCCAGAAACCAATTCTCAGGGATGAGATTGTCAAGGTGTTACATGGGAAAGAGAAAAGTAAAGTAATCCAGAACTTTCCTCTTCCTAGTTAAAGCACTCTCTGGATTTGGGGGCTGAAATTCCCATGTGCCCACAGAGTCAAAACTGCAAGCTGAGGCACTGATGTCTAACATCTCTTAGGAAAAATAAATATACTAATCATATGGAAAATATAAAATTGTGAAATCATGACTGAAATGAGAAGAAGGTTTCTGAAATGAGAAGAACGTTTCTTCTACTCATCAGATCTTCAAATCAAAAGTAGAGACAAGAGGGTCATCTGAATTTTTGGGGTTTTCCTTCTTACATTAACTGTCGTTGCACGTTCCTCTTTCTTGCTGTGTGACATATTAACAGGGAAAAATAACAGTGAATTTGGTGGTCAAGAAGCAATCCCTTCTTATGTATATTCTGAAATCAATACACTTTTAAAACTCCTGATTTCTGGGTAGTTTTCCTTGTTAAAGGATTCTTTTTCCAAACTTTTGCTTTGCATGAAATTCACCCCACAAATTTTCTGTTGGATTAACTAAATATAGAAGGAAATGGTATATAGAAAGCGGCTTACTAGTATTGCTTGATAGTGATTAATTACTTCAGTGTTAGGAGAAGTGATTGAGATAACAGGCATTTAGGTCTCTGTGGCATTAACAAAGCAGCTCTTACAAGGGACTAGCTTAAAATAGATTCAAATAAACATGATAAAAAAATTATTCCACTAAAAATAATGTTCTAAGTAAGAGACACACCTTGAGATTTGAGGTATAATTTATCTAAGTATCCCTTAGAGATCCTTTCTTCTTGTCAAGTCCCATGAAAAATCACAGTATCACTCAATGCTCTTTGTTACCTATAAAATATTTTATTGTTAGTTAGGTAGCATGTAATATGTAGCGTAATTTGGTTCACATGGTTGTGACTATTCTGTTCTTTTCAAATTGCAAAGACTCATTATTATGAAGGTAATAAAACATAAGCACCTAGAGTAGACTACAAAACTGATGGATCCATATTCTTCCCCTTTATAGAGTCAAAATTCCAGGAATTTTCTCAGCAACATCAGTAAGTAGATAGATGGTGATCAGATTTTCCATGAGATTAAATGACTGTCTTAGTAGGAATGAACCCATTCTGAAAGCAGAGGCTAGAGAACATGCCAGCAAAAGTAGAACTTTCATGGGGGGAATTTCCCTTTTCTCCAGCATAGAAAGTATTATTAGCATAATTCCTCAAGCGCACACTAGCTAAGATACCTGTAAGTAATTTATTAATAGTTAAAGGAGTTATTTGGCATCCAGCATCAAATATAATTCTTGAAAAGGGCTGACAGCAGAATATATTTGTTAACTAGAGACTTGCCTAAACTTTGCCAAGAGAAATACTGAACTGCATGTGCACATATTGAAGGAAAGTATGCCTTTTTAAGTTGAAGTCCTTGTTTATATAATTTCCTTTTTCATCTTGTTATGTTTCTCTAAATTTAGATTGATAATAGTAGCAACAGGAATAAGGTAGATTGCACTAAAGAAGAGTTATGCCTGTTATACCATTCAAAGTTTACAATCTTTCTGCAGCATTTTCTTTATATAGCGATAGGTGACCACACTTGGATTACCATAAAACCTTGATTTTTTATATTTTGTTCATTTTCTTTAGTTTAATGAGGTGATAAATAAACAAGTTTCTCAAGGAGTAAGAGATTGTCAGTGCTCAAAACTGAGGTTCTCTGTTTATTCATAGACCAGATATAGGTAGCAACAGGCAGCATGCACAAATGTCTGACAGTAATCATGCAGCTGGTCTGAGGGAACAAGACCAGGTTAAGTGGTGATTATTAATGTAACTTCTTGCTGCTCCACATTTGGGACCCTTTCCCGAGTTGAGATGGTCAATGTTATCGACCCATGGTCAAGTATGTGGAATCCAGACAGGAGACTCAAAGATAAGAATTGACTTGCAGGCTGCTCTCTCACAAACCTCCCCTCTTCTAATTGATTTTCCATGTGAAATTAAAAAAAAAATAGAGTGAAAACCGATATCTGTGACATAGTAATTCATAAAAAAAAGCTATGGCATGGTAAAATTGCTCAGGCAGAGTAGTCTCTTGAGCACCCTGAGCAGAAGTGTGCTGCACTGCTATTTAGATCCTCTCCCTTTGGCTGCTGCTCAAGCCAGACGGCTTCTCAATCACGCTGGAGGCTGTTTATCTGGGCAGACGTGGTAGGAATTAATCTACCTGGCGTGCTTGGACACGCAGGGTCCCATGTGCTCTTAAGGGTACCCTCCGGCCTGTCTGCGCCCATACTTCCCAGATCACTGTCTAGTTCTGATGATGATTTTGACTCCTGGAACAGCCATCAAACAGCAACCCAGAGAGTCTCTTGGAGTCCATAACTACTGATGATCAAGAACCTTGGGACTTTCATGTGAGCTAATGCAAGTATCAAGATCTATTATGTATAATATGGCAAAGAAAAACAACATACTCAGGAAGTATCACAAGATTTATCCTGGCTTTTAGATACTGGGAAACTGCTTTAAAAACTTCTGAAGCATCATCGCTGATGTCAAAGGTCAATATTTTCAAATGATGTTCTCACAAAATCAAATAAAATAGAATATTTATCCAACTTTTTTTAAAGTTATTTTTGCAAGTCTACTGACAGTAGATAGCATTTTGCTTGTAACTGTTCTTTTGCTGGTGGAGAAAGAAGATCTTGCTTAGAAGGAATTCTAACATAATACACAGACAAACAAATATTCTATTTACTTTCCTGTAAACATTTTTTTATTCCCTAAAAATTAGCAGTAATTTTAGCTGTATGTGAAAAAGATATCCACATATTTGTGGCAATTTGTCTTTTTTGTATTTTACATCTTAAAATTAAAAATAATAGAATATTTTGGACTATAGCAGTCACGTGGACATTCTTGCAAGACTGAGAATAGACATATTATTTAAGATATTGCTAAGACATAGGGGAGAAAAGAAGGCAAAATTACAATTATGTCTTTTAATATAAAGTTATAACTCTTTCAGTCCCGTTTTATTCTGCAAACACTGTAATTTACGGTAGTGATTGTCTACTAATCGGGTGTTGTTATTGCAGTGTTCTCTTTTACCAGGACATTTTAGTGTTAGAAATTATAAAAGATGTCAGTCAGTTTTGAGTGTACTGCAATTATTTTTATGGCTGATAAACTGAATGAATAACTCCCTGTGTGCAACAGAGGCAGAGCAGGTTTGAACAGTCCTTGGTTTGCTTTTGATTTACATGTCTATACAACAATGTGCAACTCTTAAAAAATATGGTTTTACTGCACTATAAAACAATTGGATTAGAAGTGATTTTACTAAATATTTTTGCTTTCTTTCACATAATATTGAAGTTGAAAAATATATACCCACACTAGGTCAAACCCTGTGTGCATTAAAATCCACCTATTAAGAGTTCTTTTTTTAAGATAAACTGAAGAGATTGAAAAGATTCTTGGAAAGAAGAAAAAAAAAAAGTTCTGTAATTGGCCTCGAGGTCATTAAAAACATGGGCAGATAACTTTTAGTTGGCACCAAAATCACTAAAAGTAAAGATAAAGAATCTTTGAATGACAAGAGGCAGCTTCTTTCCTGAATCAGGATTTTCCTACCGAGCTTCAAGAAAACCCCACAGTGAAGGTAAGAAAGAAGCAGTTTTAGTGCAACATCCCTTAATTATACACAGATGTTTACTAAGAAATGTAGCTATATCATCTGCATGGCAGAGAAAAACAGGGATTTTATTCCTCAGTCTGTTATCAATTAAATCATCAAAACAATTATCATTCGAATTACAATGTATCATTTCACTTTTAGAACGTATGGGGCGGAGGCAATGTATGAAGTAGAAATCTGCTAACCATCAAAGCAACAAAGAAACATTAAAGTTCAATGGACAGTTTGTTCATGTTTTAATCTAGGGTTTTTTTTTTAAATGGAAACCATGTTCACATGGTCTAAGTAACACTTGCGTCAAAAAAGCCTTTGAGGTTCAATCCAGTGAGACAGTCAATTTTTTTCTCTTTTTTTTCCCCCTTCCTTTTCCTTCCCCCCATATATTTTTTTTTTCCGACACCCAGAAATGTTTTCAAGAGAGGAAAAGGATCCTAGGAAATCCCAAGGTGTCAGTGTTAGAATTTTCATCTGGGAAAATATCTGCTAAGAGACAAATTTACTGAAATGACCTAAGAAAAGGGATATATTTCAATCCTTTTTACTATACATGTATCATGCATAAATTAATGAAATGCCAGCTAAGTAGTTTCCTTATTGTTTTTAAGCTGAAAAAATGTAAAACCAGCAAAGACACACTGAATTTTTTTTCATAGAAAACAGAGAACTGTTTGTTATGGGAACAAGTATGTTGGCATGAAAAATTAAAAGCCTCAACAAATAATCCAAATGGGATGTTAGATGCTATCCCCAGGTGCTCCTGTTTTTTTCTACTAGCAGTTATTTTCAGAAATTATTCCCTATAAAAAATATTAATATTTTCTCTTGCTGTGAAATTTAAAACCTTTTTTCATTCTAAAATTAAGCAACAAGCATGCCACTGTACTTTCTGATGCAATACCTACCTGGGACAAAGGGTCATATTCACAAAAACCTTTCTGTGGCCAGGTCTCTTTAATACTTTCATTTAAAGCTGAAAATAAAGACACATGATTTTATTAGAGATATACAAAATATCATAATTACCTAGTCAAAGAGATTAGTGTCTCCTTAAGGAAAGCTTTAAGCAGGGGTGGATTTTTCCACCAGGTTCAAATGCAGGGATTGGAAAGAGCCCTCTGCCTGTGCCCCCAGCATGTATGCTGATATGCAGTCTGGTTGTACAATTAGCATCTGAATTTAAACTGAGCTTTGTTTAAACTGCCATTTATACCTATAATTTTTGGCATTATGTCCAGAAGGACAAAACTGCCTGGAAAAGAGAATCATTCCCTGGTAAGCAAATGCAATATGCCTGCTGTCAACTGTCCATTTCCAGCAGATTAGGCAACCTTTTCCATGTTTAGAGGTCTAGTTCAAATGTTTTACATGGGCATAACAATTATAAGGAGAGTCATGAGCTTAGAAAAATAAGCATTTATTATTGCATTATGGCATTTATTATTGCATTTTCTCTCAAAATTTAAGTGTATACTACATTAAGAAAAGTCCAAGCTGTTTGTATATATTTGCTGTCTCTTCACTGCATGTAAACATGCATTTGTGAATTCAAACAGCTCTAATTTCATGGCAGTATCTAAGTGCCTGGTATTAATAACTGTGATACAATGTCTGTGCTAACAAAAGAGATACATTTTTGTTTTGAAATTGCCTGTCCCTTACAGACACAGAGGTTTGGGAATTTGTTTGCTACTTGTGCTGCAGAGCTGAGCAGAGCTGGCACCTTTGGTGCCAGAAAGGCACAGCAGCCTTCCACTGCCCACCTCTCCCAAAAGTAAATATCCACAGGATCATTTTACTTTGGGACCTACTTTCTGGCGTTTCAGGTACCTTGTGCTTACACTTACCTTGCCACCCTAAAAAGTGACAGTGGTTTGTCACTAATCAAGTGTTACATGCACCATCTACTTTGCTCAGTAAAATGTCTCAGGAACTGTTGCCACAGGAGATTGAAAGGAATTTATTGTTTTACTGATTGGAAACGATGCATATGTGGGTTGTGGAGGTAATGTGCTGCTGAGACAAGTGTGTATTCCAGCTGGCTCAAAGGCTAGACATGCCTCTTAACTTTTATGCTCCTTAACATTTAAATGTGCCAGAAGAAGCTCCTGGGCATCCTCAGGAGCAGGCCCAGTCCTTTGCCTGCTGACAGCGTGTCTAAACCTGAACCTGGCTTTATTTTGAACATACTGGGAGTTTGAGAGTACACCTTGAGACTTAGCTTTTAAATCAAGCTTTCCACAGACTGCCAGCTGCAAAGCCCTGGATGATAAGTTTACTGGCAACTTTTGTGTTTCTCTGCTGAACTCAAAGCCTCAGGGTGATAAGACAGCAGTGTGGATTTTTGGCCCTTTCATCCTAACTATTATGATCTCCCAGTAGCTTGTGCAAGATATGCCATCACAGCTCCAGGAAGGATCATTAAAAATACTGTCTGTGTTACATGATAGATATATGTATTTTTCTGAGATACAATACAAGCCCCAGCTCTCCATCATGAATATTTAATTCCTGTTTGCTTCAGCTATTTTTTCTTTTGTTTTATTTGTGAATTACACCTGAAAAGAGGTAGTTGCTTTCTCTCAAATGTATTTAGCACTCAAACTCTGAATAGCTGCTTCATTTATATATGCTCTAGGAGTATTTTTATAACAAGCACAAAGTTACTGGAATTATTTTCACTGAAAATATACAGTAATCAAATTATTGCAGCACTTAAAATCAGTCTCATGGGGTAAATACTCAGAGTTATTAATGTGATCCTTTCCTTTTTCACATTCTCTGCAGTGATGACTTGAAAAACACTGATGAATATACCTGCTATGAAGTCATTCCCTGGAATGTTTAACATACTCACTGAGAAGCAAACAGTGCTTTATTAATTAAAAAAATGCCTTCTATCTCACTTCACAGCATAAAATTCATGGCATAGCAAAATTCAGACTTTGAAAAACGGGAAAGCAAAAAGTTAAATGACATGGCCCTGCAGCCTAATTGTGCCCTCTGGAAGTTGCACATTGCTGGGGAATCCCCAGGGCCTTTTGTGCTTCTCTCACACAGGTGCATGTGCAGAGGCAGAAGGGGAGGATGGAGCAGTGCAGCAGCACAGGGGCTGTAAGAGCTGCCCGGGGGGCGGCTGAATCCCGCCGGGGTGCCTGTGCATCCCTGTCAGTGACTCCTGCGTTCACCATCAGAGGGAAGGGATACTGACGCACCTGGGAAGAGCCTGTGTGCCTCATTTCTGCACTGTCATGTGTGCATTACTGGTGGTAGGGTACTGAGATCATCACCAGCTAGATGAGACGTATGTGTGGTCTGTGGGTTTACAGACCAGCAAATCAAAGAAAAGTGTTAGACTGAGTCAGCTGCAGAAGGATGAAGGCACTGTAAATAATTTTTTTTCAAAAATTGTTGATGTGACGATCTTTTCATGCAACTAAGTGCTTGAGAGTAGGACAGACAGAGGCAAACAAAAACTTGAATTCCCCAGGTTTCAAAAATTTAAACTGAGAGATCTGCACATGCATTCCCTGCTTTTCAATAACTCAGGATTTGCTACACCTGTTCCTCAGAAAGGAAACAAAATGCCACTAAGCAACCCTAAATCAGTTTAAAAACCCTTTTTCCAGTTTGCTTTTTTTTTTTTTTTCTCATTGGATCTAATTGGATTGAGTTACTTTTTGTTTTATTTTAATGAAAGACAAATTATTCTATCAGAAAATGTAAAATCATTTTTTTGCAATTTTTCTTTTTGAACTTTATTACAAGGAGAAAGCTTTAGCCACCTGAATAATCTAGTGTATTGGTCTTGTCCCATGGGCACTCTTACTCACCCCCTGCAATTTTACCTCCCCTCACCATTTCACTTTCCACTGTATCCATTTTGCTTTTCTTCTCATTGTAGCATTTTGGAATATATAAGCACCTAAAAAGATATTCCTAAATAGGAATTTGATATATACACATAGGTTGAAACACTTCCAGCTTCAAACGCACACACACATGCACACAATGTTCTCCATTCCTCTAGAACTTCAACTCCTTTAGAAGGAAGACCCATGTAGATGGCTCTCCCACCTGGCTAATGTTATGCCATGTCCTGCTTCTGTAAGAAATTCTCTCCCAGCATACAGGGTAGTTCAATTTTCACTGAAGTTGCTGAAGGACATCGTTGCTGTTTTCTTCATTAATCTTTTTGAACACCACACCTGGTTGTAAGTCAGTCATAACTGTGCAAGATAGTCCTTCCCAAACAAACATGCTGCTTTGCCAAACACTCATTCCTACTAAAACTCAACTCTTTCTCCCTCAAAAATAAAATAAAAAACAACAAAAAAATTGAGGAAGCACGTAATGATTGAGAAAAACACTAAGTGACCGAGGTCACTTAGGGCATAATTGTAGCTCCAGTATGATCTTCAAATATACATGCATAAAAACACCCTGCTGAGAGTTACTCTTTTTTTAAATGAATGTCAATATTTTTTTTTAATCCTTTGATTCCAAAGACAGATAAACTTCGTAAATTCTGCATCAAGTAGCACAATGCTTGAAGCACTAAATGTATCCAGTACTCCTATTATGGACATCTGAACTATAGTCAAACTAAAAAATGTACTAGGATTTAGGGGCACATAGATAAGTTAGAGGAAAATACATTTAGAGTTCTAGCTCTAATATAACTGCCATGTTTCTATAAAGAGTGAAACTACAACAAAAGTGACAGCTGAAGTTCCTGCATATCTAATTTATAATACATCATGTCATAATCACGTGTGATGCTCAGCATGACAAATAGTGACAGAATACCTGGCCAGAATAGCTTATAAAGTTCTGATGTTTTAAACACTTTCATAGGGTGTGGTGTTTACACTGCAAAGAGAGCCATTAACTGCACTGTAACTACTTCTGGTATAAAGCAGTGTCATTGACTTCAATGAGACTACTCATGGTAATAAGCACTGTGCTCAGGGCTGTCTGGAGACTACTATTATTGTTAGTTACATGCACTTCACACTGCAGTAGCCTCTAGAAGAAAAGTCATGGACCTGGGCTCCATTGCGTTAATCATTATGGTGCCCAAAGTTAAGAATGAGAATAATACGGATAGAGAAGAGAGAAAACTAGGATGAGAGTGAGAAGAATGGGAAACAAGTGTCTCAGCACTGTTACTTGGCAAGTTGCTGCACATATTTTAGACTCACAGTTTTTAAAAGCTAATAATGATGGCTTTGTTTAATCAGAGCCACATTCAACAGAAAAGTTATTTACATATTTTTAAATACTCTGAAGGGCTCCTCCTATCCTGGCTTACTTAGCCCTTTTCCTGCCGTTTTTCCCCACTGTAACTTTTGAAAGTAGGATCCACACCAATATGTGCTTCTATAGGAATAAAAATTTAAAGACATGCATTTTGTTGTGGTTGTGGTAAAAAACTGTACATAGACCTTTTTCTTTGACTCCATTGTTTGAAACTTTGCTAGTTCCTTTTTTTTTTTTTTCACTTCCTCTTACATGTATTTGTAGAGTGTGAGAGAGGTTAAATGCTTTCAGTGTTTGATCAGTCACCAACTGAGAGTACCATGGAGATCAATGTTTTCTACAAGTTCAGTTTTGTGACTATGTGCACATGAATGTGTGAATATGAGCATATGAGTAATTGCTAGGAATGTGCACGTGTGTTGTGGTAATTATTTTCCTCCATTCGTGGGCTTTTCAAAGGAGAAAACATTAAATTGATCTACAGGGGAAAAATATAAAGAAAATCACCTTAAAAACTAATTTCCTAGACCAAACACCAGAATATTTCTGGGGAGGGGGAGTAAGGGGGTTAACACTGCCGTAGCAGTTACAATTTTTTTTTTAAAAAAACATAATCTTTACAAATACATGCAGTGTGGGAGGAAGGAAGGACTTGTGGTTTTGGCACTTGATTGGTAAGCTCACATGAGCTAGATTCTGTTTCCAGCTCTGCCACAGACTGTTCATAGATGCTATCACAGTGAAAATAATAAATAATAATAGTTATGAGCACTTCTGCAAATTATTATCATCTTTCTCTGCTTGTAAAAAGGGAGTGAGAACAGTACTTCCCTCCAAGTGTATGATTTTTAATGTGCTGGAGTGTGAAGAAGACTGAGGATGCCCAGTGTGGTGCTGTGCAGGGGTCCTGCAGCAGCTGATACCTGGTGTAGCCCATGGTGTGTGAGCCCTGGTGCCTTGGCCAGCCCGGGTGGCTGTCTGGGGGAGGGCTCACCTGGCTTTGGTGATCAGACAAATCATTAGGGCACACCGACATCAATGAAGGGATTGAACAGTGCTATCACAATGGAAATTAATTTCTGAGGGGGTTCCTTCAAATAATGATGTTTCTTTCTGGAATTTAAAAGGTGACAAGAGTGCTAGGAGATGCCAAAATGTGTGTTAAAGTGCTCAATTCAGCGTTTTTTAGCTAAAAATATTTTCTGTGCAACAAAATCAGTGGGGGTTCTGATGTCCCACTCTTTTTCCACCCACCTAGCTAGGCATATGAACTGAGATTCCAAGTGAACATACAAGCTATGGATGAAGAAAATTCCTCCCTGTTGAAGGGAAGGGTAGGGGTTTATAATAACCTTGTGGTTTAACCCAGCAGGAAGCTGAAACCAGGACAAATGATTATCATGAAGAAAAGCTTTAGGAATGATGATAGTCATCTACTACTGCACCATTAAACCTAAAAAGTTTTTGGGTAATCAACACAAAAGGTTTAATTACCATAAACACCTCTCCCTGGACTAGCTTTGGTTCCATTAAAGTACATTATTTCAGAAAAAGAACCCTCTTTTTCCACTGATTTTAGAGAAGAAAACATTGGGCCAACAATGACTGCCTTTGAAATTTCTTCCCCAAAGTTCCCCATCTATGGGACTCTCCATGGACTGTTACTTCCTACTTTACCTTCAGTGAAGGATTTTGTTCTAAATTATCTCCTACCTTTGTCTCTTAATGCATCATCTTCATTAAGAAAACACTGTTTTATAAACAGCAGTGATGAAAAAAGTCCCAAGTGGATTTTATAGTGAACCAAACCTCTGAAGAAAAATGAAATTGTAATAAAAAAGTATCCCCACTACATTCCTGAAAATGAAGTTGATTTTTTTTTTCCTTTGTGAACAAATGGTTCCTCAATATTTGGAGCTTGTAATTCCCCTGCATTTATAATCTTATTTAATTTATTTTCTCTTTGTTTGTTTGTTTTTTGTATTTGTTGGTTTGTTTTTGTTTGTTTGTTTTTGGTCATGTTTGTTTGTGTTTCAGAGATTGATGTAGAATAAATCCCTTTTTTGATTTCTATTTGCTATTGGATGGTGCCTACAGAGTCCATCAAAACACATTTGATTCTTAGTATCCTTAAAAATCAAGTGCTTAAATAATCTAGCTCTGGACTCTCATATCTAACTTTAACTACCTAAATAGCTGTAATGCTAATATTTTTACCATTACTATTCATTTTCATAGATGATAAGTTCACACAAAATCACTATGATATCTGCTTACTTGCATGAGTTAGACCATACAGCTCTAGCCAACTTATTCCTGCATTAGGCTTAAGGATTCATTTTAGAATTGAGATATTCCTTTCTATAAGATATTGAGTCTTGACTTAAAGATCCCTAATTATGGAAAAATTAATGCATTACTTGAAAAATCTGATTCACAGGATGATTATTCTAACTGTTATAAATGTGTCTGATTGAACTTTGCCAGTTACAGAGTGTTTTTTATTTATTATTCTAAAGTCAGGGCTTAATAATCTAAAGTACCTTACGCAATTTCTTCAAGAAAAAAAAAATACAAAGCTGCCTTACTACCAATTGCACTGTTTATCGAGGAAGGTGGCATTTTGCAACAGGACTAGAATCCAAATTTAGCCTTATTGGCAGTTTTAGACTATACATATGCCTATTTCTGACAGATAAATAAAGTCCAAGTCTACTGTCTAATGGTCTGAGAAAAAGATATAATAGGACATGATACCTGGCAGAGCAGTAGGTGAGGGACTGAGATGGGGATGAGAAGAGATTTAATGTTCATTTTTGAAGTTACATGTTTTTGAGTGCATACTATTTACTGCAATCTCATTTTGCATTAAATTTGTATAGTTTAACTTCAAGCAATTGGCATGGGAATGGTGGTCAGGGCTGAAAAGAGAGTGGGACTATTTCATATTCACCATAGATCTCACATGCTGAGCAGTGTCTGGTATTTGATTTTGTAGACTCCTCAAGATATTTGATATTAGGCTACAAGTCACGAAATGTACTGTTGTAACTTGTACAAGATCCTAAATAATTTTGAATTGGCTTGTGTTCAGTTCTTATGATTTTTTAGGCTTCCTTTTTTATAATGTACATAAATTATTCTTCCCAATCCCATTAATGTTAAATATGCTTACTGATTGTCTTCCAAGAACCTTTTATTTAAACAGTCTACCTGAGATAAATGACTTTTTTTTTTGTTTGTTTTAAACTTACTACACCTGAATAAAAGACCTTTGGGGCTTGCTGTCTTTGTATTATGATTTATTTGTTCGTGTCAGAAGATTTCACTATGTAGCAGGTCTACTTTTCTCCCTCGTGTACTAATACAGCTACTATTATCTGTCCTGTTATTGAGAAATCCCCCCCAACAGAGCTGAGAGCAGAGACCTGAGCAGTTTCCTGCCCACCTCTTCAGATCCTGGTGCCTATCAAAACATCTCAGGAAGACTCAGTTTCACTGGGAGACTTGTAAGAAGTGAGGGAACTGCTAGGAGTTCCAGTGTTTACTCCTGCAGTAGCACTGACTGGAGCTGGAGACACATCAACTTTCCATCCATTCCCACCCACCCTTATTGCTCCTGTTTTTCAGGCAATTTGCCCCTGCAAAAGCCTTGGTTCTTTCTCTGCACACCTATGGTGCTTTACAAAAGCTACAGATTGTAAGAACATGCCATGGTTGCTGGCCAATATCAGTCACTCCAGACCTGCAGAACAGCAGTGTGGGAACGGGTAATATCAACCATCCATATAAAGGGTCAGTGGAATAGGGAGCTACGCGCTTCGTCCTCCTCATACATGAAATAAACCTGCTCCTTTCCAATGACAAACAAATCCTTCCATGAAAGTAGTCCCTGGATTTTCACTTTTATATCCTTGACTCTTAGAGAAAGCAAATATAAAGGCATCATTCAATAGTCAATGTTCTACTCTATTCTTTCAAAATTCCTTTTCTATCATTTGCTTTTGCCTTAGTGAGGATACTTTGTGAGTTTCAGGATCCAGGCTTTTGTAACTATCATCATTTTAGGATCACATTTAGGTAGCTCAATGTTGATGATAACAGAAAGTTGTAAGATTCTAAATATGCAATTTCTGTGATAGACCTTAAATACAAACTATGTATGTTGTCTTCTGATGTATCCCTTGTTGGGGTAGATGTGTGTAGATCTGTCCCCTGACTGGGGGTGTCCCACAAGGTTATTTCTTGAGGCTGAGTAAAAGAGATTTGCCCACTGTCAGTGGTATGAGTGAGTACAACATCAATTTCTACTTAATAATTGGGTTTTCTAGCTATAATAAAATTGCTTTAATACAATTGCTTTTAATGTAATTTCTTCAATATTGCTTCATATTGCACTACATTATAATAGTTGTTATAGTTCCTATACTATGCAGTAAATAATTCTGATTAAGACCTTTTTGTCTAATCATTATCATGATAATCGACATATATTTATAAAAATATATCTGGCTTGCCATTCTTAATTCTGCAGGACAAAGTTGTAGAGATGTTCCATTACCCCGGTATAATCCTTTGCACATAATTCATTGATAAAGTCTGGGGCTGAGGTTGGATCCAGCCACATATTGGCTCCTCTCTGAGAAGGAGTTTAGAAAGCAAGGGGGTCTTTTCTGCACTTCTTAACTCTATGTGAGGGCTTCTTTAAAGAACTTTGCCTGAAGCTCCCATTCTGCCTGCAACAATTGCACAACACAGAACCGAGAAATATCACTAGCTCAAACAACTATGTCCACTACTGAGGTTGAAAGTTACTGGAAAGTGAAACAAAAGGTCTGTGAAGCCCTAGAGTTATTTTGCCCACCTCTAAGTCAGAACAAGATTATTTATTATTTCCTAATTACTGTTTATATGTCTGTGGTAGTGTCAAATGTCTCAGACAACAAGATTTGTAAATATAACTCCTATTCAACTGTAATTGTAGATTACTATTATTGTCTTGTAATTGGCTGCCCAACCTATAATACCCAATGTATACAGATAGAATCAAAGAATCTGTTGAATTGAAATGGATGGTAAGGGTCAAGTTCAACTCCATGCTCCTCACAGGACTACCTAAAACTAAACTATATGCCTAAGAGCATTGTCCAGATGCTCCTTGAACTCTCTCAGGCTTGGTGCCATATCCACCTTCCTGGAGAATCTGTTCCAGTGAATGATCAGCCTCTTGGTGACCTTTTCCTAATGTCTAATCTGAATTTTCCCTGACTCAGCTTTGCTCCATTTCCTCATGTCCCACCACTGGTCACCAGAGAGAGGAGACCAGCACCTCCCACTACAGTGTTCACACATTCATGTGTGACTCCATGTTGGGACTTTCCGGCTTTCTTCACAGTGGCTTTACTACTGCAGGGCCTCCTAAGTAACCTTAGTCTCCTCTGTGGGAGGAAGTGAGCTGTGATTGAAGCCAGGAAATCACATTTGGACACCATGCTGGACTCAGTTACTTCAGTCCTAGGCCACTTAGGAAACAGTTGCCATCTCTCACCCATAAAATACACCCTGAGTCCTACATCCACCCTGCCTCTGACTGAGGCTTTACTCTTGTGGCTCCAGGTCATAAGAAGTTTTATCATGTACCTTATCAGATAATTGAGTATTGTCTTTTGTAAGAGTTACATCAGGTAATATTTACAAATGCATGTAATCCCCAAAAGGAATTTGTCTCTACCTGATCAGCTGTTATTGAAGAACTTGCTATCATGAAATTATTCCCTTTAAGAATATGTAAGATGTTTCACTCTAAGGTTATTTATTATCATAAAATAAGGGTCTCTCAGAGAACTGGGAAGGGAGGAGAAAGTGAAATGGAAAATTTCAGCAGACTGCAAGTTATTAATTTTTAGGAGATACTTTTCATGCTGTCCCTACCCATCCAAAAGAATGTAGGTGTGGAAAACAAAATGCTCTTTCACCTAAAAGACGAGAAGTTAAATCCCTAAATTATCACTGAAAATTTATAATATATTTCTCTACAAAGTGCAGAAGCAATATAAAAGCTGTAAACTATAATCCCGTCCATTTCTAATGCACCCCATAAAATACACGTTGACTCTTTTTTCCCTGTCGAGTGACTGTATAAGTTACACAGAAGTAAAGGTATTGTCTTGACTTTTTTTTTAATCTTCTTGCATGTGAATTTCCATTAAATGTTCCTTCTTTAAGTAAAGGAAGAAGCTTGGCTGCCTTTTGCCCACAGCTAAAACATTAAGGTCTGCAATTCTTTTACTGATTAAAGATGTTTCTTCATCTTTTTGATACATTCTCTCTTTGGATAAGGAGAGCAGAGTCTCCACATAAAGAGACATAGAAAGACGAGATGAACAGTGTGCAGGATTTTTTTTTTTTCTTATTGGTCATTTGTAAGTTTTCTGCCATTAGTTAAGAAAAAGGAGATGGAAAAGTTTTACTAAATCATCCAGTCCAGCTCCTCCTCTGTGCTACACTTCATATTCCCTATGCTGCACTTCATATTTTTGCTCAGAAAAAAATTGAAAGGGATTGCATTTGTTCCCATATAAGCTTATTTCATACCACTGTTTCATGCTTTAACTTCCACTCAGGGAATCCTAAATAATTTCTGTCCATCCTTTCCATTGTACTTGCCAGATATTTGTAGGGTGTTAGGTTTTCCCCCAAGCCACTGTGTTGCCAGTTTTTCTCTCCATGGCATAGTAGGGCTGTTAGACCCATCTACAGTTACAGCTGCCATTCCTTCTTGTTAGTCTTGCTCCATGCTGATATGCTGACCTTTGACCATTTGGACAGAATTTTTAGTCTCTACATGGATGTCTTGAGCTTATTTTTTGGAGAGTATAGAACAGCACAATTCAGCCTTCCCTAAAACTGGGATTAAGGGGGAAAAGAGAGAAAGAAAATACATTATTTTCTCTTGAGAAGCTGTAACAGACACATGTCTTGAAGCACTCCCTTGACTTTCAGTTTCTTGGTAAAGTGACCCCTAGAACTAGGCATGTCCTTCTTGACACCCCCTGACAACGCTGTCAAACTATGGGAAAAAAAAAATTCACTGCTTACACAAGTTAAGAAGACCGTTCTTATGCTGATTACATTCTTCAAAATTTCTACCTTAATTCAGCAGGCTCAACAACAACAGAGCTCTTACAAAACCTTGCCTCCTCTGACTGGCTGAGCTTACTTTAAGAGAGCTGAAAAGACAGATAAAGCCTCTGTAGTTTTTGTCCCAGCAGTTCATCCCTTTGTGGGCCTGAATACCATGCATGAGTGCAGAAAATTGGGCTCTTGTGTGTTCTCAGCATTTGCTTTGCTTTGACATTTGTAGGAGGCAAAGAGGCATGGCCTGACTAATGGTGAGAGATGAGGACAGTGGGAAGTGCTAAGAGAAGACTAAAAGAAGGAAGTGGTATGACCCAAAAGAGAAGCTTAAGGAGCACGGAGCAAGGATTATGGACAAACAGAAGTGTCAGGCAGTGGATGGAAGAGAGGAAAAGAAACAGGGGAGGCAGGTGCTGTGGCAAGCAGAAGACCAAAACAGAGATCAGACAAGCAGAGGTAAACATGAGCCAGGATGTGAGTATGAAAAAATACACTGTTGACAGATCATGCAGCTACAGGCTGTATCATCATAAATATTCACAAAGGCACCAAGCTAAAATTGCACTGGCATTTCCTACCACTTGAATGCTTGATTTTGCAATCTGAACATTCTTTTAACATAAATTTTTAAATGTAACTCTCTGTAGATATATAATCCAGAGTTATGTATTTAGATTGTGTTGTGTACATATAATCATGCTTAGCTTCTTTCTATGGAAATGCAATGATCCAACTCACTTCAGGCTCAAGCCTTGAGCTCTTTTCACGTGTACATAGCCTCAGTCTTATTTGATCAGCATGTAATCACTCTGTAATTCTTCTCTGAATTCCTTCTAAATTACTAAGGAGGTGCCCAAGACTGAATATAATAATTTGTCCATGGTCAGACCAGAGCTAAAGGGAAATAATGCTACACTATATGTCTTCTTGCATAGTTGATACTTCCGTCAGCTACACTCTTTTGCTACTATACCACACTACAAATTCAAATCTAATTACATGTTCTGCATCATACCTCTGTTTCATTAGTGCTTCCCTGCTGGCTTCTCCATGCTGCTATGAGTGTTGCTACATAGAAAACAATCCTCTCTGTGTGAAGGTGGGATGGGGGTGGAAGTAAACAGAAGAACACAAATAATAATTCAGACAAAGCAGTAGAAGTTGATCTACTATTCGAGAAGTTGTTCTACTGGTTGACTCTACTAGTGGTTCCACCACTCTCCAAGTCAAAAAGGAAGTCTAGAGGATTAAAAAAACCAGTTTGGCTTAAAGGGAAATTCAATCTTCTGTAAAGATTATAACAAATACTCTTCCATATTTTTTTTTAGTAGGTATCTATTTTAAACTATCTATCTGCCTACACAAAGAAATAAAAAGACAACATCAGTGACAATAAGTTGGGAAGTATACAAATTTGAAGTGGAGAGCAAAGGAACTCAGAAGAAAATGGGTCGGGGCTGTTAAAAGGTAAGAAGAAGAATATGTTAGGAATATTGAAGGCAAACAGAATCAAAATGACAATGTTGATTGATTACTAAAAAATCTGACCACCGAAGAAAGAGCAAAAGTGCTAAATATGTGTGTATTGTCTATGTTTGAGGGAAAAAAAATGTGATACTACTATATACATATTGCAATTTTCCACTTTAAGAGTGAGGAAGAGAGATGATAAACAGAGCTACCAGAATTAGTCATTTTCAAATCAGTAAGTCCAAATAACATGCATATAATAACAACTTTTAAAGAGTTGGCTAGGAAACACTGGGGGGAAAAGAGCAGTCTAAAATAAAACTAATATTGTACTAACAAATCAGAGATCTCCTGAGTCATTGCAATGATCAGTTAGCTTGGCCTACTACTTATAATGCTTTTAGCAATTTCTTGAGTGGGATGTGGAAGTTACACATTTTAGATGGTGCAGAGACTGAAAGAAAGATAAATAACCCAGAATACAGGCCGTTGCTACAGAATGACCTAGGAAGCTAGTTGTGGTGAACCAAAATGTTTCAGGATGGGAAAACTCAATGTTGTGAACACAAGAACAAGGAAAGTAATCCATAAAGAATTGAGGTCATGGTCTGAAATAGTCTTAGATGGTTGAGTGGGATAGTCAGCCTAATATGAGTTGTAATAGTGATGTTGTAGAAAAAAGTAATTTTGGAAATCTTTGTTTGCCAAAGTTAAATTACCACTGCACTAAAATTACTGTGCCCAGTTCTGCTGTTCATGATTTAGCAGAGAGAAGAGTTCAGGGTTCCTAGAGTATTAAGATATATGGGAGGACACAAAGAATTTGATTTGATATAAATATATATATATATGAGAACAAAATTAGATAATAAAGGGTTTCTCAGTCTAGTAGACATAACACAATCTAATGGCTGGAAGGAGATGCTAAACAAATTCCATGAGAAATATGGAACACGTTTTGAACATTAGAAGAAAGTGCCAAGTGTTGTGGTATAGCTTCTATCACAGGAATTACTTTTATCAGGGTTGGATGCCTTACTAAACCACAGCTGTTGGAGATGAAGCAAGAATTAAATCAGAAAAAAATACTTAAGCCTGTATTGCTGTTGTATATTAGATAATCACTTATTTAATGTTGTTTTTAAATTCCAGGAATACTTTACCCTGGATGCACAAATATGAGTATTTCCAAGTTTAACATTTATATCTGATTTTTGCTTTTGTGCCTCTGACTGCAAAAACTGGTAATAGAAAATATTTGTATTCCTGTGGCAACTCTGAAATTTATTAATTAAAACACTCTGATATATAGCATGATTCAGGCATTTATTAGATGGACTGTCCCAGACCTTAGGAAGCTTGGCGAGCTAAAATTTTGAAATCAAGTCAAGTTGTTGTTTGAGCACGCACCTCTAGAGTTTCTGAGTTTTAAGCACTGATTTTTACCTCTTGAAGTTGCATGACTGGGTTTTTTTTTGCATTTAAAATGTTTTTCTTTCCTTTATATGAAAAAAACTCTGGTTGATCTTCCAGTAGTTCAGTAAAACTGATGAGACTAAGCTTATCTGTAAATTTTAGTGATGAAAATGCCCATAATTATACAGGAAGTACATTCACATAAATAAAAACAAGGAAAATGTATTGAGAAAGATTTCCATTTACTCCTTGTTTGAGGCATAACAATATTAGCTACAATGATTATAGGCAAACTCATATGTTATTCTCTTAATAAGCACATATACATAATTTGATACCCAGTAAATAGCTGCACAGACACTTTCAGAATTCTCTCTAACACAAGGTCATGCATATCAGACAGGCACATCACAGTGCCCTCTGTGAAACCGTGATCAGTTATTTCTTTTTGTGAGAGGAAAAGTCTCTCAGTATCTCATTTTTGTCTCTGTAGCAAGTCTTTGTATCTCATAGATCCTACAAAAACAAACATAAATGAGAGTAGGTCTAACCAATTCTCTATCCAGTTCAAGTATGACTATTCAGTTAAATCAGAGACAAGGTAAAAAACTAGTGGAACCAATGTTCTGTATGTGACAAATGTAGGAATGTTTCTATCAGCAGAACACTATAAATATTCATATCAGCAGGACATCATAGATGTGCCTGTTTCAGGGCACTTCTAGGAAACAAGTGTACTATAGGAGGGTGATGACCCACTGAAAATAACCTATGTGAAGCATACACATCAAACCAGTTATTCAACATGCTGTTGCTATATTCTTTGACGTTGGGTGCTGCACAGGCCTTACAACCCTGAGCACTCCTGAGTGTAAGTATCTGTTCCTCCCCTCTCAAAGGTTGTGTGCAAATCCTGTTGGGGTGGGGCACCAGAGATAAAGACATTGCAACTTGAAAATGGTGACAGCTGCTGAGCTGGCATCACACGCTTGAGATGAGTGTCCAGAAGCAATTTATCGACTTTTTGATCTTCATACTTAAATATGTTTTAAGACACTGTGATTGTACTCAAATGTGTGTGCCCCAGATGCTTTGGGTTCGTGGCTGCAACATGGTTCAGAAGCATGTTCAAATGTCACTCATTTATACATGTAAAAGGTGGGGGCTGCCAGCTGCTGGGGTGCTGCTGTTTGCAGAGGCAGATCCCCAGATGATGGTGCTGAGGTTTGCACTTTTCTCTCTGTCTTCAGAGGAATGTAGCACATGACTACTGACCAAGGATTTTGCAAGTCTGGGCTCTCCTGCACCAACACCACTGGTCAGTTTCCTGTAAATCCTGAACAAAGAATCCACACATCACAACCCTTGTGAAGGCCTTTACGAACTCATTCCAGGATCCTATGGAGATGGTGAGATCCAATTTTTGCTTATGAAAAACCCAAGGCAAAAACTTAAATTTAGACCTTTTTCTCCCAGACCCAGGTTATCTCTCTCCCAGCATCGGGGGAAGTCCAGAAACACACAGGCCTTCACCAATTCCTGCTCAGAAGCTGAAGAGCGCTGGGTGGAACTGGCCACACAGCGGGTGCGGCCAGGGCACCGACACAAAAGAAGCTGATTCAGCTCATTCCCAGACAATTTTCACTGTCTTTCCCTGCTGGAATTTGTGGAAGGGCTAGACCAACAGTAGCAGCATCAGATCTTCCTCCAGCTCCTTGGGTTGCAGTGAGGAGCAAAAGAAGAGTGGTAACTCCTGCACTGGTGGGAGTGGTTTGGGGAGCTCCACAGGAAGGATTAGTGCTGGAGCTGTGTCGGGCATGCTGGCCTCCCCTCATGCTCGGGTTACTCAGCTCTTTCACAACACTCCTAATGCCTCCCGAGACTGGAGCAAGGCTTGCAGCTACTTAGTGACCAGTCTAAATAGCAGTCTTGCAGAACCACAAATTAGATTAGGGCAGGCTCTGAAATGCTGACAGATCTGTGCCTACAGTCTCCAAGACTGACCCTGACCATTGAGGGAATAAGCAACTGTGAATAATAATCTTTGGGAAAAATCAGTGTCAAAATTCTTACTGTTTGTCTCCGAGTCAAGCGATCAGCTTCCAAGTTCTCTTCCAGTAGACTCCTAAGAAATCTGCAGGCCGCTGTGATGCCCGAGAGTCATCTGTAAAAAGCCACATAGAAGTTGAAGCTAGGGATAGATGGTTGGTTCGTAGTATGCATATGAAGATGCATTTGAGTGATTAATAAAGAAAGATTAAGTCAAAAGGATGAGAGTTAGAAGAAGCAACTAATTACAATAGCTCTGTACTCTTAGTGCTGAAAATAGGTTTGACAAACTCTGAATCTGTTTCTGTGAATTGAGAGAAGGTATAGCAGCATTGTGAATAAAGTAGGTAAAAATATGACATTAAAATTAAAAAGGAAGAGGAAGAGTTAACCAATCTAATAACAAAGTCCAGTATTTTGTGAGGTTGCTTTCTGAGGCAGGTAATAGAGGACACACTTTATGCAGTTCTTTTTTGGGTTCTGGTTCTTTTGTACTGCTGTACAGCTGAGTCTGCAAGCACAGATCATGCTGTGCTTACAGACTCGGCTGCTTTGTTTTCTTTTTTATTCTACTGGCTGAGCTGCATTAAATAAACCTAAGTTATAATGCGCACTTTCCTTTCTATTTCTTGTTCATGTAGGCAACTGTTAAAGTTGCTAAGGGATTGTTATATTACTCTGAAGAAGAGATTATTTACATGCTCATAAACAGAAGTAGGTCTGAAGGAATATTATTATTAAATGGTCATTGGCATGATGGCTAAGTTCAGTAATATTGTTTTATAGAGCACATCTTTATGTTCCTAGATAGTCCTACAGTGACCGTACAGACCTTTGTAGTTGACAAGTTTCTCAGTTCAAAAAGTTTGCAAAGCTTCAGTATATGGAAGACCTGTCAGTCCAGTCTAGCAGGAGTAAATGCATTAAATTATTTATGAGTAAACTCTGCTTCCTTCTAAAACAGGGGTGTGAGAATTGTTCCCAGAGGGAGTTTGTTTTCTAATTCCATTTCTTCAGTTCACATTAGTATATTGTTTCACATAAAACAGTAATTTACTGTATTTATTGCCTTCATTGTTTGTAAGGAGCTGTAGTTTAGCTTTTTGTTTTGTTTTAAGCAGGTTGTCAGACAAAATATGCTTTTTAATGTCAAAGAGCTGGTTAAAACACACACATTATTTAAAATAAGTCACAATTTATATTTGACATTCAAACAATTCATTTTTTTTAGAGTTTCTTAAGACATTTTCTCAGACAAATAAAGCAGAAAAGGATGTAAAGGAATATGCCACTGAAGGTGCCGCTGTGCCAGGATGTCTCCCTCTTCAATGACCAGGCATCTGTGTCGTTATCCATTTTGTCCTTTGTGATCTGCTCTCCATTCACATCTGTATACACAAACACCTTTTGGGCTGCTGTGCTCCACGGCAGGCACTTGCATCTCCTCAATGTTCAGCCATTCCAAGAACCTCATCCTCGAGAGAAATGGAGATACCGACTATCTTTGATCAAACTGGAACAAAACTGACTTCAATATTCTATAGAAAACCACAAAGAACTAAAAACATACATTCAGTCAGCACCATACAAGCCCCTGCTGTTGAGTACAGGTCTGACACTGCCTGCCTTACAGCTGCTGTAGGGGTGGCACAGGCTCGGGATGAAACCTGGTTGTGCAGAGACATGCTTGTGGGTTTTGTGCCACACATAGCAGAAGTTTCATACTCTGGCACATTTCTGTTTGACATCAGATGTTGAAAGGAGCTGGTCTAAAAGCAGTGGGAACAGCTGGGTTGCTGCCCTCCTGGCAGCTTGGTTAGCTGTGTTGGACCTCTAGCAGAGTGGTGATCCACAAATGCTGACCAGAAGCACAAGACAAGGCGGCAATCTGCTGACGCTGGTGCACAAATAGGTTCTCTGTCTGTGGAGCACCTCATATCCCTGTGTGACAGGAATAGGTGCTGTCTCCACCAAATAGGGATCATCCCTGTGAGTGCCCCAAGCTGCTGCAGGCCTGCTTTTACTGCAGCATGGCAATGACTGGCTGACTTCCTTCTTCCTCACTCGTGTTCCCCCTAGAAACCTGCTTGATGCAGGTGCCTGGGCTTAGAAATTCTCATGGTGACAAAAGCTGTGCAAATCTTACATTTGGCACTTTCAAAAGGACTGTATTACTTCAACTTGCTTTGTTTTGAATGCAAAGAAAGATGTTCAAGGTGCTGTCACAAGTTACTTACCACATTAGAGGAACAGTTTCCTCTGCTGCTCCATATTTCCCTTAGTTCTAATCCCTATCTATCATATTCAAGATTAAATGTGAAGCATAATAGCCACTAACTTAGTTAGTGCCTGCAGATTTGTCTTGTCAGGGGAATAGTTATTACCTTGGTTTCATTTGAAAGATTATAACTTGGTCTCTCAACAGGCAGAATTTTCTCATTAAACCCAAAGTAATAATAGTCAGTATAAAAAAAAGTGACACTGTACTATTTAGTGATGTTGCTGCCCAGGCTTGTGACAGAAACTGCAACTAATGACTGATTCTTTCTTACCGTTCAAAAATAAATCTTTTATTTTTAGGGCCTCTAGTAAATTATACTAGTGTGGCTTTTGCCATGAGAAGTCTGAAATAAAGTATGCTGTGCTTAATTTAGTAATTATCAAATAATTTTTCAAAGAAAGAAAGAAAAAAAAAAAAGAAAAAAATCCTGAAGCATAAAACTGTTTTCTACAAAGAGTGCTAAATGATTTTGAAACATCATGTATTGACAAATAAATTAAAAAAAAATAGTCAGTCTCTGGGGTCTTGCTTGGATGGCTATTTTGTGTTTTTATTAGTTATATGTGAATCTCAAATATTAATGAAGTAAGTATTTGCACTAAGAGTGGACATGAAGTAAGAAAAGCACTTAAGTTTGAAAGTGAACAGAGTAAGTCTAAGCTTTGAGCAGGTATACTATCTGTACTTCGAAAAGTAATTAAATGAATCATGAAAGATAGAAAAATATAGTGAAATTATCCGGGATAAGGCATGAAGGAAACTTCATTTGCTTGCTTTAAGGGAGAGAAGGAAACTATAGTCTATAAGTCCATACATGGAGGAGAGGGTCTCATTTGAATAATATAGGTCAATAAACTAAACTGAATAAAGCAAAATAAAACACAACAAAGTAGGCCTGGAAGCTGAAGTTATACTAAATCGGGTCAGGGACATTTTAAAGAGTGATGGTATTTAAACACTGGAACAACTTACCTAGGAGTGCAGTGAATCCTTCAACACTGGAAGTGTTTAAATCAAGACAGACATCTTCAGAAAGATATACTATCTTCACAAAGCAGTTATAGCCTGGCACAGCTAGTACTGAGTGTTCTGTGGCCAGAATTATGCAGAAAGACAAAACAAAGGTTGTAATGGTTTCTTCTGGCTTTAAGCTCTATTTTTTGGAGATACACTTTCCCTATTTATAATATTTATTTAGCAAGTATCATTATGGTTGCAAGACATATGTAAGCAAAGCTCAGACTGAAGTTTAAAAAAGAAAGGTGTGGAGATTGTGATTAATCATGTAACTCTGGGTGTGTATTCATATCGCACAAGTAACAAACCCAGTTGTTTGAGAGGCTGGGCTTCAGTAGTTATGGATGAAAAGAGAGAAACTCCTTCCAATGGCAACTGATGGTAGTCATCACTCTCTCTATTGCCCACACAGATGGCTCCAGAGACATGCCTCCAAAGGTTAGCTGTTGTTTACTGACAAAGTCCCTAAAAAGAAGGAAATCCCACCCTTTTCCCTATTCCAGATACTGTATTTATCTACTGGCAATTAATTAAAGAGACAAGGTAATCTTCTACTGTGTCAGTTCTCTTTTATGGCTTACAGTGCAGTTGCAATAATTTTGGCACAGCATGAGCAAAGGGATATGGGACTCTGGAGGAGCAGAACAGTGCAGCATAGCAGGTCCAGCCTTTGTGCACCATCCCAGACTTGGACAGTTACGTGTAGGTCCAGAAACTTCATTCTTAGGGGTTAACATCTAGAGGTATGATCACAGTTTCTCTTTACATCTGGGGATTAAGTAGGGATATAGAGCCATGCTTGTCCCACTAGCTTCGTGAGGTTTTATCAGGTCATAAAAAAGCATAAACTTCCAGCTTCATTTTCCATCAGTCAACAGAGAAAAATCCTTATTTTTTGCGTTTCTTAAAGCATCCCGTGATCCGAGAACTTCTACGGTTCAAAATGGCTGGATGGGTAGAAATGAGGTGAGAGGCAAGTACAGCCTCCATTGTTATCATGCAACTTTCTGTGCTTAAGATGTACCTTCATTAGAAATTAAAATAAAACTTTTGCTGCTCTGAAGAAGCTGATAGCAATATTTGTCTGGGTATTTTAGAACAGATAAGATTCTTGAGGTTTATGTGTCTTCTACATCCATAAAGAGATGTAAGTGCTACCTCTCAATTGAAATTAATGAGAATTAGGCACCCAAATGTATTTGTGGATTTGAACCCTTATGTTCTAATTACTGTGGCAATTAAATATGTGGAAAAACAGGTCCAGCTGGTGGAATCTTGTCTACACCAAAGCCTGGTGAAATATTTATGTTAATTTTCTTTCTAGACATGGCTTGAGTTTGCACTGATGACTGTGCAAAACCTTTCGTGATTGTAGAGGACATGTACAATATGGAAGACCCTGAAACTAAACCTTATGCACTTGGCTTAGAAAAGGTTGTAAGATACATATTCATGAACTGTATGTCTTGCTGAGTGAGACAAGATAGTTACAAACAAAATAATAAACAATAAAAATAGCCAAGTCTTACTTGATGTAAATAGTAGAATATAGAAGAAGCTGACTTTTCCTAAACTGTTTCTGTAGTAGATCTTCACAATTCAGGTGTTCACTGTACTGGTTTCTGAAGTCCACAAGACCATATAACCAATATTTCATGCAAGAGCATATACATATCAATTTTTTTTCATAAAGAAAGAAGGAAATAAAATGACCGTCTGTTTAATTTGCAAACTTTTTGCTGTTTGAGGCCAATATAATTACCGATATTATTCTTATGCATGTACACTCCACTGAAGCACCAGTGTTAAAGGAGACACCTTCATTCTGGATTTTCTAACTTCAAAGTAATGAAATCCTTAATTTCAAACCACAAGAATGAACTTTTCAATGTTAAGTACCAAGTCCTAGTGTCAGTGTATAGAAGAACCTTTGCCAAAAAAGCCCAATTAGGCCATGTAAATGAAGGGCATTTTCAGCCAGTCCTACTGGGAAAACCAGCTTTGTCTGAATGGTTGTAATTACAGTTGATGGGGAAGGGGGAAAACAAATTTGCTATGCATGAGCCCTTACCAAATAGCCTTTTTTTCTTCTAACACTTGCATATCTACAAGAATGGCACTATGAAGGGAAGGAAAAAAAGACTTTGTCCTTATACGGATTCTTATTCTCTTCAAGAATCTCAATGATACATGAAGTTTGCTATGGGAGAGGTGCTCCTTTCTCTGATACTCCTTTGTTTACTTTTCTTTGCCTGGCAGCCTCATTGCTGCTTGTCATAATTAGCAGCCTAGGTACACATGTCTCCATAAAAGCTGTACTTCGTAGCTTGTTTTAAGACAATACTTCTATTTTCATATTTGGGTCCCTTCTTTTGATTCACACCCTTGACAAAGCATGTGAAAGTCAAATCAAACAGTGATGTGCAAAATTCCCAAATCAGTGTTTTTTCTAGACTTTCCAAAGGGGCACTCTCTCTTCTATGTGTCTATTCTTGAGAATGCACTACCCACTGCTGGTCTGGATTCTCTCTGTGTATTTTATCACCTGCATTCCTCAAAAAAGAGTTAATTTTTCAGTGTATTAAATTTACCCGTCTGAATTCTCATCACAGTGTGCAGCTTATTCGCTGTATCTCTGGATTGCTAGTTGGGCTGTCTCTATCTCCTGGCAAGGAAAAATAGGGCACCAGACCAGTACGATTACCTCCAGGGATGCTTCCTATGTGCCATTCTGGCTTCTGTGACTAAGGGCTCATAAAGGTCACATATCTCTTTCTTAGATAAAACTTTCAAATTTTCTGTATTTGTTTTTACTGTTCTAGTTCTTAAATAGTGCAGATTAATTTCTGCCCGTATCATATGCATTGGTCTTCAAAAGGATGACTTTTCCCACAAATATAAAGCTATTAATCACAAATGTTCTATTTACAAGTTACTGTATAAGTGACTCTTTCATATATTAGTCATAATGTAGTGCATGGCTTTATTTCCTTTATTTAAAAATAGCTAATGATCCTTATTTCAATTAGTAGGTTAATGTCAAAAATATCAGTGTGTTTTGCAATGCTAAAGAACTAAGAGGGAAGGGATTGATCAGAGATGAGTTACTTGGTTTGAGATGTTTTTTTGTTTTGACTAAGGTTTTGTTTTTTTTTCCATTGATGCATGCACTGACTGGAAAAAAATAACATATGCAGGAAAATTGCACAAACTACCCAAGTTTGTCACCAGCTTATTAAGGGTATCTCTGGCCATTGTTAAAAAGGAAGTTTTAGTATATAAATATTTTAGTATGTCATAGAATAACTCTCTGTTTTATGTGAGCAATGAAAGGAACTAAAAGCAGTGGAGTCAGGAAGGAGAAAAAAAAATGAAGTTGTAAAGACTACTTTTTTTGCCCTCTGTGGAATCAGTTTGTCCAGGCATTGAAGTAGACAAGGACACACATGTTTTCTGGGTCATGATCTGCACTTCACCACATCAAAATCCCAAGTGTAAACGAATGCTGATACATCAGCATTATTTTTGTCTGATTCATGCTGTGCTTAGTAAAACCTTGTATACAGGCACATGATCCAGCTCCTGAAGAGTGAGAGGTATGAACAGAAATGAGGTTTCTATGTGAGAGAGCTGAACCAAGTGAGCTAAGGCTGCTGCTGCCTGTGTGGGTTGTGCTCTTCCCTAAAGGAATGACTTTTCACGGGAAAACTCTTTTGAGACTGATAACCACTGAGGAAAATGAAGCAAACCTCCTGAATAGGTTTAAAGGATGTCTACTGTTGTTTCATGTTTTTCAACACAGACACTTGCACTACCATTTCACAACTAGAGGATGTGGTATATATTAATCTTGGTGTCAACAAGACTTAGTGTTAATCAAGGTGGCATTCTTGTTAGGTTACCTATTTCCAAAGACTAACCATTAAAAGAGTTGTGGATGGATGTTAATTCTTATGCAGAGGTCAGACAGAAAGCAGGTCAGGGTGCGCTTCTCACTCAGATCAGAAAGTTCCTTTGAGTTGTCTCAGACCCGGAGCAAGTTATAGCAGTCATACAGACAATGGGAGAATCATAAAATCTCCCAAAGGAGAAATTGGATCCTGGGCAACTGGCTGTAGCTGGCCCTTCTTGATCAGGGGGATCAGACCTGATGACCTCCAGAGGTCTCTTTCAGCCTCAGACATTCTATGATTCTGTGAATATCCTGATCTTTCTTCCTTTTTGCTACAAAAATCCCCTAGAATGCAGTGGTTCATCAGCTCTTTGCAAGATGGACTGGCTCATACAGAGGGCAAAGCCAGATTAAGGTCAAGACCTACCTTACACAAAGGACTGAACATTCTGAAAATTAGTCTGGTTGAATGTAGCTATTTGTGTGTTCTTGTGTGTGCTTAGATGTTTCATGGGAAACAGAGACCGCTAAAGACCACTTGTTACATTGCCATGTTTACCTTGAGTGACTTTCCCTCCATTTGTAATTGGAAAATAGTGACAGCATCTTGGTAATTTTACCAATGCACTGTGTGTCTGAGATTTCCAAGTGTTATTATTTCACCTCCTGGGCAGTATATTGTAGCCATGCATTTGAGGTTCATAATAGAATGGAAAGTGCACTTTTTTACTAAGTGAAATATACATAATTGCAAGGTATTTTATTTCCCTAAACTAAATCTGAGACCTTGCATCAGTAGCAATGTGAATAAATCTTTTTTTTTGCAATAAAAGCATGTTGTTTGTAGTCTGTCACATTAAAATAAAGTTTTGAATATGGTTAGAAGTCACAAATGGAAAAGAAAAAAGTATTTACAAGGAATCAAGTGAAAGAAAATTCCTTTTGAGCCAAGCACTTCAATTGTACAACTGTTGCTTTATATTAGGAGACACTGTAGAGATTTTTAACATTACTGTGTTCAGAACACTGCAATTATATAGCAACAAACCTTAGGAGTAAGATTGAAAAATACTTGCATATAGGACCTAATGTAAAAACTACTAAACTCACTTATATATATATTTTTTTTTTTTTTTTTTACTTCAGCACATTTTTAGCCAATCCAGATCAACCTTCCCAGAAATGCTGGAAATGCTGGAGGGAGGATGAATATGGAATAGAGGGAGGGAAAGGTAGTGGCTCTGTCTGGCAGTGGGTGATGACAAGACAGGGGGCTCAGATTGTTTTGATTTGCTGATCTTGCAGTTGAGATGTGGGAAGAAATGCTGCCACTTCTTTTATTGATATTTGTTGGGAGACACTCATTATGTATTACTTCATATGTATTTGTATGTGCATGTGAGGCTTTTCAGAGCTTTGGATGAATGCCTTTTACATAGCATTTTTAAGATCAAAATCTATACAATTATGTGAATTCCTGCATGTAAATGATTTTAGGGAGTCTGGTGTTAGAGCATTTTTAATTTTCTAGTAGATTCTATGATAGTGTAAAGTGATAAATTATCTTTTGCGGCTGCCAGAGTTATTTAACTATCTGCAGACACACCATTAGCAGGAGCAGTCTGTGCCCGGTCGGTGTTCCTCATCCCTCCCTGGGAGACTGCTCCCAGGGAAAAGGGCTTCCAGGCACATCCGTGCAGGGCCCTTTTGGCAGCAGTGCCACCGGGGTGCGGGGAAGTACCAGCCAGCCGTGGTGCACTGCAGTCAGGAGGACATTTTTCTACCCCGCAGTGGAGAAAACTACCAAAAAAGCATCGCTTATTATTGACTTTCCATTGCTACTGGCCTGTGTTAAAACCAGTGACATAGAAAAGAAAGGTTCCATTTCCCATTACCAGATATCCAATCCCCCTAGAAAACATCTGTTGAATCTGGGATGATGCCATGATATTAGCTCTTCAGTTGCATGCTGTTTCATTGGCTGTTTTCAGCGCTGCCCTGTCTATCACAATCCATAATCTCTTTTCAGAGGCATTTCAACCACATTTCTTTGAAAATCAGCGGTAGTTTTTAGCCTTTGGCACACAAATTGAAGTTTAGGGTGTAAAACAGGGAACAAAAGTTTCCCGACGACTTCATGTGACAAAAGTTGTGCAAAGAAAAGAAGTGGGTCTGCAGAAATTCTGCATGTTGCCATGTTTATGATCCCAAGAATCTCATACGGGAGTGCCTCAGACACATAACTAAGTGCTTCTCAAAATGTTTATTACTGAAGACAGTATAAGAGAACTGTCTTTAGAATTCAAGTAATATACTACCAACCAGAGGGAGAATAATACAGAAATACTTTCTTGATGATGTGTGCTAAAGCAGCAGGCATTTAAGAGCAACAGATGTCAATCTCTGAGGTTTTTGTAAAGAATTGCAATTTATGACGTGTTAGGGTAAACAGTTGGATTATATTTCTGAAATGCATGTTCCATCAGGTAAAATCATTGTGATTATAGGCCCTAGTACTTTCAGTAAGTTATGCACTAAAAGGCTGAAATTATAAAACAAGTATGCTTATGCTTTACTGTTAATCCCTCTTTGTATCTACGCTGAGTAAACTACAAGAGAAACTGCATTAAACAATAAAGGCAAAAATGGCATGTTATGTCATCTTGATAAACAATGACTGTTATACTGTTTTCCTTCAAGAAGCAACTGTGACTGGCCTCTGTATTCTCCCTCAGTGGAGAATGTGCCTGACTGTAAAAAAACCCAGAGTATTATTTAGAAGTTACTTTGTTCATGCCTCTCAGTGAAAGCAGCACTTTCTGCATCTTCTCACTTTGCTGCTTTTCCTTCATTTCCTCAGCTCTTATCAATTAGAGAAAGCTGAACTTGTTATTTCAAAAACAGCCTGCCTTCATGCAGACTACAAGTTTTGAACAAAGTGAAATAAAGCTTCTTTTAAGTGTTTTTGAAAAAGTTTGACAGCAGAAGATAATAAATGAAAATAAATCTACAATATTTCTCCTAATGCAATTTGTGGCATGTCAATGTCAGAGCATTCTAACAACAAATCAACAAGTATTTGAATGAAAACAATATACATAACTTATTTTCCTATATTGGAAACAACTGTCAAATAATTATTGTATGTCTTCATGAATTAGTTTGCTTTTTTTGAATATTCCTGCTAGGAATAAAATTTAAAAAAAAAAAAAAAAGGGGGTAAATCTATATGGACCTTTGAGCCTGAACATATTGTGTCAATCATAAACATATGCAATGTATCTAAGCCATGAGGTAAAAATTTTCTTTGTAAATTTTTTCATAAATAAATAATTTTCCTGAAAAATGTCTATAAAAATGTTTTTTGCCTTTGTTAAATTCTCTACACTTCTTTGTGGTAAATATAAACATTCATACTGACATCTTCTTGCTCTGCTTTATTTTAACTTGAAATGCAGAATGTATAATGAAAGTATTTCTAATAAAGATATGGTAACAAACTTTCTCTGAGAGGTAGAGTATTTCATTAGAGTTGTCTACTTGAAACTATGGAGACATGTTGTGTCCTTCTCATCTTTGTTTATGAATAGCTTTGCGGTTTCATTTTAAAAGTGCATGCACAGAGATACTTACGTCCTTTAAAATAACATCTCTATAATACTGCTCTACAGGTGAAAAATGGTGTGTTTGTTATCACGCTTTACACACATTGAAATCTGTGTTTTTACTGTTATCAATCTTCACAGTTTGTCTGTCATAATATGAATATAATTTGGGAAAGCTACAGCCACACGTAAGAACTGGCTGGGCTTTAAGGTGCGGGGGGCATCATTTCCTGGTTTAAAATAAAAAGACATTAATAAGTCTCACTAGAGCAGAGAAGGGAAATAACTCTTGTTTAAATATTTTCCACTCAAGCCCGGCTTGTAAGATGCTTAGCCAAGTCACCTGCCTATTTTAACCCTTCCTATGCAAGACATATGCCAAGTGAACACTCATTTGGAGCTGATATGCTCAGTAAAAATAATAAAATGAAAACTGTTGAGAAAATGTTTGAATTGATGTGACAAAAACGCTTGCTTTTCAGAGTTCTGTATTTACTAAAGTTTGTGTAAGGGGCTTGTCTCTTTGACTGTAGTTCAGCCATGGAATTTGCAGCTTGTGAAAAAGTAAATTTATGAAGTCAGGAAAGATTGTCTGTGCACATATGAGTGAGGTGCTACCAAGTATGAGATGCTAAAGTATCGAGGCATACTTTGTAACAAACTTTAAATTTTGGTATTACTTTCCTTCGCATTCAATGTATGTCTCTGCTGCTCCGAACTCATTTTCTGTGGATGGGTATAAAGGGGAACACCACACATAATCAGTGAGTTTCCCTTTCCCTGTGCCGAGGACCCTACTGTGTCTGCCTAATCATGCAAACTTCCATTTTCACCATGACAAGTTCACCTCTTGTATATGAATTACTGCTTTTCTATTCATAAAGTGCTTTATCAGACAATCCTACAAAAGAACTTGAGGGAGAAATGTGCTCCTGGGTGATTTACACAAGCAATTACTTTACAAATCTGCCAGTGGATTATATTAAACATGTATGGAGAATATTTAAGTTTGGAGCGAGGGCTGAGAACGCCATAAGTTTTACAATAGGGTTTCATTTGTGTCACCATGTATCTCTGAAGGTTTTATGCTTTACACTTCACTGGTATTTGAGATTAAAATGGTAAGGAAAAAGTTCTGTAATTTCAAATATTTTGGGGGGGAAGCAACTTCAACTCTCCAAATGTAATCATTTAACTCTTTTGCAGGTTTTTCCTTGAATAATGTTGGTAGTTGCAAGCAAGCAGACTGCATCTATTTGAATGTGAAATCTTAAAACAACTTACATGGGAGGAAAAGCATGCCATATAAAGTCACCTAACTGCAGAAAAATTGTGTCCAAATGCCCAACAAATGTTTACATAATTTTTAACGCCTACTATATTTGGGATTTTAAAACCCTTTCATAGGAACCTTTTATGTACTGGTTCTCCTTGGAGACAGTTTTTACATTGTAATGCAGACTTCTGTCAGTTCGTAGCATGGGGGACATAGGAGTATTTGGAACTGAAAAAGTTCTGCACAAGGAGGAAAAGTTGTGAGGTTTTTCTCGGATCAGCTCGAGGCTGACCTGCGACCGGTATCAAAGTGCGGGCGGTAACGGGACTGTTCATCGCTCAGCCTGGGAACTGTGTGCACACCCGCCTCAGCACCCGCACGCAGACTGGGGGCACGGGACAGAGAGGTGACACGAACTCTGCGGGGGACCCCGAGCAGGGCTGGGGTCTCTCGAGGGCGGCAGCTACTACCGCGCGTGGGTCGCGCCTTTTATCCCCGCCGCCTCCGTTTCCAATCCCGCAGGGCAGGCGCGGGTCCCAGTGACAGCCGCGGGCACAGCCGCCTCCCGCGGGCCGCGCTGGGGGCGCGCCTGTGGCCTGCGGCTCTCCCCGCTCCGACCCAGCGCGAGTGCCGCGGCCGCGGGGCATCGCGCCCCCTCCGCCCGCCCGGCGCGGCGGGCCCGGCCCGCGCCGCCCGTGGCCGTGGCCCGGCGGCGGGCGGAGGCGGCGGCGGGGGGCGGCGCGGGCCGCGCGGCGGGGCCGCCTGCACTGTCTCTTTAAGGGCGCTCCGTCTGGGGTGGCGCTTTCCTCCGCGAAGGCTCCTTTGATATTAATAGTGTTGGTGTCTTGAAACTGACGTAATGCGGGGAGACGGAGGTCCTGACAAGCGATAACAGTCCCGATAACGCGCCGGCCGCCCCGCGCTCCCAGGCCGCCGCCTCGCTGCCGGCGGGGCCGCCGCGCCGTGCCCCGGCCCGCGCCCCCCGGCCCGCCGCGCCCCCGCCCCCGCGCCGCACCGCACCGCCCGCCGGCGGGCCCGTCGCCCCCTCCCCGCCGAGCGGGGCCGAGGGGGGAGGCAGCGGCGCCGCGGCCCCCCGCCCCCCCCACTCCCCGGCCACCGCCACATAATCCGCGTCCAACTCCGCCGGCAGCAGGAGACGGTTCATGGCTCGCGCCGCGGCTCCACCATCTTCCAGGCTGCCGGGGCTGTTGCTGCCGGTTAATCAACAGGTAAGCGCGGGGGGGCGCGGGCGGGGGCGGCGGGAGGGCGCCGCGGCCGGCGGGCCGGGCGGGGGCGGCGCGGCGGCGGCGGGCGCGGGGGGGGCGCGCGCGGGGCGGGGGCGCGGCGCCCGCGGCAGCGTGGCGTGTGCCCGGGGGGGCAGCGGGGGTGCACCCCCTCCCCCAAAATACCCCCCCCAAAAATAAAAATAAAAACAATAACAACAACAACAACAACAAAAGCGGCGGGTGGGTGGGCATAATCCCAGCAACGGGGGCTGCTCGGATTTCACAGGCTTCTCTCGGTGCATCCCCCCCACCCCCTGCGCCCCCCATTCCCCCCGCCGGAGGGTCAAAGCCATGTGTGATGGCTGGAAATTGGCGACTTCAAAACGGCGGTAGCCCCGCTGGAGTCGGGAGGGTCAAGTTCAGCGGCGGCGGCGGGCAGGGGGAGCAGCCCCCCGGCGCGGAGGCGGGGAGGGGAGCGGCGGCGGCCGCGGGCTGGTGCGGCTCTGCTCTGCTCTGCTCTGCCCTCCCCTCCGCGCCGCTCCGCGCCTTATCTCCGCGGCCGCCGGTTCCCCGGCACCGGGGCGCTCGGGGGGAGGGGAAGGGAGACGCGGGGGGTGGAAGTAGAAGACGAGCACAGAGGGTTCGCATCCGATGGGCTGCAGTCGCACAGTCCTGCCGCTCCTGCCGCTGCTGGAAGTTTTAATGGGGATCATGACAAGCGGGGCACAGAGACACCATCATGAAGAGTAGTAAGTTTGGGAAAAACTTTTTTCTTTTTTTTTTTTTACGTTTTTTTTCTCCTTTTAATTTTTTCCCTTCCTATTTTCCCTGTCCTTTCCCTGGGACACACCAGGAGAGGCCGAGTGCGGAGCGGTGCTGCTCCGGGAGGAGGGCTTGGGATCCCTCCCGGTCACACCGGGGTAACAGGCGACATAGTGGTGGTGGTGATTTTTTTTTTGTTTAGGTCTTTTTTTTTTTTTTTTTTTTTTTTTTTTTTTTTAATCAGAGGCAGAGAGACGTAAAACTTTTCCCTCTTAAAGGCGAAGCCCCACTGCCAGCACTGCGTCCCCGCGCCTGGCTCTCCCTGCCTGCCACAACTTCGTGGAGCGTCTCACCTCCCCGCCCCCAGGCCCGGGGGCTGCGGCGGGGGCTGCCCCCGCTGGAGCCACCCGCGTGTGGCTTTCCGAAGGGAGGAATGAATGGAGGCGAGGCCGGCGCTGGAGGGGCTGCGCTGCGGTGGGCGCTCCGCGGCCGGTGCCGGGTGGGCGATCGTGGGTCCGGGGCCACGCAGGGTCTGGCCCGGCGACTGCGGCCGCTGCGCTCTGCCCTGGGACAAGAGAGGCTCCCCGAGGGGGCTTGACATTTCGGGGGCTTTGTTTATCTGCCTCCCTGCTGCAAATCACGGCGCTCAGACACCCCGGCACTCCTACGCGGGTTCTAGTGGGGCCCGCTAGTCTCCTTTATCTTTTTTTTTCTACGACCGGTTGTGTTTTCTATCTGCAAATGGCAAACTACTCCAGTGCACTGACTGAGCTAGGGTAACTAAGCGATAAGCTGGAGAGACGTCTCCTCTCCATCACTTCTTCTCCGCCAGTGCGAGCCCCTTGCCTGGCAGAGCAGGAGCTGGGTTACCCCAGTACCCTTGGGGAACCAAGGCGACAAGTCCCTTCCGAGGGGGAAAGATTGCCTAGTAAAGAAAATATAAGCTGCTCTGCAGACTATGCTGCCTTCACTGCTCTTATACTACGCAGCCCATTTTAAATGTTGCGGGAAGAGACAATAATTTAATGCGTCTCAGGTTATATTTGAGCCCAGTAAAGTCTCCCAAGAAACCACCAAACTTTTTTGTCATTCGGGCTGCCTTCAACTACGCACAACTGAATCCTATGGATGTTGGTGGCATCATGTTACTTTCCTGTTGGTTTTAGTAAAAGTTGAACATTTAGAGAAGACTGCCAGAGTTTAAAATGCAAGGGGCAGCAAAGGAAAGTAGTGGTAAGAGCCAGTTCCTGACGTGGACAAAATGAGAATAAAAGTTACAGTAGTCTTCTGAACTGCAGTCTGTGTTTGCCTCAGTTCACAACCTGTGTGTTAGGTTAGACGGCTCTCTCAGATATTCCACCAGAGTGACATTTAAAAAAAAACCTCCAAAAGAGTGAAGGTTGTTTTTTTTTTTTTTTTTTTTTTTAAGTACTCTGGGTCTATGAGTAAACACACGGTTTGTGTGAGAACATCAGCTATTTCCTGTAACTTGTGATGCTGACAAGACTGTCTGGAAATGATATCAACACTTTGAAAGATTTTTTCTTTCTATTTTAACCACTGAATGAAAGTCTGTTAATAATATGGTCAAACCAAACAAGTGGAACCTTTCTCTGTAGAGGGGAAAAAAAAAGTATTTTTCTTTTTTCCCCTTGAATAATGTATACCTGGCTGAGGTTGCTACAAAGAATCAGTGATTCTGAAGTTCTGTAGTGCATCAGTGTCTGTATGCAAGTTTATCCTCAGCCTGTGACAACAGAAGCCTGTTTCACCTTTTTAAAATCAAGGGAGATTAGACATGAGAAAACAGTCAGTTCCTAATCCACCCTGTTCTGTCTGATTATCGCTTTTTTTTTTTGGTTGCATATAATAACTTTCTCTGTTTTAAACTTTGCATATACATAGTCACAACAAAGTAAGTAAAGGGCAAAGTTGCATCAGCTTTTAAGTTTACATGTATTGCCTGTGATCCTCTAAAACAGACTCCAAATAACACTGAGCAGTCTTTGCCTGTGAGAGTATGGCTTTTTTTTTTTTTTAATTTCATAGCACTGTTAATAAAGGAAAAGAATGTAAATGACAACTTCACAGATCTGAGACTTCTTTATGCATCAAACGCGATGCAGTCAGGTTATCCTTTCATGTTTTTAATGCATTTTTAGTATAATTTATATGGTAGCTTTATGGGTTGACTTACATTTTTATCAGTGAGAGTAAATTCAGTAACATTTGATGAAGCCCTAGCAGGATTATTTTCTATAATGTCTTCTCTAGCTTTTGTAGTAAACTTTCATGATGCACACTAATATCATGCCTGCTCTGGCTGAGTGTAAAGAATGCTTTTATCGACATATCGTGATACTGCATTTATAACAGCAAAGTACTAATTCTTGTCTGTGGACTGGAGTGTCTGTGACATGCAATTGTTTCTTGTCAAATCTGTGTATTCCAATCATATTATATTTTAATGCTAGTTGACACATTGGGTTTTGTATTTTCAAAGCATTGTGCAAACAATGACTAATTACTTTCTGTTCATGCGAATTACCTCTTTTAGCACTTTATCAGGCAGTTGCTTTGAAATAAAACTATTTTACATTACAGTGTGAAAGAGTTAAAAAATTAGCAAAGACATTTAGGAAAAAACCCAAAATGTAATTACAACCAGGCAACTTTTGGTACGTATTTAAATTTTTCTTTTTATGTGGAACTTTCCTTCTAAGGCTGGGGGGGCTGTATGTGTATGAATATTTATGTTTCTTACAAACTCTTGACAGTAATTTAATGTAATAATCTTAATAGAAACATTCTCAGATCTTAACTGAAGCCACACTGGCAGTATCGCTTTAATAAAGGTTTGTGGGTAACACCAAATAGAACATTGTGAGAAAGTTTATGGTTAAGTATTTTTGAACATGATAGGCTGGGAATCTGACAACCCTTTTTGTTAGGAGAAAGTATAGTGGAAATAAATTACATTTTTAATACAGTTGCAAGTAGAACAAACTGCCACCTGGTAGTAAAAGTATTAGCCTTGAACAGAAATATAATCTGATTAAGATATTCTAACTGGTGTGTAAAATGAAGCCATTCATTCAGTAAACTGACAACTTTCCAGTTGGTGTTTGCCCTTACTTAATTTAGTTTCCTCAACACAACTAGTGAGGTAGTCTGGGTCTGTTTTTGGAAGTCCTGGGCAACTGTAAACTTGGATATATTTGTCCCAAATATTATACCTCATGAATTAAAAAACAATTGGTTAAAAAGGATAGCAGGCAGGTATGAGAAAAAAAAAAGTGTTTCTTTTTTGTTTCTGAAACTTTCTCAAGTTCTTACCTAGTAAGAAAACAATGCTATTTTCAAATACTGGTGATTAATACTATAACCAGCGTAGTCTGCACCCATTTATTGTATAAATACCATTGCCTGTTGACCTTTGGATACATTAATTACAGCATATCTGGTCTAGGTTCTATTATTTTTGTCTGTCCAGAAGATAAATAAAGGTGCCCTTTCCAGTCCTTCTGGAGAAGAACTTTTTTCCTTCGTATTGTCATGAATTATGGAGTTCTTTTTCCTGCCCTGTGCCAATGAAGTTCTCTTTTGACTTTAAAAGATAAGCCTGCATCCAAAGAGAGAATATTTGATAATTTTAAAACTATTTGCACTTCAGTGTTTATGGTACATACAAACTTTCTGGGCTTTGCTTTTTTTGGATTGTGTGTTGCTAATTAAAAGAAAAGCACAAAGAGTTATATTAGATGATGTGAAGGATTAAAGTACAATTACACCATTAAATAGTAAATGTTTACAAGGGCAAGACATGCAATTACATTTTTCAGATTATACTTATTATTCACTCCTTGATGTTATTTTGCACCTAATCAATAAGGGGCCTTCCAGAATGCAGCTCCTTCGCCAGTTGTATATGTGCCCAGAACACAAGAAATGCTGCTGGGGCAGAGGAGCACAGGGAGGCGAGGAAAGTGCTGGCATATTACTTTGACTTCTTGTCATGCAGACCAAGGCTCAAATGAAACACAGAGCAATGGGAGGATAGCTCCCCTAGTCTCGACTTAAATCCCCAGTGGACATTTTGTCACACACCAAAAGCGTTGCACAACTGAGCACCATTCCACTTGACGTGTCGTCCGGAGTCAGAGGAGCCTCTGATTTGGCATCACAGGGTTTAGAAGACTATGATTTAGGTGAACTGGCACAGCTATGTGTAAGAAATTTACAGCCATTATGTTTTATTCATATTCTGTGCTATCAGATTCTTATTTTCTAGTACCTTTAAAGTGGTTCTTTAAAATTTTATAGTAACACCACCAGTGAAAAATACATTTAAATTTAAAAGAACTTGCCATTTGTTCTATCAGTGATTTTTAAGATGGTCTTGCTGCATTTACTAAGTAGTCTTATTCCTGCTGGGGATCTCTGTATGTGGATTTAGTAAAGCTATCGAAAGAAAAAGCTTCATAAAATTGCGTCGCTGCCACAGGTGGCGCTTCCGTAGGACGTTTCTGCAGAACCCACTTGGTTCCATCCCATAAAGTTCGGTGGAACTTTTCCGTCTCGTAAGGGATGTGTGTGAGTACAGCAGCTACAATAAGACTTTCTGCCTTGAAAATAGAATTATTTTGAATTGCAAAGTTTAGTACTAATAGTAATTTTTATTTTCTTAGCTGTAGTTGATGCATGTCTAATTTCTCATAAGTCTGCTTTCTTTCCAGGCTCAGATCATCTTTTCTCTTTTCCTTTACATTTATTTTAAAATATTTAATTTTTGAAATGTTACTAGCCCTTTAAAAACCAGTAATAAATGCTTTACAAGTGGCTAGACACCTTCCCTGGTGGTTTAATTTATACAAGCAGAAAACTTTCTCTCCTTCTTTCTCTCTCTCTTTCTTGTTTTCTTTAAACCAACTGACGTAATGCCAAACTTTGCTTTAAAAGAACAGACAGAAGTAATTGGTAGCTTTTAACTTTTAATAATGTTCTGGATTGGTTTTAGTGGCCAAACTGCATTTTTTTAAAATATCAAGTAAAAACGGGCTTGTGGCCTGAGGAAGAAAGGCCCTGTTGATGCAGTTATTTTTATTCTTGTTTTTCAATCTGTTATTAAAAATCTTTCCTGCTGAGCTCTGCTGGATTTCTCCAATTGCTCTTTGTGATGGCTGGTGCATTTCAGGTTACGGTAACTTAAACTGTGTTCTGATTTTTACTTTTTTCCCCCCTTTGAGATGCTTTGTATGCTTTGTCCTTTTTTTTTGTTGTTTTGTTTGGTTTGGTTTCAATTTTATTGCCCCCATCATTCCTTTTGCCTTGTCCAGCACCTGACTCCTTCTTTCAGAGAAACAATTAATTTTGATTCAGAGAGAAATAATATGTTAAATGTATTTTTGATGGCTGCTCAATGAATGTTATTTTCCTAGTATGAGTGTGTTTTACACCTGTTAGTGACGCTGCTTAAGAAGATACTAACTAGCCATTGCAGAACACATAAGAGATCTTATCTTTCAGAGTGCCCACTTTCTGTTTGTTCTCCACCCTGTGTCTTAAAGCTTAACGAGATTTTAAAATATGTTTAGTAATAGTTTCTAGTGATTGGTATCTATTTGTATTAACTTGATATTAGAAACAAGAAAACGCAACAAAAGGATTTTTAAAAATAACCGTAAAATCCAGTCAACACATTTTTTCAGCATTTCTTTATTTTGTTTAGGGTTTTCTGTCTGTTTTCCTTAATTTCTTTTCTACATCTGTTGGGGTTTTGAGCACAAGCAAACTTTCTACAGTAAAAGATGAAGTTGGGCAATAGACTTCCTTGACGAAGTTGACGTCAGGACGACTTCATAAGTTGGCAAGTAGGAAAATCGTTCAAAGACTGAGTTGGCTTGTGCCAGTTTTCCCTTCCTTTAGGGGAGACACTCCACCCAGTAGGAGGTTACCCCACCCAATGTGGAGAGCTATAATTCAGTGGCAACACTTTAAATGTCAATCCTCCCTAGGGTTTAAACCCCAGACTTGTCTTGCCTCAATCTTTATATTTAATCTAACATTCAATCTGTTGAAGTAACATCTCATCTTCATAAGCACTTTTGGGGCCTGATCCTGCAATCCTCATTCTTGAAAAATACTCACTGTCATCAGGCGGACTTTTGGATTCAGTAAAAGCTGCAGGATTGGCCTCTGCAGAGTTGTGTGTGTCTGTGTCTGTCTGTAAGTAAGATTGTGTCTGCCTGATGAATACTGTCTAATCCACGTTGTTTAAGATGAAATTGTAATATACTTAAAAATCTGAAGAAATACTGGAGTAGTAATGCTGTAAAAGAGATTTTCCTCAATAACTGAAGTGTACATATTTTTAATTTATCAATTTCCCATGTTGAAATATGATTTTAAAAGGGTCCAACTCTGAAGAATTTAAGGCATTTTTACCATTTTATTCTGTATTTCTCTATATCGTGCCACGGACATATTTTTGAATGCTGCTTGTTGCAATTTTTTCATCTCTGATGGAAAATGAAAATAATGGCCTGTAGCTCAGTACCCACAGGAGGCATTGGGATACTTGGACAGTACTGAGAGCGCTCAAGGAAAAATTAGTTTTTGGTGTATTTTCAAAGTCAACGTGTAATTTTTATAGGCACGTTTTTCTTCTTCGTGGTGTCTATTCTCAAGCATCCTTTTTACATCCCCCATTACACTTAGCAAGGCTGACAATGCAAGAGGGAATGTATAATTTGATACTGTAAAAATGTTACAGGAAAATAGCTGGTTTGTTCATCTTTCTGTATTTTAGTTAACAAATAAATCTGTGAAAAAATGCCTGTAAAAGATGATGCTAAAAATCATCAATGTTAATGTTTCTCAGCAAGATTTACTTAAACAGTGCACTTCAGTTTTGCCTCAAACCATTTCAAGCCACCTCTGATCCAAGAATGTACCAGTTCTTGGTTCCTGGAAGATTAAGCATGACAGTTTCTATTATATAATGAACAGCAGTATTGTTTGAACAAAGGTAACATATTTTGATTTGTATACCTTTTTTTGGCAGCTGGCACTAGAGTGGATCTAAAATGAGTGGTGATCTAACAGTGTAAATATCTGAATGCTCTTGAAACACACAGTATAGATGTAGTGTGTTTAAATCATCGAATCTATCTACCTATATTATATAGAATGTGTATATACAAAGCCGTAAATGGTGTGTTCTGCTATCTGTAGCCTTCAAATGTGTATCCTTTGGGGTATTCCTGACCTACTTTGCAAAGTCTGCAGTCTGAAGTACATACTGAAACTTAAAAAATTAAACATATAGGTTGGTGGGTCACAAAAAAAAAAAAAAAGGCACAAGGGAATATTTGCTAGTAGTTAATTAAAAAGAGGGGCAAAAAAAGGCATGTTCTGCCTAGCCAAATACCTTGCAGACTGCTTTTGTATATCTCAGTGACATTACAGGGACTAATTAAAAAAACAAAATCTCAACTTACCTAAAAATGTTTGAATTAGATACTGAAGTTAAATGTTGCCTAAAATTCCTATATTCAGGTGTAGTTCAATGAAAGTTAAATGAGTTAGGATAAAGTAATTTTCTTTGAGGGTGAAGGGTTTCAGTGTTTCCAACATACGAGTCTTCTTGACTTTCTCACATGCCACTCTTCAGGCAGAAGCTGTGAGATGTGGAACATAAAAACTTATTATGCAGGTGAAACTTTGCTTCATGAGTTCAGTTAATGAAAGAAAGATAACTCCACTTTCCTAATCTGAACGTAGTTTGCTTTTTTATTTAGAGTTCTCAGTGTTAGGTGTATGAAATACACTCAGCAGACGTTGGCCAGCTGCAGTTACAGAGTACAAACCAAAAATGCAATACACATTGATCATTGCTGAACCTTTTCCTCCTGCAGGAATAGATACAGACACACATGCACACACACAATTAATAAACTAAACCTTGCCCCAAATACCTGAGGGAAAAGCTTGTGAAAATAGATTAGCCTTACCATGTGCCTTGCAGGTAAACAGTATCTGCCTCTGCTGGAGCAGTGGGAGAGGAGAGCTGCTGAACAGAGGCTGCCTGCCCATGCCGCCCGGGCACCCAGCTCTGCAGGCTGAAATCTGGGGGCCCTCAGTAAAATTCCCACCTCTCATTTCAGCTGTTACAGTGGTAGGAAGGAGGAAATATTAACTCATGTCTCCCATCTACTGTGTGTACTGTTTTCTTTCTGTGGCCTGCTACAGACATCTGAAATTTATGCCATCCAATTAGTCTCCTTTTACATTCCTCAGATCTGGAGTTTTCTTTAGAACTAAAGTCCTATTTGCATGTTACGTCTATCATGAAAAAAAAATAATGTAATGGATTAAATTAATCCTGTAATAGTTGTTTGAGCATACTGTAGGAATGTAAATAATTTTGTGGCATTGAGCTCATATTTCCAGTCTTATGGGGGGTAAGATCAGAAGTTATCAACAGCATATATCTGAGTCATTCAGCTACAATAAATCTTCTAACAAATACCCAACCTTTGCACACCCAGAGATATTCTCCAAGACTGTTGAAACTCTGCACACACCTGTATCTTATGTGTAAGTCCTTATGCATGACTAGTAGATGTATCTTCAACTGCAATCAGATAGTATGTTGTGCTACAGCAGTTGCAATCAAAGTAGTCCATGGATAAAAAGTTTGATTGCCACTTGATTGCTGCTGGCGGTGTGGCCCTCAAGGTTGCCTTTTCCCTGTAGAAAGTCCCAAAGGATCATTAGTTAAAAAGTTGTGTGGAGTATGGCACTGACTCCAGCTCTGCCAGAACTCAGAATCCAAAGCGTGAAGTGCCTCATCAATATCAGGTCAGAAGTGATCGTGCATAATTCTTTTCTATCTAGGTGTCATTCTGTCATATGTAAGGTATGCTCTGCCTCTGTTACTCTGTTTCTCCCTCATGCAGATCGCTCTCTTCGGCTGCCCTGCACACATACATCCATTCTAAAAATACATGGACATGGAAGTCCATCTGTGTTGCATAATTTTTTTACAAAAACACCAGTGTTTGTATTGTTCTTTCTCTGAGCCCTTAATGAGTTTAAAGAATTTAATGTGACTTAATGAGGGATCTTATTCTGTTTCTGACACAGACACTAATGAGGGAAAAGTAGAACAAATTGAAAACCAACTTTTACTTGCTAGTTTCATGATGTCATCAGATGCAGGATATTACAACTCCTGGAAAAATTTACAAATCTAGGCAAGAATCCATTTTGCATCACTGCCTTTCAGTTGTTTGTGACATGAGGTTCGCTAGCAGAAAAACAAAAGTTAGCATAACTTGATTTTTTTTTTAATGTTTAGGTTGGTTTTTTTTTTTGGTTTTTTTTTTTTTTTTGGCAAATGATTTTGGAAAAGTGAATCTAACCTGCTTTGTTTGTCAACCTGGCAGAAACTTAGATACTACCAAAGATTGATTAATCCCTCTGATTATGGCTCTGATCTGCCCCTGTACTTGGAAGGGACAAAACTTCTCGTAGCTTCATCTAGAGTAAGATCCAGTCCTCATTGGGCAACCTCTAATACTGTTGCAGTTTACAGAGAGAGAACTGATTTTTGGGGCTTCATGTTACACTTACCAGAGTTTGGTACTTTATAGCAGTTCGCTGGACTAAGGACACAGTAACAATATTTTGTTAGGTGCCGCCTTGCTTTTATGTTGCCCAACTCAGGATGGTCAAAGGAGTATTTCACTGCATGAAGCTGCCCTTAAACAGGACCACAGTTGGTCTGTCACCTTTAAAGTGATTATTGTGGTTGGAAAACAGTTCATTTCCCAAAGGGGAATGAAAAGTAAAAGTAGGTTTAAGAAGTGCACCTGCTTATAAGCCCTGCTGCCTCTCACTGGCTTCACGAGCGTGCTTTTATCTTGTGCTCACCAACCTATCTGTGAAGGGCTTGTGGAGATGGCAGTGAAGGACAGCAGTGTAGAAAAAGGGACTGAAGGTCTGGTGTGACAGGTACATTTCTATGGAAGCAGGTTCTAATGCCCTCACAAGGGTGCATGCCATGCCATCAGAATGTGCCATCAGAGCAAGGGAAGCAGGGACTTTGCTAATCCACAAAATGTGCTTTTGGGATAACCAAACTGCAGACAATTTCAGCATAGTATATAAAATGCTTTTTTATAGCATCTTATTTTTTTTCCCCAGTTGGTAATTTAACAATATCAAATAAATTGCCTAATGTGTGATTTCTTAGGTTGATGTTAACCCTTGGCTCTTCTCTGAGGAATTTTATGGCTTTGCATTTTATTTTTTTTGACAATTAGTTGTTTGCTTTATATTTTTAACTGCAACAAAAGATATTTTAAAAAATTAATAATAATTTGAATTGGAAATATGGGCATTTTTGACTAACTTTCTTGAGCATTTTCATACAAACAGAAGAAAGTAACTTGTTTGGTTGGTTTTTACGTATGTATATATGTGTTTGTGGTTTGTTCTTTTTCTTTTTTAATAAAAGTATTCATAATTTGGTAGTTCAACAAACATGAGTATATTCTTAAAATATTTCTCACAAATAGCAAGTCTGGGTTGATAGCTTGTAGGCAGACAGAGTCTAGAGCCACAAAACTATCTTCTGGAGTTTTAAAACACTGGAAAGTAAGATTTATTGGACCTTAAATATCCCACTGGTGCAGATTTATTTGGTGTTCATGGAAGTCTCAGCTTAACTTTCCTTGGAGATTTGTTGTGGTACTGCATTATCTAAGAAACATTTAAAATCGTTTGTCTAGGGTTTTTTTCCTTCAGTCCTGCCTCAGTTTTTATTTGTGCATGTGAAAATCTTTACTAAGAAAGATGACCCGGCAGCTCTCCTGAACTTTACGCTGCAAAACATTTTACCTGAATAGAACAAAATTAAGCATCTGAAAAGCTGACATTTAAAAAGATTTTTGTATCCATAGTGGTGCATGACAGTGACTAGTTGTCAGTGGGAAGGAGCTTAAAAAATAGGTACAGGAGAAAGAAACAGCAGCTCTGGAATTTATTTTAATTGGGTGAATGAGACTCATGGTTAGGCAGGTTTTGCCTTCTTCGGTCTTCAGAATTTATTGCCAAAAAGACATATGCCTGAATAGACAGAGAACTAAGATATTGTAAAATCCACTATGACATGAAGTGCTCTTACTGCACATAAATACAATTTATTTATTTTTTTCTCTCCAGCAAGCTATGACTTTTTTTGTCAGAAGGAATTTCGGATTAGTCCCTACCAGAATAATGCTGCCATAAACCCTTCACTCCTCACTTGTATCTGTGCAGTGCGATGGTCTGTGGTAGTTTTCACAGAGCTGCTGTGCTGCTTTCAGTCTGGAATGGGACTGCATTGACTTTACTTTTGCAAAAAAAGTCCATTTTCTTAGAAAATACACTACATGAAAGAAGAAAGGGCAAGGAGAATTGAGAGAGTGCTCTGATATACGAGCTGAGATTATGGATGTTGTAATGCTGTTTTTTCGTAGGACTGTAGAAAAATCACATTGGGACCAAAGTTCCTGTGGATTACCATGCGATATTTATTACCATTTTCCTGTGTTTTCCCTGGTTAGGATCTAATCCTTCAATGTCTGGAGCTGTATGGAGTTAAGAATTTGTCCATTCAGAGAGGAAAACCTTGCCAGTTATGGGATTTCACTGTTTCACTACCTGTATTTATTTATTTTGCCCTCTAAAATTTCTGAGGGCAAGGGGTTTGAGAGTGGAAGACAGAGATGGAGGATAGGTAAACTGAAGGAGTAGCAGGGACACGTATCTGCTCAGTAAATAGTGTTTACTGATTACTGTTTACTGTCAAGCAGATTACTGCAGTTATACTTCTATGAAGCAACCCGCATGCAGCCAGTGCAAAGGAATGGAGCGAAGTCGTGTGCAATTCTGAGGTAACTAAAAGACATGCTTGTGACATACTTCTAGCAAAAACCATTTTTGGTTGCCCAGTACCCTTCTCTAACACTATAATTTCGCGAGTGACACATTTGATTATGAGCAGCCATCAAAACGCTCACAGGCATCTTGTTTGGAAGAAGAATGTGCTTGAATTAAACATTTGCAGATCAGAGAAATATGTTGATTTGTTCTTTTAATTTGTCACCTTCCTGGTCTTTTTCAATTTGTTTGATAGTTATTCAATTTTGGAGTTTATTTAAAAGAGATGATAAAGTTTACACTTTTGCATTCCTTACTTGTGCAGAGCTTGCATTTGCTTCCTTGGGAGAGTTGGTCCGAGGAAGAGCTGCTGCCTGCTTTTGCCTTGATATGGATAGGATGTGATTAGTATAGGGGTCCCCTCAACCTTAAAGTTCCCTTATTGCAATGAGCTCGTCGCCTCCTTGGGGAAGAGATTTTCAATCTGATTTTCAAGCTCTCCTGTCAGGTATTAAGGAACAGTACGAACTGTCTTACTAGAGCTGGCGGTAAGGAAAAGGAAGGGAATCTGGACACATCTTACCTCTTTGTTAGGGGAAATAAGGTATAGGAAGCCTCTGCTGAGCTTGCCTGGTAATTTTTTGGTTATCACCTTCTCATGATGGAATATGCATGTAGAAAAAACACAGAAGTTACTGTTTATTTTATAGATGCTTTATCGTCAAGCATAGAGACATGACAGTTTCATGGTTAAGTGCCTAAAGTTGTTTTTGGCTTTGCAGTTGTTGAATTAATCACTACAAAGCTAACTAATTGTGTACCTTTTAAAGCTTCCCTCCCTACTCTTTTAATGAAAGGGAGATATTTTGCTCTTTCTGACTTTGGAGTTGGGCTACTACTAGCAGCCAGCTCTTCAGCTTTTACTGAGTTACCTCAGGAGTCATTCTAGTATATGGTGAATTTACTTACTGATCCAGTTATTTATAGCCCTCAGTGCCCATGTTATAGAATGAGCAAAATGTTTTTTAAAAAGTATTTTAAAAATACTTTTTACAGTTGTATAGAAAATGCTGGTTCTTTAATTTTGAGTTTACAGATGTACTACCGCTACTGTTTTGATTTGTGAGAGACATTATCTTGGTGTCTTACTGAGATGTTTTGTTGCCAAAATGTGGAGTTTAAATGGATTTAAGGTTTAATTTTTTCACCTCCTTAAATGTTAGACATGGACAAAAAAAATCAGACAATGTTCTCGTATTTGTAGCGTGTCAGGGTTGATGGACCTGCAGCTAGTTAAACTCCTCAGTTTTAAAGAAAGATGAAAAAGTTGCTGCAATGATTGGCTTAATTTCTGTCAACAATTTTATTAAGACAAAGACAGAATCAAAGGCTGAATGGGCAAAGTTGGGATTTTTGCCACTTGGTTATTTTTTTCTGAGGCTGTGTAAACTTTTTTCTTTTTAATAAAAAAAATTAATGTAGAATTCAGTGTTTCCCACAGGAGAACCTTCACAGATTTAGCATAAAGAAAGTGCATTTTAATTCAAAGACATTGCTACATTTCTTAAGGCTTTGAAAGCAGTAATCCAACAGGTATATAAAGCTCTAATGATAAATATGATGATATTTTATATCTACTCTTGTTAAAATACATGGTTTATTTTAGTTTATGTTTAGAATAATACTATTTATTTAAGATACCAAATTTATTCTTAATTTTAAAGACAAGTCTTGGCTCCTCATTTTTTTTTTATGTCAGCTGGCTCCTTTAACCTCAAACAAAGGTTTCACTTCAAGAACTTTTAATAATTTAAAAAGAATCGCTGATTGCAGTTGGAAATTTTGTGTATATAACTAAACTAACAAGTCTGTTTATTGTATAGGAGAGGCTCTAGTGATATTTTTTATCTTAGGGTCCACATTATTGGAAGGCAGAAGTAATGACGGTGAATCATGCACACTGTATATTAATGTAGTCCACTTTCAGCACTGTATAAATAGGATTGTAAATACACACCTGCAGAGTGTCTGCAGTTACACGGTCATCACACAGAGTCTCTCTGTGCTCTCCTAATACATATCCAGTATATATCTCTGCGTGTATCACATCTTGCTAACCCAGGCAGCATACTACAGCTGCTGTTCCTCTTGAGGTGTCTATAAAATGAACACTCACAAAACCAAAGTTCTGGGATGGCTTTAAAGAGAACACATGGGCGTACTGTTACTCAGCCTTTTCATACCTGCCCAATCCTTTTCCCTGCATAGGGCTAGCTACACAAGATGAGCTGGGTGTCAGTCTGAAATGTAGGCTGATTCTCTGAATAGGGCAGAAGATAAGACGTGACATCAATAACTGGGAGCTTTCTTGTCTTCCCAAAGAGGGGTGTAGTGAAGAACTAGTCAGAAAAAAACATTATTTCTATAAAAAGTCTGAATATGTGACAACTACACTAGCATCAGGTTCTTTAATTTTCATTAAATTAAAGAACCTGATATAGCAGGGCCCTCATCCTAAATTTTTCCTTTATTTCATCAAACAGCCCTGGCAATGCCATCATCTCCCCTGTGGTGTTTGCATACACCTATTCAGGGTAGCCTGAGACCTAAATAAGAGTTGCTGGTTGCCTGCGGTAGCTGAGGCTCCTTCCCTCCGCTGCACCTTGGAGCCTCTTCAAGCCCGTGGCAGAAATCCTGGGCTGCTCCCGGGGCCCAATTCTTCCATGGGGCTAGAGAGGCTGCTGGTGCAGGGGAGACCACGGTGTCCCCTGGCCACCTTGGCAGGGGTGACTCTTCACCCTGAGCTGTGCCTGCCCCTCTGTGGTGGCCCTGCAGTGTCCTTTGAACAAGTCCGGCTGGCTCCCATCCCGGGGACGCTCCTTTGGGTTTCCAGTGGCAGCTACTGGGAGCAGCTGGGAGCTGGCTGCTCAGGCGCCTGCTGAATGTGCCAAGTGGGGGCGAGTGCTGGATTTGGGGCCCCCATCCCCTCTGCAGCAGGGCATGCAGGTGGACCCCACGGTTTAGGATGCATCCATGGTGTCCCTGGGGAGGGAGAGTAGCCTCTGTCTAGCACCCAGAATGCTGGAGGGCAGGAGGGAGAGAGGGATCTCCTTTTTAAAAGGAGTTGTTTTTTTTCTCACCCCTGTTCTTTATTCATAAACCTAACGCAGTTCCACAATTCCCAGACATGTAAAGCTGCAGGGCTTTTTTTGTTTTGTTTAAATCTTTCTGAACCAGCCAAATTTTTGAGGTTGGCACGAGGTGCAGCCAGTATCATGGCCTTCCAGGGCTTGCTTGGTCTAGAAGTCTGCAGATGTTTTCTGCTGGATCTGACTCTTAATGAACAAAAAAGATTTTGGCGTCCTTATTTATTTATTTTCAAGGGGAAAATGTGGTTTAAAATGTTGATAATTATGTTTTACATGAGCTACTCAGACTTTATGTGACTGTATGGGAAAATGAATGCTCATCAATTAAAAAAAAATTCTTTATTCATAAAGCATTCATATTTAAAGTGATCCGTCTTTTTTTTTCCCCTCCTCTCCTTAATGAAAACAGGGTTTGAGGAGTATTACAAATAATTATGTTTTTTAATTACATAGAGTTCTGCATCAGAATTCTTGAAGATGGCCCACTGTGATCCTCTGGTGAAAATACTAGGGCTTTTCAACAGCTTTATAATTATCTGTTCTCACTGCTCCTCTCTTTGCAGTATACACATAGTAACTGAAAAAAGAAGAAAAAAAAATACTCCAAGAGGGATCCACCTACACATGGGCATAGGTCAGGCACATATGTCTCATTCAGAATGATTATTTTTCTTTTGCAGCCGTCAGGTAGTCCTTCCCACCATCAAAATCCAGCTTGTGTGCTCTTTCAGAGGGAATACTTATCGCAAAGCTGCAGCGCATTTTAATCAAGGTTCCCAGAGCAGTTTACAGGCATTAATTGCCTCTTAAGGACAGGATGAAGTATTATACCCATTGTACTGATGGGTGAGCCAGGGCACAGGGAACCTAAATAACTGCAGTGTTAGTGAGCCAGTGGCAAAGCTGTGATCAGGGCTTTGGTGCCTTCACTCCTGGTGCTGCTAAGATACCTCCCCTTTAACCAACCAGTCTTCCTTTCTTAAATCAAAAAAAGTCAGACTTTGACATCTTTTATTATATACTATATGGGAAATGCTGTACTTGCTCTGAAGCTGATGTAAACCTATGTGAATTTGCTCTTGTTTTATGTATTTGCAAAGTGTGAAGGCCCTTGTGGCAGGACTTCCCTTGAATTCTGAACCTTATGCTTTTCTGCCGTCTTCTGTGTCTCCAGTAAGCCACTGGATCATCCCCAAAATAGCTCCTGTGGCATCTGTTACTGATGTATCACTACACTGTGAGTGACAGAAAGAATTCCACTTTTCAGCAGTTTACTTGCTAAGTGATTCCCCAGCATGATACATGCTCTGTCTTGTATTTAATTATCTTTTAATTATCAAAGCAGTAATGGAGTTGTGCATAAGAAGTGTATGGATCAATAAAAACAACTAAAAATTATGAAGGAGCTGAAAGGCAGAGTCCAGCCATTCTTCAGATGTTAATTTCCATTTTTCTGAAAAGTTTTTGTCTTTTACTTGAGAACAACATCAGAAAAAATGATTTAAGTTTTTATTGGTTATTCCTAGCTTCTGATGATCATGCATACATTTTCAGTGCTTTGTGAGAGTTGGTGTGAGTGCTAATGAAAGTTTGTATTGGAGTAGTCCCTAAGAATATGATCATTGTTGCAAATTTATTAACACCATGAAAGATTTTCTGTCCTAAAAAGTCTGCCAGAAAATGTCATAATCTTGAGTGGGCAGAACCACGTGGTAGGTTTGACTGAGCCCCTTTGACAGCTATTATCATTTATTTAACTGCATCTTTAGAAGCTGGGAAGCTCACCTTTGGTTTCAGAGGCATGTTGAAGCTCTTGCACTGCATACATGGTGAGGGCAATAGAATACCAGAGTGCTCGCTTGCCTTTAACTACTAAATAATGTGGTTGCACATGACACAACAAGAACAGAGGTATAATCCTGCCCTGTGAAGCAGGTCACGTGTTTCAGGTTCTCTCTGTAATGTATGCAAAGTAGCTGCTTAAATCATTATGAGTGTGTAAATCACCATCTTCATAAACAATACCATCAAGGTACAGTCAGGCAACATGTCTCTTATGGGTTGACTGGAGCTGGAATTTCTTTCAGATGTTGAGGAGGTACGTCAGTGCATGTGAAGCAGATCTATTGCTGCAGTGTGGTCTCTGCAATGTTTTGGATTTCTAAGATGAATATTGTTTAGGCTGCCTTCTTCGCATTGAAATTCACTGAAAGAAGGAGGACATGAATGAGGCAAATGAGCAGCTTGTATGATTCAAGGCTTCTGTGAAAAATTTGATCCTTCTTTTTCCTCTGACTTTTTAAGTCATGCAACTGATACCCATTTATTTCTCTGCATAAGTTTAGTAAGTATTTGAAGCTCCTGTTCCTATGTCTGTTGTGCATTTGGGGAGGAAAAGATGTGTTGAGTGGTGTGTGAGAATCCTATCTTCTGTTTTAGCCATCGTTTCCCTGTATGGGTCATGACACTGTTTTTTCTGTTTTTCTTTAACATGCCGATGTACTTTCTGTAACTCCTAAGTAACACTCCACACCTCTTTAACGCAAAGCTGACTAGTTCAGTGCTGAGTGAAACTGAAAGCGAGACTAATCTTAAGAACCCTGCTGTACTTCTGCATAAAGTATAAATATGTGCCATTATCATTATTATTTATTTGTCATTGTTATTATTATTGGAGCTTGTATTTTCTTGGGGGGGCGGGGGGGGGCAGAAGTAGGTGCACTGTATCATCACCTCCCCACCCCCAAATGCTGTATTTTGAATCACTTTAAATAGTTGTTTGGGGTGTCTTTATTACAGTGAATCATGTCTTTAATATCTGTTTTAAGCACACCTGTGGTGAGTTCATACTAAGGCAATGGAACCTTCTTTTATTTGCCATCATCTAGTACTTTTGCAACATGTAAAATGCCCCTGGTTTATAAACACAAATAGGTGTTCTGTGCTGAAATCGTTTCCCTCAAATGTTGTAAGGATCAGATAGTTCTGCTTAAAATGTGAACGCAGAGATGGTAACTCCATAAATGCAGTATATTCTCCTTTTGCTCAGAGATACTCTGGCTCTGAGTTACAATTATCCAGCATGAATTTCAGAAGAAATACCAGTGAAATGGCACGGGTAGAAGTAGTGATACAACTAAAGATGCTGGCAGCGGCAATCTGGTCATTAAGTGCTACTGGAACATCGGTTTTCCTACTTCGTATATCTGTGCTATGTCCTTTGGTGGTGGGAAGAAAAACACAAGCAGCACTCATCAACTTTCAGCGCATGTGGAAACAAAGCTAAAGAGCAGTGGCATCCCCAATGCATTGGCAATTTGCTGAGAGCCTGCGGGCTGCATCTCATTAGCAAGAAAAATGCGGAGATCGCTTCTGCCTTTATCTTGACCAGGGGAACGTGGCTGGTACGGACAGCAGGGCCCAACGCAGCTTATTTTACCTGGACGCCCGTGGGCCGGGATCAGCTGGAGCGCCGCGGGACGGGCCGTGCCCCTGCCCGGGAGGCGCGTCCCCGCGGCGGGCGGGGGCCCAGCGCAGCCGGCCCGGCCCCGCCGTGCCCAGCCCGGCGCTGGCTGCCCCGAACTGCAGGCCTGGGGTTACGGGACCCTCCGAAGGGCGCTGGCCGCTCGGTGGGCTGGTTTCTGCCAGGGCTTTTCCATCCAGGCCTGGATGAAGCGCTCCTCGGCGGAGCACGGAGCTGCTGCTCTGCTCTGCCTGGGGCTCCACGGAGTGCTGGGGGAGCCAGTGCCCCGCACAGAAACCCTTCGGTGTGTTTTTTTGAACCAGTTTGGTAATGAAAGACAACTAAAAAAAAAATAAATAAAAAAAAAAAAGAAAACAAAGAAAACCCCCCCAGCTTGTGCCTTTCAGTAGAGATAACTGTTATCTCTTATAAAAGTCTACATTAGTGTAAGTAATTGCCTTCACTTGGCTCTGGTACAGTGGAAAAGCTGTGATCAGCAAACCCGCATTGTACTGGGCATGTAAGGGGAAGTTATTGGACGATACGGGACGTGTTGGCCTTAATGCCTGTCCTGCCTCCCCTGCCTTGTTTACTTTCTTTGCAAGTCTTTTCAAGGCTTAATAACACTGCTGAGGGAATGATCGGCGGGTACCGCCTTGGAGCGACGAAAGTTTTCTTGGAATCGCCCTTAAAAATAGAAATAAAATAAATGGAAGCCCAACTGTGCTGTGGCGTCAGTCCGGCAGCCTTTGTTCGGCGCTGAAGCTGTCCGGGTGCGTGTCGTGAGCGAGCATCACCGGGCGCTCGGCGGCGGGCGCGGGGCGGGCTGCGGGGCTCTGCCGCCGCGCAGGAGGGCACGGAGCGGGGCTTGCCGTCCCGCCCGGCTCCGGCAGCCGCAGCAGAGCCGGAGCTGCAGGCGCTGTGTGCCTGTGTCCGTGTGCCGGGGGTGCGGGGCTGCGGGTCACGTTTGCAGTCGCATGAAGCGCTGCGCCGCGCTGCCGCCTCTCGCGTGTGTGTCCGCGTCCGTGTGCCAGCGCCGGCTCCCTTATCGCAGGAAGTGTTGCGGAAAGCAGTCGCTCCCTCTCTCTCTGCCCGGTTCCCAGAATGCGGTGATTAACCACTCTTCTCCCCGCGCTGTCACTGAGTGCTGGGCAGAAAACAGCAGTCATGGCTGTCACGCTCCAGCTTCAGGACAATCCTCTCTTCCTTTCTCTCTCTCTCTCTCTCTCTCTCTTCCCCCCTCTCTTCCCCACGCCCCTTCCCCAGTAAACTCAGATAAACCCATTAGAATTGATACAGTCTCTGGTTTTCTCCTTCCTTCTAGACGCATTTATATACGCATATATACACTAAACATTTTTTATACTGTACAGAATGTTAAAAGTAATATATGTATATGTGTATATACTTAAACTCCAAAATTCTATTCCATATTCTGTAGTGATAACCCTAAAGCAAGTACAACTTTTGCTGTTTATAGGCTGTCCTTTTCAGGGACGTCTTTGGAAATCACTTCGTTGTTCACATTTTATGGGTATTTTATTGTAAGGAGAATGTAAGTCCAGACATTTTGCATGCAAAAAAACCCTTGAAGCCCAACAGTCTAGACTGAAAGGGAGATACCAGGAGAAATAATTTTTTTAAATTTAATAATCTTGGAATTGTGATATTTCATTAAAAATCCTGTCTTAAACTGGTATATCACACTTGTACTATTAAAACCCCATAGAATGGAAGTCTTAAGAACTTTGCATGCTCAAATACTGTTTAATATCTCAATATATAACATTAGTATGCCAAGAAGCCCAGGGACTAGCATTCCCTTTTGGAAAATTAATCCTTTAATATATTTGTTTCCAGATTGTGGTCTGCAGACATATATAATCACGGTATGATACTGATCTGCAGTATCATATCATCCATTTAGGAATTTTAATTAAAAGTTTGGTGTGAAGGCTGCATAGTAGTTCCCTATTATGTTTGAAGTTTGACAGTGGTCCGCGACCCAAAAATTTAGGAATGTTCATTCAGGAGAATTAAGAGTCTTAGATCATTACATTTTGCTTTCATTTCATTCTGTAATTTTTTTTCCTCTACTTTCAAATATGATTAAAACCAGCGAGAAAGGAAATATTTGAAGTGATTTGCAAAGTTATTTGATTTTTATAAAATTACATGGTCTGATGGGCTGTATGTGCCAAACTACAGACAGACTTTCAGCTCCTAAATTAAGTACACTTTTTTGTTCTGGTTTAAGCCCATTGAGAATTCTGCCAGTTAGGTTTTTCTCTTCTGTGATCATCTTGTGCATAATAGTCTGATGTTGCAGATACTTGCAGGAGCATAGCAAAACTGGTAGCATCATGTATGTGGTTTGATTTTTAATTTATAGTATATTAAAGCATATTTCTATCCTGAAAGATGTTATATTAAACTACTGCAGTATATATTAAACCAGTCACTGGACTCCTAACTAATCTAATATGAATAACCAAGGTATGCAATAATTAATGCTTAAGGACAAAAAAGGGTTTTCTTTAAAATAGAGAAACATGTATTTTAAAAAATAGACTTAAATATATACCTTTTAAAATAGGACTTTTGGATTTTGATCAGTCTTAAGGTATAAGTCTACACAGCTTTATGTACATTTATGTTTGATTGTGTTTATTTACCTATTTGCTGCCAAAGGTTTAAGTAATGTCACACCACAGTCCTGGTGGAAATGGCTATCTAAACACCTGGGACCAGTTTGTGGAAGTGATGGAATTGGCTTCTGCCAGAGGTTTCCTGTGCTTGTGCAGTGACATTATTTTCTCCATTTTACATTCTGCTCAGTGACTCTCACTTTCAAAACTAAGATTATCAGAAACAATAAAAAAAGAGGAACAGAAAACTTATTTTCCTTTTCCATTGCATGGATGAAAATAAAGTGTGCGATAATGAGCTTTGTTACCTCTAGAGGTGATAAACTAAAACAATTGGATGAACAATGCACAGTGATCAACTCACATGTAATTCTTCATTTAAATTAGTTTTTAATGCAAAACAGGTTTTGCAAATATCTGTTTTCCCCCCTTTCTTCATACCTCAGGCATCATTGAATTGCTGAGCAATACTTTAAAGAGATTTTTAGCGATTCCTAATATAATTCCAACTTACCATAAAGAAACTTTCTTACCTAGTAAATACTATGGAATGAAAATAGTAAAAACATGGAATGAAATCTGTAGTATGTATCAACATAAAACCATATGTAAACAGAAAAGATGATGTTGAGCTGTGTAACTGTTTGGTTAAGAGCAGATAGCTGCAACGCACGCAAGTCACTATCCAGAGAAAGACTCCTTTTGATAAAACTACTACTTTTTAATAATTATTTCCTGAGTTCTCACTTTTCCGAAATATTGTGAAAACATATGTAATTTCTTTTAACCTCGTTGTACGTGTATGGAGATGTTTTTGGCCTGCCAGTTTAAATCACAATTAAACTATCGATGTGTAAGTTGCTGTGATTAAAATCTATATTAATGTAAGTAACCGTCCATGCAAATAGTGCAATGAATTTAAAATATGTTGTGTACTTGTTTCTATTTACTTTCTGAGGTATTTGGCACAAAGTCATATTATTTCTTTAAATCAGTAATGTGCTGCATTTATTGGATGGTGCATGGCAGAAACAGAAGTGCTGTTTTCAGATTACCTAAATATTTTTTTATTTTCCAAATATCCCCTAGCTCTGGGGTATTGTGTTAAGAGAAGTTCACAGTAGTTCATAGTATATTCTTCCAACCTTAGTCTAAAATCCTGAGCCGATTTTTCATCCTGATTTTCAAATGCTGGGACTTGGAGAGAGTCAAACACAGTTACTTATGTAATACAAGAGAAAATGCCAGGGGGGATTGAGTCCAGGGATTGGAGTTCTTAATATCTTGAGCAAAGGCTGTGGAAATAAGGATGTACGTTTATATTAATTAATTACAGAGCATTAAGAAAATAAGATCAAATCTGGAAGACCTCTTGTAGTTAATCATGGCTTTGCTGGAGTAGTATCTTCCTCCAACTTCTCCAGTGCCTCTTGAGATAAAGGCTGGACGACACTGTGGGGCTTAGTGTACAATGCTTTGTGCTCAGTCTGCTCATGTGGTATAAAACAGTGCAAGATGAAGATCCTGGACTATCAATAATAAGTATTTAGCTGAGAACTATTATCAGAAAAAAAACAAAACAAAACCAACCCAACAGAAAAGCCAAAAACCCAACCCAAAACCAAAGTTGTCCCAGCTGTGTCCTTTTAAGGTCAACACCAAAAAGACTCTTGTCAAGTTGACAAAGGGAGATGACTTACTGATGTAACCCAAGGCAAAAGAGATAAGCAATAAAAATAGTGTTACATTTTTGTTTGATGGAGTGACTTCTCCTGACAGCTTACAGCGAGAACCAAGCAGAGAAATGCACCAAGTTAGTTGCTGTGACAGTGAAGCTGATAAATCACATAGAAATTTGATTGTGCCAATTCCACTGGGTTTTGGAGCCTGAATTTTGCTATATTAAATAAGGGCTTACACAAAGACATCAAAATATGCCAGACCTTAATTTCACTGAAATAAATCTCTTTTCTATGAGGTAAAAAGGTAAATATAAATGGGTAGTTTATTTCAAATAGTGCTCTTCTTCAGCATTCGTATGTGGACATAAGGAAACAAAAAATTGATTGGCCTTCCAGCATTCAAGCAGTCTTTTTATTTGGTAGAAAAATATGCCAAAGATAGGATTCTCACTTAGCAAAGGAGGTTCCTGGGTAGAAGGGGAATTTACCTCTTTGACTGGATCAGTTCATCACCCTTCCATCTGATTTCTGTATGGTGTGGTTGGTTTATTGTGCATTTTAACATGTTTATAGTCAATGTGAGCTAATAACTGCTTTTCCAATGTGAACTCCTGTGTAACACAGTGCACCAAATTCTAGCTAGAGCATAGCTTCTGCTGTGTAATATAAAAACTGAGTATCATTAGCATAGCTGACAGAACTATAGTTTCAAAGCATTTTAATGACAAGGAGGGCATTATAATCCTCCTCTGCATGTATCTTAATGAATCAGTCTTCTTGCAATAATGATTTTAGTTTTCTGAAGATAGCACTTATATTTCCTGCCACATAAAGATTATTTTTTCCTGAAATCTTCTTTTCCTCCCTCTCTTCTTTGAAAAAGAAATTGTAATAGTTCCTTCAAGGCCTGGCTTTTTTTTTTTTTTTTTTTTTCCCTGCTCTATCAGGGAAGGCTTTGTGTTCCCTATGTGCTGGCAAGGTGGGCTGCAAGTGTGCAGAAGCCATCAGCCAGGCCAGGAGTATGGTACCTGCCCCAAGACCTTCAGTATAGTCACCTGCCCTGTCGTCCTTTTGGGTGATGAGTAGATCCTGCTTTGTCTTGGAGGTTTTTCAGGTGTATGTGACCCTTTCCTGGCTTATTCCTAGTGCTGGTTCCAGTGCTGCATGAGTTTGCAAAGGCAGAGAAGGAGATGGGAGCTGGGCTGTCCAGAGGAGAAGTGAGCTCTGAAAGGAACAGTCTGACGGGTCCCCTGCCAGCCCTGGGGTGTGAGCAGGGCATTTTCGGCCAGTTTGGGTGCAGGGCCCACAGACAGTGGTGAAGGGATGGGCAGCATCCCTTCAGGTCCAGTAGGGCTTAAGCCCATCATAAAACTGCACATTTGGATTCTGGATCCTGTGCCCATGGCACCCTGCCCTTGACTCAGTGCCAGTTCTGCTCCTGATAAGAAATGTAACCAAGTTTTCCTTTGAACCTTGTCAGGGTTACCCTCTCCTCTTCTCTGTGTGCTGCTTAGTGGTGGAAATCTTAAGTCTTTGCATTTTGTCACAAACAGAAGCAAAATTGTCACTATATTTAAAGGACAAAAAGACCATCATGTATTATGTCAGGCAGAAACAAAATGCTGGAAGGGACTGCCAAATCAATGATTATCCAAGAGCCCTGGTTCTAGCAGACAGTATATACAATAAATAAATAAATAAATAAATAAATAAACAAACAAGTACATGTTTAAATGCATTTCAGTGCATCAGAAAGAAAAAAAGCAATAGTAATGTTTTGTGCTAGTGTGGAAGAAGAAGAAACTTGGAAAAAATGGCCTAGTATTTACACAGCTAAACCAAAACAATATGTGAAGGTTGGTCATGCCCAAATGAACCCCATACAAAACTTTTTAGGAATTCTAAGAGTTGCATTGGTCAGTTTGACCACATCAGACTTCTCTGTTTAGCCATTTTGGTTTTGGCATTGTGGATTATGTGAGAACAGGGGTGTTGCAACAGTCTAGAGAGATGTGGTAGTTTCAAGAAGGAGCAGGGAGACAGGTAGGATTCTTTAATCATTGAATTTAGGCAAAAGTTTATTTTCTTCAGTAGAGAGAGCAGCAGGTATCACCCATTACCTGTTTAGTTTAATCCAAAGAGATTAAGTTCCGTTGAGAACTGTAACATGCAGACTTTTAATTTTTTGTGTTATTAAAAAAAAAAAAGGTTTTTTTTTGATGACCAGCAGCAAGGTGTAGTCTCAAAATGCCTGAACTTGATCTATGGGTCCCTATCAGATCTCTACAGATTCTATCTGTAGACTGCTGTCCTACTCAGACTTCGTGCTTAATTTACTGAAAATATTTTTACCCCTATTTTCCCCCCAGTTTTAAATGTAGCTCTGTTAGATTCTTATGGCAAAGCAGCGTTGGCAACTCTGGGTGTGTCTTTTGTGAAGCCTATGCACAATTGCCTTCTCATTGCATTTTTAATTACTGAACTGCCTTCAAAATACAAAAAGAATGTACAATGTCTGCTTGAAATATGGCACAGTCAGACATACAAGTGACTGGTAAGACAGTAGATAGAAAGGATGTTTTTTTTCACAAAAGATTTATAATGTTACAGTTAATTCCTGCTGCCCAAGTAAGTAATACATATCTTGTATTTAGTTTGAATGCAGAAGTGTGTTTTTAAAGCTATTGGCCTTAAAGGGAATGCAGAAGGTCACTATGAAAATAAAAATACATTAACAAAAATGATAGAGAGAAAGAGTAACTTTCGCCCCAACTGCTTTTGAGGAAACAGTGCCCTTGGCATGTACATTCTCAAGGAATAGCGTTAAGGCTGTGCATACCCTAAAAAATGGATTTATGTATGTTGTCCTGAAGTTCTGTGGGAATTGTGAGCAATGGGTAGCTCTTTGAACATCAACCACAGTATGTAATCCTTTTTATGAAGTGACCCACCTTTATCCTAAAATTAGGTAGAGTTTTTTTGCCTTGACAGCGTCTGGTGGAAGGATGTTTCATAGCCTCACTGCTTTGTCAGTTAAAACCCTTCCTCTCATTTTCAGCCCAAAGTTAATCATGGCTAGTCTATTTGTTCTTATGCCAACTGGATCCTAAGCTTTTCCCTCCCTAATGTTTACCTGCTGCTAGCAATTGTACTTGTAGTCTAAATGAGCTACACTTCACATGTTCATAAAGAGAAGAGCCACATCTTCCATATCTTAATTATTTTTCATTAAAATTAATCTTTCTTGAACATTTTAAAATAATTTTCCTAATGCAGTATCATCTGTGACATCATTACATACCTGTTTATGCTCAAATTTTTGCCTGTGATTTAAGGCCTTCTAAAGTATGATTTGGACTGGTTTATATTTGTTGTCTACTACTATGTGTATTCTTTATTTTTTTCTTCCTTCAATCACTGTTAATTAATTGTGAGGGATTGTTATTTCACAGAGCTTGCACTCTTCCCTACTAGTTTTCATTCCCACTTTCAATACAATTTTCAGTAGTTTTCTGCATATCTCTCTACTTCTCTAGATTGAAGATATCATAAAACTTTGGCTATTATTCTGTTTCCTTAGTATTTTCTGTATAAACACTTGTGTATTTGTCCTGTTAGGTCATCTGTGATGCAGCTGTTTGAAATAAGACTTTTAGACCCTGATGGACTAGTTCAAATGGAAAGAAGTGACTTGAGAATAGTGTAGAAGCATTTCAGTCTCTGCTTTGTCATTTGGCCTCAAGGGCAGGCTTACTTCTTGATGAGTGTTACAAAAACAGTGTAAACATAGCTGTGATACGGCTGTTTAGGAGTGGGAGTGATTAGTGTATAATGCTGATTTTCTATGGACAAAAAGGAAATTATGAGACCATGTTTACTTGCCTAACCATTATTTTAATCATCTACTATTCTATTTAAGGAGAAAAAAAGAAGAAATAATAATGAAAATATAGCGTTATAAACTAGAACAGAAAGTGTCCCTTCAGTATTGCTGAAAGGTGGAATGCTTGTAGGAAGCATAAGCCAGTGCTAAGCAGTTGTTGATTCTCTCCTGCAGACCAGACTCTGCAATTGTAATCTGCTGGATGGCGCACGTTGCGTTTTGTCTGTTCGCTTGAGTTTCTACTGGTGGAGTCCAAAATGCTTTGGAGAATGGTGCCAAACCAGATTTTCTGAGGCTCAGTCGGGATGTTGCCAGGGTGAGCATTTGGAGCTGGGAGCTGCAGAAGAGTATCCCACAGTTGGGATGCACCCATGATCTGATGTTGGATTTCTCTCATGTAGCAAAGCAAATAAAGTGCAAGGCTGTCTGCTTCAGAAATGCTGACTGTTGCCACAGTATCTTATGCTGATAGATTGTTGTTGATTAATCTTTTGAGTATTTGAGAATTCATTTTCTATCAGTGTATTGCAATAATTTTCTTACTTTAACCTTTGTATATTTATAATTACAGGAAGCAGTTTAACTGGCAGGGAGAAGTGCCTGATGCTTTCATGTGGCTTCACTGTTTCCAGCTTGCACAGCATTGTTATGGCAGTGTGAGCTTGCACATGGCCTTCCTTTTGCTCATCTTGATGTCTAAACCATTGACACTTCCTCACTTCCTGAACCCCAGTTACAGTGGTCACACGCCAGTTCCAGTACAGCCTAAGATGTATTTCATATTTGCTGAGTTCAAAGATCAAATTTTATTGTGATGTGAATTCAGAGCAAAATGCAGGGATCTGCAGAAAATTATTAGCAGCTGGTTACCTTTATAAAGGACACAGGTTAACTTGAACGGCCTGTGTGTACAATTAAATTTGTGTACTTACCTGTACTTCCCTGACTTTATGCACTCTTTCTGCAGTTGAAATAAAAGCTGGCATCTTTTCTGTTTTGATAGCTCTCTTATAGTGAATGTGAATGAAATGAACAGTTACAATGATATTCCTATGTTCCTATTGTTCCTATTGTTCCTATTACCCACATAGGTCTTCAAAGAACGGAAAAAAGAAAAAAAGGACTTTTCTTTAAATCTGAACAAATTTTAACTCTACCTGCGATGAGTGTAGCATGGAGTCTTTATTCCACTACCTCCAGTGGACTTGCCATTTCTCAGTTTATAGAATGTTTCCATTGCTGATTTTAATATTTTCATAAAGTTTCTAATGTCCAGTCCCTTATGCATCCTCATTTCTTTCACCCAAACCTTATGTCTCATTTTCTTTGTGTATTTCCAGTGATTTACAGTCATGATTCAAATTGAAACATAATGAGACATTAGGCATTGATATGTCAAGCTGTTAGAAAGACGTGAGGGAGATGGTAATTTTCAGTAATTTTAGTCTAATCAAGTGTGTGTTTTGTTGCCCAGATTACAATGTACTTGTGAATTACTTGACTTCCCTTTAGTTCAGAGGCCAGTAAAGTTCTTCATAGATAAAGTACAGTTTGAGCTTAAGGAGCCATGTCTTTTTCCTCTGGGGTTTGCATCTTCCAAGCCGCCACTGTTTCCCACATCAGAGTTTGGGAAGCAAGAAGCAGCAGGTCGGTGCCCACATGGTGTTTCAGGCACCCCAGCACAGGCAGACCGACCTGCAGCCCCGCCGGTGCCGCTGGTACTGTGGGAGCGTGTTGCTGCCACCTCCGTGCCTAACCTTTAATTATCCTTGATGCTATGAGTGTACTACAGACTTATTTGTGCAGCTGGCGTGAGACAAGCGTGCCATCTTGTGAGCAGGCAAAATGGGAACTACTGCGGATTCCGCTGTGGGCGGATGAAGCGTGAGGGTTATGAGCGGAGCTGTTGAGTATTTTTGTTTCATACTCAAAGGAGATCCAGAGCTTCAACAACTTAGGGTGTAATAGAATGGGAAATCAAATTGATTCTTTAGATCTGGGAGTCATAAAGAGAATTATTTTTCTATTAATAGGCCAAGGCCTATCAAGATGATATGGGATTCAATGACAATGAGTTGTTTTTTTTTTTTTTTTTTAAAGAGAGACTCTATGTTTGGTTTAATCAGTAGATTTTGATGTTGGAGAAGACCCAAGTACTTCACATACTTCAGAAATGCACTGGTTTACTGCAGTCTCTGTTCTTTAGGTCATATATGCATATATATGCTCATCTTGTTATCTACGTACATAGATGCTTGTACGAATGTCTTCTGACATGAAGGTTTTTATCTGTGATCTTGGGCTGTTCTCATTACTCACAAGAAGAGAAGCCACGGCCAAATTATGAAGATAATTTCTAATTTCTCTCATGTATTCTTATTCTTTCAATACATACTGCTTAACAAAAGAATTATTTAAGAGATGCTTAAATTTAATTGGCTGTGATTTCATCTCTGCCTTCTTCAAAGGAAGGCATCTTTGCTGTATAAATCCGGTTGTACCAGATTTCAGGGGGTAAGAAATTTATAGTTAATACTAATCCCTAAAAAATTACTACATCTATTGTGAAACATTCTCTACTGAATTGTCACAGTTTTGGGGTCCTGTATCAGTTAATCAAGTAATTATAGAAGTTGGATTCTCTCTTGACTGTTAATGGTGAAAAGATCACTTTTGCAGCCTTATGTCTTCTTGTTTATCAGATGAAACTGTTACAGGAGTAATTATTTACTCTTAACTAGTCCCATTTTGGGAAGAATTTGCATGCGGATATGTGGATGAAACATTTGTCTCTTGAGTTGTTTGAAAAAGCAGTTGTGGGTGTTCTGCAACTATTTGTAGACTGGAAAATTAGAAGCAGCCCTAACTTGGATTGATTGTCATGGGGAGAGCAAACAGCAACAGATTACTGATGGGCAGCATTTAGATGAGCAGAACGACATGATCTGTACTCAGCCAACTGGCTCATATTTGGCAGTCCTTTTATTTATGAGTTGTGGTTATCTCACCCCGTCCGTGTTGGACTTTCAGCTTCTCCACCTAATTGGCTGTGTTAATTTGTAGCCCACACCTTCAGATCTCAGGTACATCCCAAATTCCTCTGCACAAGTTGCAACATTACTTCAAAGAAGGTACTGTTGTAGCCTCTGCAAGTAGTTTTGGGACTTTTTTTAGACTCCAAAGTGCCAGTGAACCCAGAACTTGCTTTAATAGTTACTTTCTTTATAAGTGAAAACACAGCAAAAGCTTTCGCTTTTTGTGGGACACATCCCAGTGCAACAAATCAGCTCAACATCATTGGATATTTCTTAAAACTAGTGAGGTACTGAATTGGAAAGTGAGGTGGCATGAAGGCAGCTCTGAGGAGGAAGACAGGAGCAATGTGGTAAGACTTGCTTGCGTATATGGGATTTTTGAGAATGGAAATATTAGTGTAATCTATGGTTGTACCTCTCTGTAACCTTTAGAGAGGTAGTGATATATATATTTTTAAGGAACATTCAGGTGCATTATTTCTGGAAAAGAAATATAGTGCCCAACTTATTTCAAAATATATCTTCAATAGGAATAAAAAAACTGTTCACTTCTGTTTGTCTCTGCAGACTGAAGATTTCTACTCTCATTGGTAGTTTTAGTTTCTGTCTATATGTTCCTGCGTGAAGATTCTGCCACCTATGCTGTACTGGTGTTTCTGAAATTACATATTTACCTACCAGGGAAAAAAAATTAAATGCTTTTTTTGTATGTGTTTTATGATCCTGGCAGATTACTGATGTTTAAATTAAATTTCTAATGTCTGCATGGTCCAGGCTAATGTGAGGGCTTTTGGCACCACCCCTTAGTGCAATAAAGAATCAAAGCCAGTAGCGTAAGAAATCTTCTATCAAAAGCTGAAAGCTAGATTCATAAAATCACTTATGCAGGCATTATGAGATTTTCCCATGGAAAGTTTATGTGGGAGTTTGGGAAAAACTGATTCAAGAACAGCATTATTTGCACTATATATATTCATCCAGCAGTCAGCAGGCTGGCGCTGGCATCCATTGCCAGTTTTAAAGGGTTGCCAGCACTCATGAAGCTGCTGCAAAGCCACATCAGCAGAGTATCAAGGAGTCTTCTTATTCTGCGCCCTCCTTCCCCCTTTTCAGAACTGAAATGGGTAAAACAGAAATCATACTCCTCAGTGAATGCATGTACTCAATTCTTATGGCTTTCCAAAAAATGCTACTGTTTTAAAGCCGTTTCATAACAAATTATTGAGGTGGAAGCGCTGGAAAACTAGGTTTCTCATCAGCATTTCACTTCATTTCTCAGCTTCAAAAGAAAAATAAGAGATAAAAAGGGCAAATAATAGACAAACCACTCAGAGTGAGTCCATTTGCATTCACTTTGGTCTTTTTTTTTAATCTATTTTACTTTGGATTTTTAAAAGAAAGTGGCTCTGTTTCTCAGTCTGCATGAGGACCATATGATATATGCTGCAAGAGAGTCTTTCCTTGCTAATAGGGGTGATTCGAAAGGCAAGGTAATTCACCACTGCTTTGGCTGGAGCTAATATTGGGCTCCAACATCAGTTCTGTAATTTCTGACAAATGGCCAAGTTTTCTTGAATAGGCACAGCTTTCTGTTTTGTGTAGGGAACACACAATCTAGTCTTTTGTTGTGGTTGCCACTGCTGTTGTTTCTCCCCCATTCACAATGGAGAGTGGGGTTATTTGTGCTGAGTGGAAAAACAGTGCCAAAATTCTGACTTGCTTATGTTTAATGTAATTTTAATTTTTGTGATAGCCATAAACAATAAAAGAGATTTTGTAATATGGATCCTCTGTATCCTGATCTCTAAGTCAAGAAGGCATATTGGTGGTGAAAGTTTTATCTGTCAAAGGCATGTCAAGATGTGTGATTGCTGGCTGATTCAACCCAAATGTATAGGAATTGTTTATATAGAGATTGCCAAACGATTTCCATTGCTTTTCTTTTTATCTAAATTCTTGAATAAATTACTAAATAAAATAGTCTGTGTTTGGAATGTATGGCTGTGGGATATATGGAAACTCACAACATGTGGGGGAAAAAAAGTTCAAATACGGAAATATAATAGTTTTGTAAACTTTATGTGAATATAGGTACATCATATATAGACTCAAGGTTCAATTTGCTGATCAAAGCATCCAAATAACTTTGGATTTAATAATGTCGGCAATGAATGCTAATATATGGAAATTGAAAAGCATAGAGCAACAATAGCTAGCCACGCTTACCAGTATTACCCTGCAGCAGGTAGATTTACATTTTTTTATTTTGTTTTGCAATCACAGTTTGGAAAATGTGTGTTCTTTTTCCCTTCTTCCATACTTCTGAATGTGGGTTCTCCTGAACAAGCTTAGACAAGATTCAAGCTAAACAATAGGGCAACATCAGAACCTTTGAAGGCTCAGTTTGGATAGGTACCCAAAGCCTGAGTCTGCTTTGATGTATGTGGGCTCAACTCTGGTTGCCCTTGGTTGCCCTCTCTTACCTATGTAACTTGTGTCTGGAAACTCTTGCCAATTTTATTTTTTTAAAGAAAAAAAAAAATTAAGGACATTTTTGCAAACTCATGTTCATCTCGATTCTAGTCTGACTGGAAAAGTACTACAATAATGCCCTCACCGGTGATGATTTAATATTACTGTTTTAGGTCTAGGCTGTAGACTTCTGCCTCCTTCCCAGTTTCTGAAATTTCAATCCTGTTTCAAATGGGAGGATTTTGCCTCTAGTTGGAAACAAAATTATTTGAACTTTTCTGGAATGCTAGCCAAAACCATCCTCTATCTCCCTTGCATCTTTTTCTCTTCTCCCAAGTAATTTATGGTTCCATTTGACTGAGGTTTTGGGCAAGGGATCTCTGGTGCCTTTCTTTTATATCACAGACCTCGCCTGGCAGAAAGGGACAGCACATCTCAGACTTGCTTCTCAGTCAATGGAGCCTTTGCCATTACCTTCAAGGGAAATAGGATCAGTCCATTGTATTCTTAATGCAAAAGAACAAATGAGTCATTTCTTGTACCCATACCTGATTGCTCTTGCCTAGGAGCCAGGAGGTCACCTTCTTTCCTCACTCTTCATCTGAAGGTAGCACTGTGCTTGCCTCTGCCAGTACACTCAACTCAGATTCAGTTCTGAGTCATTTGCAAACCCTAAACTCCCATTGTCTTCAAAGGACATTTGGATTACAGAGAAATGAGTTTACTCAGGTTGAAAAGAAATTGAAACATATGAGATTGCCACACCTACTAGAAGAGTTTGGCAAGACAGTGGTTGTTTGCCCTAAAGACAAGATGAACAGTGGGGATGTGATAGATGTGCCCATAGCCCAGGGGGTCTTTGGTTCTTGCTAGTACAAGATTGAGGGAAAACTCTACTCCATTGGCAAAAAAGAAAACTCTAAGCACTTAAAATATTTCCTTTGTAGAGTGAGAGCTATTCGATGTCACTGATACCAGGATCATTGTAGTGTTGACATAGATACTGGTTACTGGTCATTTTTATTTGACATGGGAATATATAAGACTTCTTTAAAAACAAATTGTAAAATTTTGAGAGATAATTAAGGCCTACAAACCCTCTTACTCTTCAGAAAGTAAGCTGCTGTCTTAAGCAATGAGGATTAGGAGCAATTTATTTTTCACAGAAGTAGGTGATTCTATCCAAAGGCAGTTGAGTTTTCTTTGAAGGATCTGGTATCTCCAAAAGATAACACAAGACTAAATGGACCTCTGGTTTCATCTAATAGGGAAATTTCTGCGTCCTATAAAATGTAATGGCAGATAATTAATAGAATAATCAGAAGATTTGGAGAGGATGGCAGGCAGGACTCTCGTAGGAGGTCTAAGTTGTGGCAGAAGTCAGTTATGTTGTTGCAGTAAGCAAATCAGTCTGGATTCTCTCCGTGGTGCAGTAACAGTAGATTAGGGAGCATGCAAAGCAGCATCAATACATAAAAATTAAACTACTTTTGATATACAAAGCTGAGTTTAGATACATGCAGAACAGAGAAGCAAAGGCATAATATTCTGTGAAAGTGTGGCCTTTTAATGCTGTTTTGGAGAGTAATTTACATACAAATAAAATGTCAGTTTATCCCATAACTGTCTTGATAAATTGGAGCACTTAGATTTTTGCATGAGATGCTCCTTCTGTACCTTATTAAATTACAGGATCTTGGCCTTTTGCCAAGTGCTAGGATGATGCTTTCTTTACTGAAATACATACAGGAGAGGGATAGGGACCTGGACATCTAGAGAACCCAGGTTCAGTCACTAGCCAAGAGCTCTGCCTGCACGTCACCTTGAACACTTTTAATTATTAATTTCTTTGTAGATAATTTTATGTATCTGTAAAATGGCAGTGATGTTAGTTTTCCCGTTTCACAAGCTTTGTTGAGCTTTAATTAGTTGTCATGCGTACAGAGTGCTTTTAGGTGCTTGATTGGAAGTGAGGGCAAAGTGAATCTTGCCTTGTTGGGCTCTCCTATGCTAGATGCATGGCAGTGGAGGGCAGGTAGGAACAAGCTCTCTGCAGCAAGCTAGTAAGAAATGCAGAGCAGCAACCTGCTGTGCCCAGGGACTTGTAAATAAAAGCAGTTTTAGAATTCTTCATTTTGGTTTCAAGATAGGATACAATTCTCCTTCATGTCACCTCTTTAGACACATCACCTTTTGACTTCAGTTTCTCCTGAAAGTGTCTGTGTTATTACCCCAGGAAAGAGCTTAAAATGAAATAAGTGCCTGGAAGTGGGCTTAAACAATCTATTTTGAAATGCCACTCCTAAACTCTTTTGAAATGACCAAGTGTCTGCTTTATACCCATAGAAAAGGTTAGATTTATTCCAGTGGGTAGATGATTACTGATGTGTGCTGTGCTCTGAAGCATAAGGTAATAGAAAAGATCATTGTGAATTAATTCAATGTAAATTAATAAGAGATTTACCTGATGAGAGCTGTTTGAAGGTGATGGCACTTTGTAGCTGAATAGGATTTAAGATGTCCAAAAGTGCACCTTTAGAGATTTGAGAACGATCGATGTTGGGAAAGTGAATGTAAATGGGAAGGAGCAAGCTTGAACAGACCACAGCACTCTTGTCTCTTTGTTGTACACTTTGTGGGGAAAAAAATTGCAAACAGCCCTCGGCAAATTGGTGACTGGGGGCTAAACTGAAGTGCCAGAAAATGCAAAGGAGTAGGGGAGGAGGCGAAAAAACAACTTTTTGCTATAATGCTCTTCTACTAATACGATGTTTTCTTCTTCTACTAATACATGGTTTTCTTCTTGCACTTTTTAGATTGATGAAGCTATCATAATTTCAGTGGAGCATGTGGAGTATAAAATGTCAAACAGATGCATTTTGTCCAATTACAAAGTCTGATCCTGCCTAATTTTACTGATACAAGGAATTATGTTCTACCTTAGCAATTTCAGGCAGGAAAGAGTGGACATGCAGTTTGAGGGCTTGCAGAAAAACATGTATAGATTAAAAACTCCTCTGGAATTAACTTGTCAGTTGCTTAGAGCTGTGACATATTCTGTCTTGTATGGTGTATGAAGACACTTGTGCCAAAGCAGAAAGGAGGTGATCTTGTTGAACAGACAGTTGCTTGTCATTAAGCTTATTCTGTCCTCCCATGGTTTAGGGCTTGACTCTTGGGGTTCTTGCATAAAAGGGGTTGTTCTTTCCTTCCCTTCTCAGCAGAACCAAGTTAGGTAGGGCAACGTGTTGGTTGTTTGCTGCGGGCTTGCTCTGACAGCCATGAGCAAAAGTGGGAGAGAAGCATCATGTTGCCTGCCTGGTACTCTGTGTCCCAGCTGGAGATGATGGAGGTGTGAAGCTGTACATCTCTTTTCTATCATTTTGTTGTGCAAGTGTCCACAAGGGAAAGTAGAAGAGCAGCAGCTCTGACCAGTCCTCTACCACTGTGTCTGAGTCTGGGGTAGTTTGCATCCAATGTAGTCTAATTTTCAGTAATTTCAGCAATTTCATCTGGAGTTTCCAGTGTTATTTACAGGGGGTTTTTTTTGGTTTTTTTTTTTTTTCTGGTTTTTTTTTTTTGGGTTTTTTTTTAAACCACTTACATTAGAAAACATGGCATGTCTTTGAATTGTGGGCTGTAGTAATGAGCTTGTTAACTTTCTGGTTGTGCTGGGCGCAGGTCTGGGCCAGCCCGGCGGGACAGGCTGCCCAGGAGGGCTGGGTGCCGGTGGCTCCCCGGGGATGGGGCCGCCGCCGAGACGCTTTCCCAGAAATTCAGTCTCAAAACAGGAGCTTTCTGGCCTCGGAGCTCACTCGTGTGCCTTACAGCTGCTCCGTTGTTGTATGGAGAGTAGGGAGGAGGCTCCGGATTGATTAGGACTTTATGTGCTTGATAGAAGCCGGCACTTTGAACACTTAGGGGTTTTATATGAAGAACAGCAGACAGTCTTTGTAGTCTATTTATGTGTTGTAAACTGGATTTTGTTTTGCATCTTCTGTTTTTTTTTCTCTTTTTCTTCTTTTTTTTTTTTTCTTTTGTGAAAGAAAAAGAAATCTAAGAAGGAGAGAAATTAAAACCACAGCATTGTTTTCCCATGCACCTATAGCAAGTATCCTGCAATCTCACATGATCGGCTGTCCTGCTGGAGTGGAGTGTGGGAAGGTGTCAAAATATGTCTCTCAATCTCTCAAATTTTTTTTTCTTAAAAGGGAAAGCCAGATGAATGCCAAAAGCACTGCTCCCTTCTCTAGCCCTGCAGTAGCAAACTACATGAGTGTATGTTATTAAGATGATAAAGATTAAATTTCTAGTTAATAGCGTGCTATCACAACAGCAAAAGGGGAAAAAATCTTGAAAAAATTATGAAAATTAGTCTGATGGTCTCCTTTTAATAATAAGATCACTCCCAACCCCAACAGACAGTGTAGGCTGGAATTCCACAGGGCTTTTTTGTGGTCCTAATGATTTTAATAATACTTTGTGCTATGTAGCACCTTTCATTAGAGGATCACAAAGTGCTTTACAGTCACTAATTAATTAAGCCTCACAACACTCCTGTGAGATAGGTAAGTATTACACATATATTAAGCTGAGACACTGAGAGTTAATGATTTTTTGCTGCATTATTCTGGGAAAATGATTGATGTTCAAGCACCGTATGTGCATTATATGTCTTTGTGTGGGTGTGTAATATATATGAGTGTAAAAGTATTAATTTTACTATCCCTTAACAAAGGTGTCCTACTTGAGCCTGTTGAATATAAATGTGTATTTTCATTTAACTTTTTGTTGCTGCAGCGTATTGACTGATAATATCATAGTCTTCATATATCCTTCATATACCCTTGACTCAGTTTGCTCTTCATCTGCTTGTGCATCTACGTGTACAAAGATTAGTCAGTGGCATCTCATAAAATTCGAACATATTTCTAGATGGATTATTCTGTTAAAAAGAGCATGTGACTAAGATCTGACCTAAACCTGCAGCACAAGCACCAGGCAACAACCATTCTGTTGCAATAGGCTTTGATGACAAGACATCACATTTAGTAAAAGTAATGAGCAACAACAGTGACCCACTGGGGAGTTGGTGATCAGGAGGTAATTAGCCATTATCTTCACCACTCTTATGAAACTATTGATTACCAGAATTTATTTTTTCTTTTTTTTCATTTTTTTTTTTAAGAAGTACAGTAATCAGTATGGTAATTCATTATCCTGAATTAAAAACTGATTTTAGCATAAGTGGTTTTTTTTTTTTTTTCCAGGGGTAAACTGATGTGAGTGGCTGTTGAACAGAAAAGTCTGTACCTTGCAGATGTATGAACCACATAGAGTAGCCTTGGCTGTTTTTGTGGGAGAGCACATATAGCTGCAATCTGGGCCTTATCCAAAATTCCCTCAGATGAAGTCCTTTAATACACATCAGGTTTAGTAATTCTTTTATTTTGGGCAGATCACTATTTTCAGTGCTGAAAAGGTAGTTTGGTCCCAAAGCCTGTTCTTCACTTGGCTTCTTTACTAGCACCCAACAAATGTGCTTACTATTACGATGACACCATAGAGATGTGGGAAGTTGCCTGCTAACAAGGAAAGTAACAGCACTAATTTTGTTTGAGGTGGAACACAAGCAGCCAGCAGAGGTTAACTCACAACTGCTGATGGAGTTATTTAGGTGCTATTAACTATCCCATTAGGCCAGTCCCATGATGATGCATGTGAATTTTTAAGACACTTTCTTTCTACAGCTCATTTTCAACAGTTACTTTAAAGTAGTTTTAGACGTTGTGTTTGGTAAACATTAGCTCTGAGATATTTTTTGCCTTTTTTGTGTGAGTGTGTGTGTGTGTGTGTGCAAGAGCACGTGTGTCTGAGGAGAAGAGAGCTATGGGATTTCTCATGTTTGAGGGAAATAGAGAACAGCAGACTCTATTTGTATAGTGTCCAGTAATAGATGCATGGGAATGTACAATAGGTATAATAATGTTTTTAAGTGAACACCATATTTTGAATGCATAATTTAGGAAGGAAAACCTTTTTTTTTGTTTTGTTTTGCAGATATACAGATCAGCTCTCAAAATGTCTTCTGTGTCTTCCGTGCATCTTCTAAGACAATTGCATTAGCCCGCCTGCTAGTTGACTAATAGAATTAATAATTGTAAAAAGCACTCTAAAGCCACATGCCTTATGAAGTCAATGCTGGGTATGATTTTACAAGTATGTGATCTATTTTTTCAAGTGAAATTGTTAAACAAAAACGTTCTTGGCACACAATAAAACATTGTGCAATCTGTTATTTGTCTTAGAGATAATAATTTCAGAGTGGCTATATTCTTTCTGTATCTAACTTATGACTTGCTAGAGGATGGTTTCTTCAATTTAGGAATATTGCAAATGTAGTTTTATTTACATAATACATCTCTGAAAATGATAGTGATGGAATTTCAAGAACAAAAAAGTCCCTGTGTCTTTTTTTACCATCCCCTTATGTGGATATAAATAAATGACAGATGATTTTTCAAAAGCTAAAATAAAAAAGAAGGGAAAATACTTTTAAATTCAGGTTAAGGAAGTCAATGTTATCTTCTTTCCTTTCTTCTCCAAATGTAGAATATTGTATGAAGAAGCTCCATTAGGCAGATACGGTTTTATTTTTCCCCCTCCATTAACAACTCAGACTCACAAATGTATTGGGAAAATTAGAACTAAAGTAGCTAGATCTACTGTCCTGTTAGCCTGTATAGAGTCTAGATTTTTATTTTCTTTTCATTAAAGGGACTTTTTTTCTGTCCTTTTCTCTGACTCTTTTCTGTCAGTTGTCATGAAGATAGCAAATCTCTAAACTTTTATTATCTGCCAAAAATATCAGTAACTAAAACATTTTAGAACATTGCATTTAGTCTTGTTTAATTTTGACTGAGGTAGCAGTCATGATGTTTACTTTCTTGATTTCTGATTTTTCTTCACTGTGCAGTCAGGACTTCTTTCTCTGTCATCTGCCACACATTGCATTTAAACGGAAGTTATTTTAAAAATGGTTTGGGACTTGTAACCAGGAGAAAAGTACATACTTAGCTGAACACCTACCAGAGATACTCATAGATATTTTTAGTGTGTGTTAACCGAGAGCATTCATGGAGTCTTACAGAGAACTAGCACTGTTGAAAGGCTGATAACTATCTTTATACCTTGAATTATATATGTGTGCATGTTGTTTTAGCAGGCTGAATCTATATTGTAATAGTTCTCTTACCACAGCAGAAAATATTTATTTTCTCTGAGTTCTGAGTGACTTCATGGTTCAGAAGTTATTGGAGGAAAAAAAAGTCCAATTTAGTTCATACATCCCCTGGTAGGTGTAGGTGATATTAAAGGGAAGACATTTGGTTCCCAAGCATATGAGTCTTCTACAGTAAGGAATCGCAGTAGGCATTTAAGAAACCTATTAAGACCACACGGAGTGTCAAAATTTCTGTAACATGAGCTGGCATTCTGTGTGAAAGCCGCCTTGCTGTAGCCCATGCTGCCTGTGGATCAGCTCAACCACAAAGACAACAGAGCCAGCCCAAGACACCAGTTGAACATTTCCCCTAAGAAGTTGTCTGTTTTTATCAAGAGAGCATATAGTGCCCTTTCATGTGGAGCAAATGTAAATAAGAGGATGTACAGATGCCTGTTCTTTTATTTTTAACCTCTGTCCCCAGCATTGCTTCTCAAAGTACTGTTTTGAGAAGGTCATCCACAGCTTTCAAAGGTCTGGATACAGCACTGTTTGGGGCACGTCAGTGCTGCTCCCAGAGCCACCAGGTGGTCCTCTCTTGGCAGAGCAATGTCTATCTCCAGTGCCTCTCTGTAGGGCTGGGCCAGGGCTGGCCTGGGAATGGGGGCTCAGACTTGAGTCTGTAGCTCACATCTCATGTGTGGTACTGCAGGCTGCTGCCACCAGACCACACACAATTTGGCAAAGAGAAACATCCTTCCTTGTATACAGCATTGGCAAAGATTAAGAGCATAGAAAAATTGGGGCACATCTGTCTTCTGCCCATAGTTAGCATGTGAACACAAATGGATCAAACCAGCTGGTGATGAATATCAAATCCAGAACCACACAGCTGAGAAAGCAGGGGAGTTTAATATATATATTTTTCTCTTAAATAGATTGGAGAAGGTGAAGTGGATGAGGAATTTGACTTAGTACCTGCATAGTGTGTTTGCTTGTCCTTCCATAATCTCTCCCATTTAGAAAGCAGCTAACTCATCGGTGGCAGACTCCCCCTTTCTCTCTGATCCTTATTGCTGTCCTGTCTCAGTTTTCTTAAATGTATCCTGGAAGTATACTTGCAGATTTAGTAGTAGTGGCTATGTCTGCAAGGAGGACTGAAAGGTTTGGCTGATGAGATCCATGTGGATTCCAGGTGTTTTCATGGCAGATCCTGGCTCAGCCACACAGTGATGTCAAATGTCTGGATCCAGGCCTGTAGAGTTTTATTGACAACGGGTTTCCTAATAAAGTTAGTTTTTCTTTGTTTGGCAAATAGAACTAATTACATGAATAATGGACTGTGGGGCCAGGCTGTAGAATATCCGTATAATCCTGTTTGAAGTTTATGGGCAGTGAGGGGGGAACTTCTGCTATAGGGAAACTGATACCTTCTTAGGAAAATACTTTCTCTGAAACCTCAAGTACTTACTCTTCTAAATCTGTTTTCTTCCTAATAATTTGTTTAAGTTCTTAAGATTATGTCTTTTAGGTCTGTTTTTGCAAACCTATGTTATATGTGGGTGTACTGTGTATGAACATTAGACTTCAAAAATTTCTTTTCCCCCTTAGTTTTCTAAAATTATTTTAAAAGAAGCATTAATTTAAAAATCTTCCTGCCAGACCATTATCATCCCAAAAGATAATGAAACCCGCAATTCACTGATTCTCATGGAAGTGTTTTTTTAAGTTTTTTACAGTTCTCTATTTAGTTAAGTTTACTCTCAGTGTGCTAATTTTTTAAGTTTTCTGCATAGCTTAAAAACATGTTCAACAAAAATTTTCTGAAAAGTTGATGTACTCAAGGTATTCATATAGTTCAGAATGCTTTTAAAAGTGTCAGGTTTATAATCTGTTATATATCTCATATATCTTGAATAATTCTATAGGTTTTTTTCCTTTTTTTTTCTTTCATTCTTTTTCCTCTCTCTCTCTTTTTTTTTTTTTTTCTTATTTCTTTTTCTGTGGTAGATATGGTCCGGAAAAAGAATCCCCCTCTAAGAAACGTTGCTAGTGAAGGTGAGGTACAGACCCTTGAGTCTACAGGTACTGAAAGTGAAGAGTCTGGAAGGAAAAAAGAATTTTCTGCAGAGCAGATGCAAGAAAACACTGACCAGGGTGATGCGGCAGAGTTAAGTAACAAGGAGGAACTTTGCATGCATGTCCAAGAGCCATCTTCCAGTGTTAAAAAGGACTTGAAAAGCTCAGTGCTGAGTGAAAAGGCTGGCTTCAATTATGAAAGCCACAATAAGGGAGGAAATGTTCCATCCTTCCCTCATGATGAGGTGACAGACAGAAATATGCTGGCTTTCTCATCTCCAGCTGTTGGGGGAATCTGTGAGCCCTTGAAGTCTCCTCAAAAATCAGATGCAGATGACACCCAAGATGTGGTCTGTACCCCGTCAGGAGATGCAGCGGAGACAAATGAGGAGCATCAGATGTCGCCAAAAGCTTCAGATGAAACAGTACAAGTGCAAAGTGGTCAAACTGATGGCCAAGGCTCAAGCCCGGTCCCCATGGCCTCAAAAAACCCACAAGTGCCTTCAGATGGGGGTTTAAGGCTGAACAAATTAAAAGCAGATTTGTTGGTAAATGATAATCCAGATACAGCGCCTCTGTCTCCAGAGCTTCAGGACTTCAAATGCAACATCTGTGGGTATGGTTACTACGGGAACGACCCCACAGATCTCATCAAACACTTCCGCAAGTACCACCTAGGACTGCACAACCGCACCAGGCAGGATGCTGAGCTTGACACTAAAATTTTGGCTCTCCACAACATGGTGCAATTCAGCCACTCCAAAGACTTCCAGAAAGTCAACCGCACTGTGCTTTCAGGGGTACTGCAGGACATCAATTCCCAGAGGCCTGTCCTATTAAATGGGACTTACGATGTGCAGGTTTGTATGCTCCCAGCCTCCCCGCTTCTGCTCGCTGCCGTCTCGGCTGCAAAGCCAGATCTTGCAAAGCCTGTCCTACCTATGTGATTACTGTATCCCATACAACCTGCTTAAGCCTCTAGAACCGTTTTGGTCTATTTTAGCCGGGCTTTCTGCAAGTCTGCTGAGTGTCTTGTACAGTAGAAGAGTATTTGGCTTTTTGACCAGTGACATTTCTGTGTAGGATTTAGTCGTTATGGTAATCAATAGCAAGAGATCTTATTCAGCAAACAGGCAAACAGCTGAATTGTTAATCATATCTGAAGGATTTACTGTCATGGAAAGAAAAGAGCAAATAGTAATGAAAAATAACAACCAGATAGACAAAAGACAGCAGCTGGAAATTAAAAATGTAATCCTAAATTATCAGCTTCTGGGAGTCAAGATTTGGCTTATTGATTCTTTATTAAGATAAAATAAATGGCAAGTCTTGGCAGCTCTGAAGTTGCCTAGTGCCAGAAAAACAGGATACACAATGGTTATTTAAAACATTTCAAAAAGTAACAATAATCCATGCTGTCCTTCATGTTAGTAAGCCTGTAAGAAAAGGATTATTGCCTCAGTCATTTTCATCTAGTTGAAGTAGGAAAAAAAATTATAGATACTGCTGGGAAAAAAATCTTATTTTTACCATGGAAGAGTGAACTCAAAAGTTTTTCAGGGACTCTTTGTTAGTTTCTTATCAGGTAGTATTTAATTAATTTTAAAAAATTGATGGTGCTTTAAAAAAAATCTTTGGATTGAACTGAGAGGTACAGTAGGATATTTCAGTATTCTATATGATACAAAAATTCAGTTTATAAGAAAAACCAAACCAAAGTAATGAAGTTTGCCTACAATATATGCTCAAACGTCCATCCATTTTCAAGTGACTGCATACATGAAAACATTGTAGTAATCACCAGATAAAACTCACAGCGTATGTTAAAATAAAAAGGTAGAAAGGTAGAAATTATGCTTGTAGAAGCCATAGCTATAGGAAAGAAATTTTGCAAGACAGGTTAAGATGGCTAACATATAACATCTCACATCAAGAAAGAAACCAAAACCAGGAAACAAGTCAAGAACTTGAAGCTTTTCAAATTACTTAAACTTTTCCTCTTTTTGAAGAAACTCTACAATTTCTTTGTGGAACAGCAAATCAAACCACGTTTGTTATTATGCGTAAAAGCTGCAATCTTTGAACTGCTGTCTTAATAAAAGATCACTGTCTCATGTCAGACACTCTGGCCTGTCAAACTCTGATTAGAAAGCAAATACATGATGTAGTTAAAAGAGGTTAGAAGTGAATAATGTCAGATTGTGAAATGATGATTTATAATTAGCACATAGTATGATGTTAATACCTGGATTTCCTGCTATAGTTTCAGTTTGCTGACTCCAGGGACAGCATCTTAGAGCAACTGATCCATGCTGTCAGGAAGACATTCAAACTGGAACAGCTCAGACATACAGTATAGAGGAATTTGAGTTTCTAAACACACTTTCATTTCCTCCAAACAATTGTTTCGTTAGGTCCCTAGTTATTTATAGGATAGTTTATGCTTGATTAGAATGAGCTGGACGCTTTTCCTTTGCAGTACTCTCAGAAATAAAACAGATGTGTGAGCTATCTCAGTTTGAACTGATAGAATGAGAAATAAACCAGCCGAACCTAGACTGTACTTATCTACTAAACTCTGGCAGTAAGATACTGCAGGGGAGACAAAAAGCGGTAGGAAACAGTCCATAGATAATCTACTTAAGATCAGTCTTTTCTCAGACAAAAAAACATTTTCCAAAATAGAACAGACAGCCTATACAATGTTGGCTGTTTATTTGAAAGAAAAAAACCCTGCACCTAGAAACTAAATTTTTAAGGATGCTAGTTTTCCCTGCTCAGTTTGAGAATAGAAGATTAAATAAGCTTTTGTGGCAAATGCCATACTTCATTAATTGCACATGTGCCAGGCATTGATCCAGAACATGTCAGAAGATAAGTAACTGATTAATATTTTTATGCTTTCTCCTCCCCCACTCTTGATTAATAGCAGCTTTTTGAGATTCATGAACAAAGTAAAAGAACATTTGAAAATCCCCTTTGCATGTTTATATTACTCCTATAGCCACTTTGAAGGGTTTTTTCTCATGCATCTGAATGGCTGGTACCTCCCGCCATAGCAGGGGATCGTATTGATTGGTGCTCCAGTTAAAATCAGTTCAGTCCAATTCCTGTATAACATGAGAGGGAACTGAACATGAATAAGAATAATTGGTTCATGTTAAAACTATTATTTAGTATAGGTACTGGGTTAAATGAAAATAATCCCTTTGTAATTAACTTGAAATAGTAATGAACTGGGCTTAGGATCTGATTTATTGATCCCCTTGCACTTTGCAAACTGTTCTGTTGTAGCTAGGCTGGAAGTTATTGATAGATTTATGGTCTCAGGCCACGGAACTGGGCACAGAAACCAGAGGATGAAGATGACTGACTTTGATCTGGCTCACAATAGTCATCTGGAGATTATGGTGTATGAAGATTTGTAATAGTGAGGGATGCTATGGACCCCCATCCTTTGCATTCATAACAAAGACAAAGAAAAAGCAATGGGAAAATATCTGAGTGCAGGAAAATACAGTATCTCCTATCCTATCTGCAAAGATCTAGGGATGTGGTCCATTTGCTGAGGGCTTGGAAAAAGAAATCAAATGCGTTTTTGGACTTGTATCACAGAAATGAAGTTAAACCTCACCCACAGCCAAAAAAACACCCTCCCAACCCTAAATGCAGCTTTTAGGGGGTGTAATCAGCAAAACTGGGGATATACATATGATTTCAGATATAGGTATTCAAATATTGGGAGTATGTTTTGTAGTACCTAAAGAGAATTTCTCTAGGAACTGTGTAAACAATCCAATCTTTCTGGCATTCCTATTGTGCAGATTTTAACTTGATAGGAATATTTTATCCATCAAGATTCCTTTGTCTTTTCAGAAAATGTTATTTTCTGTTGAAAATCTCCTGTACTCTCTGTTCCCATTTTTCTCTTTAAAGGTTTTTGGTTCATTGAGTTATAATAAATTCCATAGGATTGGGTAAAATCACTCAGCTGTTTCTGGGAGATTAAGTTTCTTGCCAGTATAGATTTCAGAAAACATTCACTATCACATCTCTGAATTCCTGGGGAATGTGTTAATCAGCTTTATAGCTTTTATCAAAATAATATTTGAAGTGAGTTCAATGGATCTTTTGCCGATGTGCCCCCCATTACATTTTCTTCACATTTAGTTAATTGATCAATCTCTATAGGCAACTTTGTCTTGCTGGATATTTGAGCCTGTGTAAGGCTTTGTGGACGTGCCTAAAGCAATAGCCTTTATACTGGATCTAAAGACTTCACTTAAAGTAAAATTCATGTGACTAAGTTAACAGCTATGATGCTGAAAGCTATTGCCTTTGCTGCTGTATGATTAAGCCTCCTTCTCTGTTTGATCTAATTAATGTGACTCTTTAATGTGTATGTTACTGTCTGGAGACAGGCAAGTTGCTGGCAAGTAGAGAGCAGGCAGTCTTTTCTAACCCCCAATTTTTTTATGAGTAGTAATTGGGACAGCTTCAACAGGAAGGTTGGAGAATGCTGTCTTCCACATAGCAGCCTATAGCTAAGGCGTAGGACATGCCCAGCAAAGGTGAAGAAGCAGACTTGGATCCCCTCTGGCAGAGCAAGGAAAGGAGCCTACTTTTCCTGTTTCCTGAACAAGTGTTCAAGCCATTAGGCTATTGTATAAAAGAGAGCATGACCCCGTTTCCTGGTGTGTTTTAAAAGAGAATAGTGTCCCTCAAAGAAAAGACAGAAATGTCTGCGTTCAGGTAAGGGTTTCAGATGGCATGTCCCAAGGGAGAAGGGTATTTATGCAGCCATGAATAAAGACATACTGCAGTGCTCAGCAGTTCTTACAGTTGCTTCATATTATGTATCCTACCTTTGAGGTGCTTCCTGCTCAGCACGGCCCTGGTTCTGGAGCTCATTGGCACAGATCTACCTCCTCTTCTATTCAGACTAAAGATTAAAGATTCAGACTAAAGAGTAAAAAGATTCTGAATGTACAATTTAATTTTTTTTTTTTAATTTAGTCCTCTGATTTTGATTGTTTCATGGTTTTAGATCTAGACAATCTAAGATACTAGAAGACAAATCTAGATACAAGAAGACAAATTTCTGAAAAAACATGGCCTGATAAAAGCCATCATTAAGTTTGTTGATTATATTTCAATGCACCTGGGGGTGGGGGGGGGGAGGGAAAGAAAAGGAATCAATTACTGCATTATCTGCTACTCCACAGAATAATAAGAGGTTATTGACAGTTGTTTTCTTCTACACTTCTAGACATCCAATATTGTAAGAATTGTCCTATACTACTCAGCCTAATGCTTTGTCATATGTGAATCACAGAATGATTTGGATTGGAAGGGGCTTTAAAGCTAATCTCGTTCCATCCCTCCTGCCATAGGCAGGAACATCTTTCAGTAGACTAGGTTGCTCACAGCCCCATCCAATCTGGCCTTGAACACTACCAGGGACTGGGCATCTCTGAGTGGAGTATTCACTGTTTGTCTGGGCAACGTGTTCCAGTGCCTCAGTTGTGCTCCCAATGAAGAATTTCTTCCTAATATCTTATTTAAACTTATCCACTTCCAGTTTGGAGCTGTCACCCCTTGTTCTGTCACTACATGCCCTCATGAAAAGTTCCTCTTCAGCATTCTTGTGCCCTTTTAGGTACTGGAAGGCTGCTATAAATTCTCCCTAGAGCCTTCTCTTCTCCAGGCTGAGCTGCCTGTCTTCATGGGAAAGGTGCTCCAGCCTTCTGATCGTCTTCATGGCCTCCTCTGGACTCACTCCAGTAGGTCCATGGCTGCCTTATGCTGGGAACCCCAGAGCTGGATACCCATCCCCAGATGGACCAGGTGGGGTCTCACGAGAGCGGAATAGAGGGGGAGAACTGTTGGAAAGGATGGATAAATATAATTATTCACCTCCCTTGACCTACTGGTTACATATATAAGTACATCAAATGAACGTTATATAAGTACATATGATGAATAAGGCTAGCAGCTTGTCCAGGATTTTCACAGAAACCAAAAGCATTTCTGGATGCTCAGCCAGCAGGCTACTCAGTGTCCTAGAAAGTGGTAGAAGTGCCCACACAGAGTCTGTAAAGCTCTTCCTTTTGTGTCCTTCATAAATTACCGGTGAGTTCCATGTGTCTATATGGTGTTGTGTCATGAGTGGTTTTTAGTGGTCTGGATTTCAGTGTATCAAATCTGGCATGTTTTCTGTTTTCAGGTTAGACATGTGTGACTAGTCTAGTCTAACTAGGATTCAGCTGAATGAGAAACAGTGATTTTATTTGTAGGTTCTGCTTGTTATCCTCCACGCTTATATTAACAGTTAGATTGAATATGAAGCTGTGAAAGTAAGACTTAAAAAAACTGTAGGGATTTTTAGGGGTACAGTTGTAATCAGCAGCGCTTCTCATGACAAAGATTTTCCTTTACGTTTTGGTGATTTTGGCAAAGGGACTCATACAGACGAAGTGAGAATTACAGATTGGAGGCCTAAACAAGTACAGCATTTTCTTTTGTATTATTAGCAAATCAAACAAAGTTCTTTGCTGTCAAGTGGGCCTTCTAGAAGGTGACACAGGTACATGAACAAACAGAGACATGCATATGAATGAGTTTCATTTTCCTTGCATGCTTAGAAATGGATCCAAATTTTATATTGTTTGTCTCACTTAATTTGGCTTAATTGTCCATAATAAAGGAATTAGATCTGACTAAACTGAACAAGTGTTGCTGCATATGATGTACCCTGATCTTGTTTGGTACATTGTGCCGTGCTAGTTTTTGCAATATATGTTAGATCAGAACTTGCATGAAGGTGGATGTCACAAAAGGCTCATTTCATGTCTGCATGTTGCAGATTCCCTAGGCACTTTGCACTTTCCTGATAAACTGAAAACTATCAAACTGTCTTTGAGTGTTGCACCTGCATGTGGGCATGCCTACCTATTTATTTTGAATCTTATTTCTGGGTCATGATCAGGCTTGGAGGCTGCCTTGCACACTTGAGAGAGTCACTTCTCAGAAGTACAGGATTCAGTAATTTCTTTTAGACAACTGACATGAAAAAAAATAGTGGCAGGTAGAGAAATTGGTGGTGGTAAATCACACATATGAAGAAGTCCATATGCATTTACTTGTGAGCATGTATACATATATTTGCTTCTTATGCATACATAACTGCATACATGCATATTTACAAATATGTGAAAAAGCATATGGAAGAGGTATTTAACTTCTATATTGACAAAAGCTGATAAGCAATGATTTGTATGATTATACACAGTAGAAGTTCTCTATATCACTTCTATGGAGATATTTGCACGTTTACTCTTCAGAATGATAGGCAGTGATTTACAGCATGTCAGCTGCTACATAGTAAGTGCTAGGGAACATTGTCTTTCCTTGTGGCAGAAACAAGCTATTTTAGCAGCCTTGGAGTGAGAAGTGGTCTATACTAATATTAGAATATTCAGATGGACAGTTTGTGGAACAACTGATGTGATATATACTCACAGGCTTCAAAGCAAAGTTGTTTATGTGTTGATATTCTTTACCTTATTGCAGGGATATTTGGTAGTGTTTGAAGAGCCACTAATAAAAACAGTTGGTGAGACTAGCAATATTAGTGCTTATGTTTAAAGTTATAAACTGCTAAGATAGCCTACAGAAAGGATGAGAGCTCAAAAAATAAAGTTCCTGGGGAAAAAGAAAAGCAACTAGGTTTTCTTCTGGTATAAATCAAATGCGAGTTTGCCTCTAAGCCTGTAAGGCTGTGTGAGTTTACAGTAGCCAAGGAACTGTCTGGTAATTTTATCTACAGAGAATAGGAGGAATAGTGCTTCTTTAGATACTAGTCTAGTAGCACTGGTTAGCAAATGAAAGTCTTGATTTTCTCTTTCTTTCTTTTGTTGGTTTTGCACATCTGGTCTCCCGACCTTAATTTAAGTTCTGTTATTGTTCTGTCACAGTCTTTGTTTTAAAAATACTTATAAAATTCTAATGACACAAAAACTGTTTCGGGTTCAATGGCAACAGAATAAATCTCAAGAAGAATGCACTTACTTTGAATGAATGTGATCCAATAGTTTGCTTTCTTGTTTTGGTAAGTATGAACAGCCCAGAAAGCCAGGAGTTTGCCCTGAGTTTTTGCCTCACTTGTGCAACATAGATTTATGTACCTATAAATTAATCACAGTAAATAGTTTTAAGAATGTACTCTGAAGATTCTCCTAGTTTAAATGCAGAAAGAGAGTGAGTGAGAGGGAGTGAATTCTCCACAGGGGAGGTTAGAGAACTGGGTGGTGTTACACAAACTTGCATGAAAGCCAGGAATCTGTTCTGGCCTGCATGACATGAAGAACTTCATAAATGTGGGATGGTTAAAATGTTCTGGATGCTATATTGCACAAAGCAAATGAATAAACAAGAGCATTAGAAAATATTTTAGGATTAGAAGATTAAGAGTAATTGCAAAGGCAGACTGGATGGCTCAGAAGATTGGTAAGGGATCTGGAGCCTTTCACCTCCTGATTAGCCAAAGATGTAACCCAGGTAAGGGAAAAAAAAAAAAAAAAGATTCATTAACGTTTGATGTTCCGATGCAGATGGATTCTAATCAGTACTTGCAGAAGAAGCCAGGGGTCAAAGACAGCTTTACCCTTAGCATGTAATCCTTCTGGTTGAACCTCTTATGTGGATATAGTTTCTACTGGTAGTATTTTCTGCATGAAATACATGATTACAGGAGTGGGCAGATTTTCTCTTCCTTGGTGATTTTTTTCAGATTCTGTAAGAAGTATTTGTAAACGGCTTTGGCATGATGGAATTTAGGACTGAATTTTGAAAAGGAGGAGCAAGAATAGGTGTAGCATTTGGACCAAGGACAAAATAACAAACAAAGACCCATTAAAAAAAAAAAAAAAGAAAGAGGAAAGTAGTTCTATTTGCTCAAGTCCATCTATTCCATGAAATCATTGTCTTGACTAATTAATGTAGACATATCTGTTGAAAACATAGAAACATATAGTGCAGTTACACAGCTTTGTTGAAGTACTTGCCAACATACTTTAGAAAGTACATCTTGAAACACTGTCAATTACTATGTTATCTTCTGTCCTTTTTCTGGCTATTTTTGGAAATGTGTGTGGTGTTGGAGGAGATTGCTTAGTTGTATTAACACGTGAGCTTCAGATTTTTGACAATTTTCCCCATTGATGAATAAACTTAATGCTTAAGAGTTTTGTGTTTATGGAAATCTTACTGCGGAATAGATTTCAGTTTAATCCCAGAATGAGACATGGCTTTGAAGAGTAATATTTAAAAAATATTAGTGCAACCACATCCAGCACAAGAATGGAGAAACCATTTTAATATCTGTCTTTTTTTATGCAGTGTAATAATTAATGCCAGCTATATTGCCATAGCTGAGATGTTGCAGAAATAAGTGATAATCCCAAGGTTTCATAAGCAAATGACAGTGAAGGGAAGAATTAAATAATGTTTCCACAGTCTGAACTTGTATGTTAGGTTTTCTTTAAAAAGAGAATTGTGAAGATAAATTTTCTCCTTTGTGTATTGAGGGAACTGTTGATCTATAGTTGCTCCTACATTTCCTCTACAAGCTGTACCTGTATTCATGACTGCTACTAGCTGTGTCAGCAGCTTTGGACTCCAGTGCTAAAACAGAATTGCAGAATTTTAGCATTTCTTTTGTTTAGGTTCTTCTTATTAGGGTCCTGAAGTGTCTACTTCACGAAATGTAACTCTCTTAGAGCAGAGCAGGAGATTAAAATTTGTTGGGAGTAGAATGAAATAAAGGGGTAATACAAGAATCTATAACTTCTGATACCACACAGAAATGTGGATATTGATTTCTATGGTATGTATACCTCAATATCTATCTATCTATCTATCTATCTATCTATCTATCTATCTATCTATCTATCTATCTACCTATCTATCCATCTAACTATCTAACTCTGTCATCTATCTCCATCCATCCATCCATCCATCCATCCATCCATCCATCCATCCATCCATCCATCCATCCATCCATCCATCCATCTTCTGCTTTCTTCTTCTCCTTTACCTTTCCTCTTTGTGGGGCAGATCAGAGAGAGCAGAAGGTGAAGGACAATTACATCAACAGTGAAGAAGTTTAGTGCTATAGACATACAACATGTAACTGGAAAATCTGGAAGTCAAGCCAAGATTTGAACAAAGTGCAGGAATCCAAACAGTTCTGCAAATGTGTGGGTTTCTTTCAAATGTGGCTGGCTGAAAGCTGAAACAGATTTAGTTTATACTGTCACTTCAAGTGCTTTTCCTAACCTCTCTGCATGGAAATCAGTTTCTTTAGTTGTCTTTGAATGATGACCTTCATGGAGCTTTTCAGTAGGCTTTGTTATGTATGAAAGGAGGCTTTTGACTGTAATAACATTAAGATGACCAAGAGTTACTTTTCACATACATGGTCTAATGCAATGAATTATTTTGAATTGTGGCAGGTATTCAGGGAAATTCCAAACAAATAACTGGTAATCAATTACATTCCAGTGGTGTAAAATGTATTTCCCGCATTACAAGAACTTCACACAGCACTGTAGAAATATTTAATTCTACTTTATCCTCTTGTGATGCAGAGAAGGATGTATTAGCATGGAACACAAACTTGCTGTGTAGACCACTAAGCAGGATTAGCACAAGTTACAGAAATGATGGGATTTACAGTCCACTGTAGAAAATGGTAGTACTATATGTTTTACCAATGTTCTGAAATAAAAGTAATTAGCAATGACTAGCAGCTGGGATTATTGTCACTCAGAATTTGTAACTAGTGTCCACACAGTGTCTGCAAAATAGGTTTATTATCTGTAACTCTGTATCTGGACAGTTGAGGGTAATGAATGTATTTACTCATTAGAGCCACTTAAGGTAAAGCATTTTGGTCAGTCTTCTGTGCATGAATAGAACAAACATACATATTTAATGAAATGAACGAAACCAGATCACCTTGCAACTTATGTAATCATGCAGTGAACTACTGTTTTTTGTGTTTACTGCAGACTCAGATCCCACTGTTGTCAATGGGATCAGGCTCAGCATGGCTTTGTCTCCAGTTCTTGCCTGCCATAAAATAAATAAAGAGAAGTAACTCTTGCTCTACAGAAGACCTGTTAAACAACCCTCTTGCAAAGAACCTCTCCAAAACCAAGTTCATAATTTGATAGCAAAATGTGGAGCCCCAGTTGAAAGTGAAAATGTTCTTACAGCTAAGTCCTAGTGATCTGGCTGCCTGACTCACCATTGCCTAATGAGATATGTTTCCTAAACAAACAGAAAGCCATTTTCAGTGTATTTGAAGAAAAGTTTTAAACAGTGTATAAGGATTTTGCTTCCTTAAGGAAAAAAATAAACAGAAAAAAGAATTGGAGGCTGAATAGAGGGAGCTAATTATAACATGATTTAGTAACTCATTGCCTCACTATACATGCTCACTTCTGATGAGATATAAAGGATAGCATTTTATTCTCTGAGCTAAATGGCTAAAAGTCATTAATATTACATTTAAAAATATTTACATTTCATGCTCTATGTATGTCTGAGTCTTTCCATTTGGTGTGATACTGAAGGAACAGTGATCATTTTATCTTTGCGGCATTGCTGTTGAGGAGAAGAAAAATAATTACACCATTTGCCTAATGCATTAGAACTGAACCCTGCAGAACTGTAGTAATACACTTACTGGTTGGGAGACTGCAAATCAAACTCTGCAAGGCTGAATTTTATATTCCCTGTAAGACATTTTCTGAGTGTAAGAACTGAGAATATGTCACAAGGGAGCTTCCACCCATGTCTACACCATGTGTTGTAGACTGGATGATGGCAAAGGAGTCGATGTCTGTGGATTTTGGGAATTATCTTCTAGATGCTGTACACTATTTGCTACTCAGGAAAAGAAGCTGCGCAATGGTGACATTTTTGTCAAGAGATTGTTTCTTTGGCTTTCAAACCAGTTGTACAGGAGCAGCAAATCTCCCCCTGATGTCAGGGGCAGGTGTGGTGCACTCCTGGGAAGGGCAGGCCTGCCTTGCTGTGAGAACACGGGCTTTAATAACATCACCCTGGAAGCCTTCTTCCCTTCCTGCTGAGCATTTTGCTCAGACATCATGAGAACAGTTAAGTAGACCTACCTTATTTTTTTTTTTTTGGTGTGTAATTAGTGATGTCATGGACTTGGGTGTGGTAGTTTTCTTTGCCACATGCCATTTTTCTACTGTAGTTTTTCCATCCTTGTTTTACTAAATTGAGCTCTGTGCATGAGAGGAACAGAAGATTTCCTTGGAGAATGTCTGCAGTGAGTAATCCTTGAGAAAACTGCCTTTTGTTTGAGACATCAGCCACTATGGCTCTGTGAAAAGGCATGCTGGTTGATAACTGGATATTCATGTAGGAATGATCTTTGTAAGAATTGGTCATACTCCTGACACAACAAACTGGATTTGTTATTTGAAATTAAATTTCTGCTTGTTTGAATTACAAAGCAATTTTCTTTAAAGCACAAATATGATTAAAGCATCTAAGTCAAAAGACTGAGGGCCAGTTTTTTTCTTCTACACCTGGTATAGACTCCCAGGAAGGTCTGCTTTCAAAGGGTTCAGAGCTATGGGAACTGATTATTGGATCTTTTGTCAATGATACTATTTAATGATATAATGAAGGAAGGAAGAGTCCTATCAGCACTAAGATGATCTTCTGCACGTTTGCCTCAGTTTCTGCAAATCAATATATTTGTTATTCTTATACAATATATATTCAGATATGAGAAACATTTAAAAATATTCATCAACAAATGTTAAATATGTGAGGGTATGATATCTTACATGGTAGAAATGAAAATGGTAGCAGTGATTAATAAAAGAAGCTTGTGAATCAATTACTCTCTATTTCTCTTCCCCCTCTTCCACTCCTTGCTATTTGAATAAATATACAGTGGAGCTAAAATGACCTTATTCTTTATTCACAGGTTACTTTAGGTGGAACCTTTATTGGAATTGGGCGGAAAACTCCAGATTGCCAAGGCAACACCAAGTACTTCCGCTGCAAATTCTGCAATTTCACCTACATGGGCAACTCTTCCACCGAACTAGAGCAACACTTCTTACAGACTCACCCAAACAAAATGAAAGCAGCCCTTCCCTCCTCTGATACTGGTAAAACTTCAGAGAAAAACTCCAATAAATCCAGTCCTACTCTTCGACCATGTGATTCTGGAGACTTGGGGAAGTGGCAAGACAGAATCACTGTAAAAGCAGGAGATGATACGCCAGTTGGATATTCGGTGCCCATCAAGCCAATAGATTCCTCTAGACAAAATGGTACCGATACAACCAGTTACTACTGGTGTAAATTTTGCAGTTTCAGCTGTGAATCGTCCAGCTCTTTGAAACTATTAGAACATTACAGCAAACAGCATGGGGGAAGCCAGGCAGGAAGCCTCCACCCAGATCTGAATGATAAGCTTTCTAGGGGATCTGTCATTAACCAGAATGATCTAGCCAAAAATGCAGATGGGGAGTTAGTGACAAAGACAGAAAAGGGTGCGAGTGTGGCAAAAAAGAAAGACTTGAGTAGCAAAGGAGCGGACGACAGCATGGTGACAAGCTACAACTGTCAGTTTTGTGACTTTAGGTATTCAAAGAGCCATGGCCCAGATGTAATAGTGGTGGGCCCACTTCTCCGTCACTATCAGCAGCTACACAACATTCATAAGTGTACCATTAAGCACTGTCAGTTCTGTCCCCGAGGCCTCTGCAGCCCAGAAAAGCACCTTGGAGAAATTACTTACCCATTTGCTTGCAGAAAAAGTAATTGTTCCCACTGTGCTCTCTTGCTTTTGCACCTGTCTCCAGGGGTGACAGGAAGCTCTAGAGTCAAACACCAGTGCCATCAGTGCTCATTCTCCACTCCCGACGTGGATGTTCTCCTGCTCCACTATGAGAATGCACACGAAGGCCAAGCATCTGATGTCAAACCAGAAACAAACGCCCTGCCAGGGGCAGAGGGGCCGCTGACGCTCAAGGAGAACAAAGAACACTCATGTACCAAATGTGACTTTACCACCCAGGTGGAAGAAGAGATTTCCCGACACTACAGGTACGGTGAAGTTTCAAATGATTAATGATTGGAACCCAAACAAACAGCCCCCCCCACCATAGTTTCTTAATTAAATGTCACCATTCCTCAAACATTTGAGGAAATTGGAAATCAAAATAGGAATGTGTATAGATATAAATCTTTACAGCCAGAGTCCAATCCAACATCCACTTTGTTTTGGAAAACCACCAGCTAAGTTGGTGGATTTAATTATACATTTAAACCTGTGCAGAGGAGAGGGAAATTTGGATTTGTGTGCAGATGCTAAAGTTTCAGCATATTTGAGGTTTAGTCAGCTATTTTCCACCCAGAATCTTTTAGGTACTATAGGTACTATTTTAGTTTAAGCTTTTTCTGAGAAAGTTGGCATCTTCAGTCAGGGAACACAAATGGCTTTACTTTCCAAGATAGACTGTGAACCCTTTATGCTCCATAACAGTGCTTCAATGTACTACCTTTTTGTAGTATTTTCCATTCCCAAGTCCAGCAATGTAATAATTAGTTTAAGAGCATTCCACTGCTGTTTTGGTGTTCGTTTCCCACTGGGAGCAGACACTCTTTTGTCTGTTGATGTCATTCCCCAAGATCCTTTTGCAGATGCTTATTTTCGTGTTGCTGGTTTACAGTGTCATTCTATTTATTTTAAATGCTAATGTTCCTATTTGGAGGTGGATGCAGCCAGTCTCCTGACTCAGTCTGACACAATGTCATAGTAGCAGCCAACTCACTGCTAAACTTCTTGGGTCAGTTCCTGGGCTGTTGTAAACTGGCAGTCCAGTTTGCATCAGAGGAGGAGCTGGCTCTTAGAGTTTGTAAAGAGCAACAGTTACGTGCCACTGCAAAAGTGATGTTAAATATTAGAAAATCATGCTGAATATGTTAATAGTTAAGGCTAATGCGTCAACAACAACGGAAAACTTCAGTATCTATCTCATCTAAAACATCTTTGTGTGGAAGCCAGCTAGAATGAAGACAAAAGAAGATGCATTTTCAAAGCTAAAGCTTTGTTAAAAGCTCAAGAAACTGTGCCACATTTAATAGATTCCAAGACATCCAAAATTAACAAAGGCAGACTGGGGCATGATATTTTAATAGAGATTAAAGCTGGGGGCATCCAAATGTTGCCCAACAGAGGGCTGCATTGGCAATATATCAGGAGTCTGTTTAGAAAAAAAAAAGAGCAGATTGCTCATCTTTAATTTGGAGCTAGGGCCCACAGAGGTTTCAGGTCCCAGCATGTAGTTCCCCATTTTTGATCCAAGTGGGCCTGAGGGATGTTGTGTGGATTAATTAGTTAATGTTTGTAAACTGCTTTGAAGATGAAAAGTGGTATCTAAGTTCCAAGCATTATTATAACAGCTTTGAGCCATGCTGAAGAACTCCATAGGCAGCACTTTGTCCGCTGTTGGGGCATGGCATGATCTTTTTTTAGTGGTTAAGTAACTGGAAGATTGAAATGGCTCCTTTACTGAAAGAATCCAACCTTTTATTTTGCTGCAGCTGGTAATTTAAGTTTTAACAAGCATGCAGAGCTAGGATCCTTTTTCCCAAGAAAGAAGAACCCACGACTTTCAAAATTAAGTGCTAAGTCTGAGATGGTGTAGTTGTAGCTGCTCCTTCAGAGGGCTCAGCATCCTGCAGTTCTGGCAGTAGTTACAGGGAAGTGAACTTTGGAAAATCAAGAGATACACTTTAAGCATTTTGGTCTCAAATTGTTTCTCTAAGATTAGGCTATTTTGTTTAAAACACTTGAACAACACACTCTGTTAACCCCAGTCTATAACATTCTTGACTACTCTGAGGATGTGTGTAAAGTACAATGTCCCCATAACTGCAACTTCTTTCCCTTTCTCCTGTAATTTCCCCTTGATATGATTTTTGTTTCTTTTCTACTTGTACTGCTGCTGTTTTCCCCTACTGTCCATCTTTTTTGAAATCAGATAAGTTAGTTCAGTTTGTGGTAGGTGCTCTGTCCAGCAGGTTTTATTGTTTTTCTATCTATAACCTAATTTTCACTCTATCAACTAAAACTTTGAGGCATTATAACTTTTGATTTTATTATTATTATCATGCATTTTTTTTTTTTTTTAGTAGAAGTCTGGCATGCTCAGATATGTGTTTTCTTTTCCTTTTTGTATTTTAGGACCTAAAGATAAAGCTTAATTCAGATTTTAAAAAGTAGAACATCTATAAAATAGTAGTTTTGGTTGATAAACAGAAACATGCTAATGTAGTCAGCTCACATCCTACTGGGCATCTCTGTTTCTTAATCAGAATCAACGCTTATGTGCTGCACGTTGTGTACATCTGATGTATTTAAAATACTGTACATGTGCATGTCTCTGAAACCTCTTCATTTATATAAGACGGAGCTGAATGGATTCTAATAGTAAACATAATACTAAACATTAACATGGTGGAAGAAAATGTTCTGGTGTTCATGTATTTAGATTTAGCCTTGATAATCTGGAGTATCAGGGTTGACTTTAGATGCTACGTACATATTTTGATTCACATATTTTTTTGTCTGTGTTATTTTCATCTTCAAGTTGTATATCTGAACAACACGCTAAATTTATTTTATTATTTATTTGGCTTCCTTTTGGCTCTATAGCTACAATTTCACTATGTATTGCTAGCTAAAATAAATTTTTATTTCCCAATGTTATTCCTTTGCAGCCATGTATGTGCAACAGTATTAGAATTTGCAAAAGCAGTTCTTTCCAATTTTTCTTTCTACACAAATGTATACTTAGCACTCATTCAGTATTTCTTGACATGATTATTTGAGAGCTGTTCATTTAAATTTGAAGTCATTGAATCACACTGCACTTGAGTTTACTTGTATTTAAACCTCACTAAAATGTGCTTATGCAAATAAATCCCCAGAAGATTTATTGGCCTCCATTTTCCACTAATTCTGCTACTACTCATTTTCCATTATACCTCTGAGGAATCAGATACTATTCATGTTCATTGCAAAGCTTAGTTTTTTCTCAAAACTGTCTGGTATTCTGAGGAGCCAGAAGATGCCAACACTTCTAATTTAGATAAAAATCAAACTGAGCATTTGGTCAGATTTCGCATGGTGTTTCATTTAGTCTAGAGATTATTTTCCTGCTTGTTCCAAAAGAATTAATTTTGAGTATTTTTGTAGAATCAAAGCAGCTTCTTGCAGAAGTGCCTCCTTTTTATTATAATTTTACTAAAATGTGGGAAAACAGTGCATTTTTTCAATTTTGCAGAAGAAAAAAATTTTTCATGTAAAACCTTATTTGACAAAAAGCATTTGATCAGTGCTAGTTATAAGTAGAAGTGCTCTGCTGAAAAATCCTCTAAACTTTAAAAACAAGGTAGGATAGTGATTCATTAAACTACAAAATATAATATGAAAATGTAAAAACTCAAATGAAATAAAAGCTTTGGCAGTGGTGTAGAAACATTTTTCTAATAAATTATTTTGAAAATGCAGATGGCAGCAGTTTTGTAAGGTTCTCTTTAGAAATTAATTTTGAGTTAATTAAATAATTCCTTATGTCTCAAAGATAAAGGAGGAAGGGGGGCGAAAGGCAAAGGGGTGCTTGGGGCTCGTTTCTTTCCAGCACCCAGGGATGGGGTGTTGGGGACAGGGGTGTTGGGACTGACCCTCAGACTCTCGGGCAGAAAAAGCCAGAACAGGGCTTCAGATATGCAGATTATGGAAATGTGGCGCCTTTGGGACACTTCCCTCAGAGAAGAAACTCAGGGGAAAAATGTCAGTTGAGGCCCACCAGCTCCCAGTTTTAGAGCAGAGCAGAAACCTTCACTCAGTGAACAATAGCGGCAGCTATGAGGGCCTTTTCCTTCCTCCTGACACCTTAATTCACTGCTCTGAACTTGTTTGCTCTTGCCAATGGCTTTTACTCTGCTTTGATCCCAGTCTTGCTCTCCACTCTGCCCTGTCTCCTCTCCATTCTAACACTACACTGCATTTTCTTCCTTGCTTTGCTGGCTGTTTTTTCTTCTGAATATTTTCCTTCCCCATAAGCTTGAGTGCAGTACCCATCCCAAAAGTTAACTTTCTTATAAACCTGTTTTTTCATGAGAAATGGTAGTAATTATAATATTTATAATTAAAATAAAATGTGAAAAAATGGAAGTGATACAACAGCCATATCTTCTTCCAGAATATTTTCTATGCCCTAGAGCCTAGGACTGTCTTCAGGTAATTAAGAAAAAAAAATTACTTGTTTTGTAGAGGATGGTGTTTTGTAATACTTCAGACTAGTTAGAAGTATGTCAACAAGACTTAATTAACAACTGGCTAGTGTTGGGAGTCTTGCAGCCTCTTAGGAAGTTCAAATAAAGAACGTTAAATCTATAAAAAACCCCAACTGTGTAATCTCTCCAACTTCAAGATTTTGCGAGGGAAAACCCTTGTATCTTACAGTGCCCAATTCAAGTACTTTTCAGTAAAAATAATGATAAGATTTTTTTATAGTTTTCAGAATGCAACTGTGCAGCAAAGGTTTTGCTTGAATTTCTTGATATTTAATCTTGAAATTGGGCCATAAATATTTTACTGTCCACAAATAATCAGGACTTTGCTTTATTTTGTAGTAAAAATAATAATGCTAAGTGACCTCAGTGGATGGGATGACATTGCCAGTCCAATGCCATATTGCAGAGAATGCCAGTTTATGGCTTGAACCTGCTGTTAGCGTGCTTGAGGGCTGTATAAACAACAACAAAGAAGGAAGAGTGCTGTTTGCTTCTTCATTTGCATCACTTTCTTCCATCCCAAGATTTTTCTCTTAGAGTAGCTCTGTACCAACTCTCAGTATTGCATCAGACAAATTCAGAGTTTCAGATGGTATAGCTGTGGTTTAGCTGTAAAGTGTAACTTTGAGGTAATGCACAGGAATGCTGCTTGTGTACTTTGCAAACTGGAATTCTTAAAATTTTGTTGCTTAGTCTTGAAGAGCTTTGTACACAACTCTAGATGTAACTTAGGGTTTTAGAAACATAGAGTAGGCTTAATTTCTAGTAAAAGAGAAATCAAACATTGCCAATTTGTTTCTCTGCTTGTTGTTCGGGTGGAGTGAAAACTGAGAAGAAAACATTTTCTTTTTATGCCTTGTTCAGGGAAAGAATAAGTTTCCAACTTTCAAATGTTTTCTAATGGCCGATAATAGTTACTATTTTATTATTTGGGACTGTGTCTGTGTGACTGTCCAAACTTCAGCTTACATTTTGGAGCTTGAGGATAGACTAATACACAGGACAAATCCGTGTGAAGTATGAAGATTTATAATGTTGATGGCAGATTTTTAATGCACACTGGAAAGTGTGCATTCTGAAACAAAAAGCCTGTTGGGTACTATCTACTGAAGTATGTCTTAATTTTTTTCATATCACAGTGCTTATCACAGTCTCATAGAAGAATGAAGGAATGCTTATACGACTGTCTTTGAACCAATTAGAAATAATTTAAATTAACAAACCTTTAATGTAATAAGGATGGTTATAACTGGGCCTCAGCCATGTAGTTACAACTGCATCTAATATTCAGCATTTATTTGTGTCCTCAAAAGTGTAGTGTATATGGCTCCTGATCAAAAACATTTAGTCAGTGTGGAATGGAAAAATAAAAAAAGACAAGTTAGGCAGAAAAAGATCAGCTGTTTGGAGGTGTGATATCTGTAAATGAGAGCCAAGTTAGGAGGGGGGTTAGCTATTGAAATAGCCAAGTTAAACAAGAGACACTTAGGGCTAAGTAGTGTCCCAAAGGATTGATAAACTTTCACATGGGGAGTGTATGTGGTTGAGCCATTAGCCCCAAATGGTGTCTTGTTTAACTTGGCTTTTAAGATAACTAGCCCCTGTCTAACTTGGACTTCTCTGATGGTATCCCACCTTTACAGGGCTGACCCTCTTTATAACTTGGCTTTTTGTATTTATAAAATGGTTTTGATCAGATAGCACTCTTTTTTTTTTTTTTTTTTTTTTTGTTTTGTTTAAGAGAGAATTAAGCTTGGTTTAGAAAAGAATTGAGTTTCAAGAGAGAATATATTAGTGTTGCATTGAGACACAAGCTGATTTTAATAAAACATAATTGTAGAATGAAGGAAAGGGAACATGGCCAGAACAGGATTTTAACCCACATCTTGCTCTCCCACAAGTAGGTTTTGTTGGCATAAGGCTGTGTGGAGAATAACTGAATCTATTTTTTTGCATAATGGAACAAGACCATCTAGTCCCTTAAAATGAATATAAATACAGAAAATGACAAAAAGAAAACTGATATTGCACAAGGGCTGAAAAGCTTGAATCTGAATGTGTACTCATGTCTGTGAGCTGACACAACTGCAAGAAAATCAGACAATGTAAATAACATATGGTTTGTTTTTCCAACAAAAGGAGAGAAGGAAGGCAAGAGGGTTTAATAAGTTTGGCAAGTTGTCCCTTCTAAACTATCATAGTCTAAAAGGGACATTTTTTGTATCATTCCAATTCTGCAGATGCACCAAGAGCCAAATCCTGCTCTTACTGAAGTCAATGGGAGTTTTGCCATTGACTTCACTGAGAAGTCAAAGATTTGGCCTTAAAAGAATTAATTCTAACAATTGGAGTCAGGGCAGTAACAGATCTCTCATATAAGTTTTGTTCTGTGTGGATAGTGAAAGGCTCATTTTTTTAGCTTGGCTAAAGACACTGTTGTGACTCTGAATGCCTGGGGTGTGTATTTGTGAGTGTGTCTGTAGGGAGAAGCTCTCGTAGAGTTCTGTACATTCTGCAGGGCAGGGATCATATTCTGCTCTGCATTGGTAGGATGCTGGGCACAGCGGGGCCCTGAGCCTGATGAAAGGCTCTGACCACTCCTGTGTTATGAACAATTATTCTTAATGGCGTTAGAGAACTCAAAAACAGCGTTCTGTTCCTATGATAGATGCAGTAAGTGGCTAACATGTTGTTCTCATGTAGCAACATATGCTTTACATAATTTACTAATGCAGTACTTTTTATAGGCTTTTAGAGTAAAAACAGGAAGGCGTGTTATTCCACAGTGTTCCACAGCTCCTACCCAAGAATTTCTATATTTGACGGGAAATGCAGTTTGTAGTGACACAGCCAACTATTGTGCTTTATCTTTAGAGCAGCATCTTTTTATGTTGTATTAAAATGTCCATAGAGATCCAAGCAGTGCTATCTCTTGTGTGCAAACTTCTGTCCTTTGGTGCATTCTTATCCATAAGTTAACCAGAGCTCCATTCAAAATCATCTTTGTCAAGCCAAAGTATATGGAATAGGTGGAAAGTAAAGGACTTTAAAAATATTTTAACTTTCTAGCATAGATTTTTACTATATGAAGTGTTTTTCTAATAACCAGAGAACTGTCCTCTTCTAACTCTTTGATTTTGGTTGAAAAAATATGTTTTTTTAGTGTTTCTGCTGCAGCAGAAAGTGAAAAGTATATTGCAGTAAACTGAAGAAGAAAAACACAAAATCCCAATGAAAATTTTATGAACTTTAGAATAATGCCATGGAATGTGAAGGAACAATAGGAGGCCATTGCAAGGCATGGGGAGAAAAATCAGCAGTATTTTTATCCCGTTGTATAAGACACCAAAGTAAACCTGCTTGCTTTATTTAGAGAGGGGCGTACTGTAAGTTTGATTTATTTTCTTAATCTTGGTAGGTAAAACCACTGTTGAGTGGGAAGGCCAAGGGGTGTCTCTCGTGTTAATGCGTTTCTTGTTTTCTTCCAGGCGAGTACACAACTGCTACAAATGCCGTCAGTGCAGCTTCACAGCTGTTGACACTCAGTCACTACTAGAGCACTTCAACACTGTGCACTGTCAGGAGATGGACATCACTACAGCCAATGGGGAGGACAGTCACGGCGTTTCGTCTATCAAGGAAGAGCCAAAAATTGACCTTAAGGTCTACAGTCTGATTAATCCAGACCCCAAATTAGGGGAGCCCATATCTGACAGCATAGTGAAGAGGGAAAAGATAGAAGATAAAGAAGTGCTCAAGGAGAAAGGCTGGACTGACAGTCCCAGTGATGATCTTCGCAATGTGACCTGGAGAGGAACAGACATTCTGAGGGGGAGCCCATCATACACACAGACCAGTCTAGGCTTGCTGACCCCTGTGTCTGTTGGCCAAGAGCAGCCAAAGCCTTTAAGGGATAGTCCAAATGTAGAAGCTGCCCATCTCGCAAGGCCCATTTATGGCTTGGCAGTGGAGAGCAAGGGTTTCCTGCAGGGTGTCCCAGCCGGAGCAGCAGAGAAAGCCGGGCAGATCACCCAGCCCTACTCTGGATCCGGGGATGGCAAGGCAAAAGACGAATCCCAGTCCTTATTACGGGTAGGAAACCTTTTTTTTCCCCCTCCTTTTGCTTTTTATGATTGCATGTATTTATGTTTGATTGGCTGTGCAAATGATTTCTTCAGGTCTGGAGTAACGTGGTTGTGGATCTTTTAGGGCATGGAAACAAAACAAATAAACAAAAAAAAGTCAAGGAAAGACTCAAATTTGTAGAGCCAAACTGGCAGGTAAATTTTCCAAAGTACTCACATAAAGCAATCTTAATATTGATGGAGTATTAGTAAGCTTCTGCTTTTACTCTTTAGCTCTGACTGAATTTTGTTTAATCATTCCAGCTAATTGTGCAGGTTGGTGATGCATTTGAAGAAGGGAGGTTTAGAACATTTAGAAGGCTGCACATCTGTTACACTGAAACTAATCACCTCTTAAATTTTGTGGTGGTGTGACAGTTCGCACTTTAGAAGGATTTTATATTACTATATATCTAAGAATACAAAATGTGAGTTAAATATTAATAAAAAGTAACCATTCCATTTTTTTGTGAAGTAACATCATTATATATCAATTTTGACACTTGTCTGGTTGCCTTGGAAACAAAAAAAAAAAAAAAAAAAAAAAAAAAGGATCTCATGTGATACGAGAAGGTAAATATTTGTCCCACCAAAAAATAAAAAATTCCTTTTTTTTTTTTTTTAACAAAAGGATCTATATACAAGGAAGTTTCCCTCCCATCAAGGTGTGTTTTTTCCACTGTAGAGAAAATTGAGGTTAGAAGAAATCTCACATTCTGAGGAGCTGAACAAAGAGACAAATAAATGCTTTTCTCCTGAAGTCATCAAATGTTTTCAGGAGCTGCTCCCTATCTGAATTTATAGAAACTTGCCACAGGAGCAGTCAGTCTGCAGACAAAGCTCACTAGAATGGAAGTGACGATGTGCTGGTTTCCTTTTTTGTCTTTTATAGCGGCTTTTATAACCATAGCATCAATTGTAACATGTCACATGTAACATGCAGAAAGGAAGATAAATGTTTTATTCCATGGTCTGCTAAGATTCTATACACAGGTATCTCTGTACACATAGAAGTCTTAAAAGCTATTTTAAATGAAGTCACTGGTCTTAAAAATACTTCAGCTATTCTAATTATAAAACAGAGTGCCTGTAATTTAAACCCTGCATGCAATTTTGGGGACCAAACTTTTGTACCTTAGTTATTGTTCTCAGATTTTAAGTGTATGAGAAGCAGTTAGAGTATGATGGGTTCCTTGTTGCTAATCTGGATGTGTGCTCACTGTGGATGGCAGGATTATATTTCTCTCCTCTAACATGAAATATGTATTAAAATACATAGATAAACCATGCAGCAGTGGAATTCCTGCTGTACATATGGTGTTAGTTCCATCTCACTTCAGTTCTTGTACTGGTACTTAGCTATGTGCAGACGGATTCACCGGAGGAGCCATTTAATTTGTGGTTTATCAGAATGCAAGTTATTTTAATTTATTTTCAGTTTTTCAAATATTTTCATTTATTTTCTGACTGCCAGAGGATGAAAGAAAACCAAACAAAAATCTGCAAAGGGACATGGTAGTATGCAGAATTAACTCTATAGAGGTCTTAATTTAGTTGGTAGCAGGACCTAAAATCTTAGTAAACAATAGAATAAGGCCATTATATTACCTGTTTTAGCCACTGCTGTATATAGAATGGTGAACTGTATGCGTGCTGCTTCTTATGCCATTTTAAAAATAACTTCAGATGCTTTATTAAAGTCTTTATACAAAACCGCTTTTAGATATATACTTTTTTCAAATTAGTATTTTATCAATTTCAAAATACTTTGATCATTTCTTGGTCTAAAAATCCTGTATCTTCCATACTGATCACTTCTGGGTCTGAAAAAAACCTATATCTTCCATACTTTTCTGGAAAAAAGATAAAGGTCTTACTTTTGTGTATTAACAGTGCATATAAATTAGTCCCTTGCATTTTAAAGTGTGTACAACTCTACTTTTCTTTTATAATGACTTATTGGCATATTATGTTTATAGTGACTGATAGAACCTGACTGATAAAACCATATCAACATCCCTCAAACAGGAATTACTTCTGTGACTTGTACCAAGGACTTGTTTGTCTGTGTCTTTTCCTTACTGATAATATTTGAATTTTCACTTTTCTTTGAACATTGGGCAAGTTGCTTTTGTCATCTTGCAATATTTTTAAAGAAAGTGGGGGAAGGAGATTAACTTGTGTCATCTGCTGAACAGAGTCCCTAATCTTACATATTTTGTCCTGATTTATGGATAGAGAAAACAAAATGAGAATTGAAACTTCTTGAAGGTAACAAGTGATCTGATGGATAGGCAATATTGGGAGTGTGACTCTGTGAGTCACATTAGTTCTCTCTTCTTTTCAATCTGTGAAAAAGATCATAGAAACCCAACTCCTTTAATTTGCTCTTGATTTAGTTTTCTGCAGCAGAATTATATGATGCAGTACTGGAACCATGAATGAGAAGATAAAGTGATGGTCGGTTTGACCATTGGGAGCTTAGTGTCAAGGATTATCTGACATACAGATATGTATGCCCAGAAGCTCAATGGGCCCAGAGAGAAGTAAAAATTGTTCAGAAGAGAACTTACCATCCATTCTTGAAAAAGCTAATTTTTGTAATCCTCTGAAATAAAAAAAAAAAAATGTGCTGAGTTGTTAAGCAAATCTCTCATAATTATCTAGTTTTGGCTACATTTATTTTTCTAATAAGAAATAGCTAGTAGAAGTAGCTAATGCTGTCTAAAAGTTGGTCCTCTCTGAAAGCAAAGTGTTAACTCAATACATCCTTCTAGTATCATAATGAATGCTTATGAAAAACATTGTATCCCAGGACGACTGGTGACTAGGAAACAAAACCTATAATAAAATCACTGTGGACACCTTCATTTTTTTCCCCCTGAAGATTGACACAGAGGAAGCCAAAAATTTGGGATTACTCAGTGAATAAACACTGAGAAATTGACTAAAAAAGAAAGTTTCTAACACATCCCTTATTTGTACTGGCTATTCTGTATTTATAAAGTGGTTCTGCTTATTACAAATGATTTGTAATTATTTGATAGTAGCAGCAATACCATGTGCTTTTAATTTTTTACTTTCTTGATGATGTGGGGAAGGCAAAATGGAGATCAGGTTTTTTCACATTTTTTTAAGTAGATAGAAGTTGATACTACAAGTTTTGAAGTGATTAGCATTTTGGTAAAATATCAGGGACAGTACAAATCAATTAGAGAAGGGGCGAAAATATACCATAGCCCACATAAATTCTTAATGTTTACAGGATAATTAATTTTTGGAAATTGCTTGGAGTAATTCCAGCTTTGGATGTTGCCTAAGCCATTTACTTGCTATTCTTGCATTCCTTCTGTACATGATGCCCGTGGTCCTTTCCTAGACTCTATGCTACAGTAGATAGTGGGAGTCATTGGGGTAAGATTTATTTCATTTTTAGAATCTAGAAGACCAAATTACTTGTGACCTTTCGGGAGCTAGAGACAATGCAAACACACATGCAGTTGATGTATCTTTATCCCTGAGAATGCTTCCAAGCTGTGTGTATGTAACAGAATCTTTCTCAGCGGCTTGGTACACTTCTGTGAGTAGCTTTAATTTATTTTTCTTATTAAAATATTTCCAGCAGCTGTACTTATAGAGAATCAGTATGTTTTGCAAATGGGAATTGCCAAAAATGTACCTCAGTGTGGTACAATGTGGACATTATTTCTGCTCTTCCTTAGAGTAGCTGATTTTCTAGTTTAAAGATTTGTTGATACTGGAAGGTCTATTGAGATGCAAAAATGTTCCTTTTTTGGGTAGCACATTGGCAGCCAGCAGAGTCCAGGCCAGGCTGATTGTTTAATGCTTTGACAGTGCAGATCTTGGACAGTGGGAACTTTTTGCTAAACTGATTTTAAATGAAGTGTCCTGCTTTGGTCTGTATGGACACTGCAGCATAAAGTTTTTCACAAAACAGGGGATTGTAGCCTGAGCCTTCAGACCTATACACAGGCCTGGTTAGCCCACCTAAAGGTGTTGGTATAGACATTGTAGTTTAGCCAACAAAGATGCAGTAATAACACGGGTCAGTGTGTCTGTCCTGTGGGGTCACATGGACCTGCACACAGCAAGATTACTTTGTGTATTAATCATAGTTCATGAGGGAATTTGTGTACCATCAAAGGGATATTGTCACATTATTACAAAAGTACTGTGGATTTTTATCAAAGGCATACTGTAGGATGTAACATTAAATATGTGACTGAGGTTATGTTAACCTTTACTCTGTGCTTTTTATATGGTGCAAAGGATAAAATCTACTCTTCTATTAAACTGAGATTATTTTGAACCATAATGATCAGACTATTTACACACTACAGTATATCATGGCATTTCAAAAAAGTTTTCGTTTACTTTGAGAAGAGTTATTTTCTTTTTGTCTGTGATATTTGCACTTGTGCTATTTCATATGGTGCTTTGGCTAAAGCTAGTCATACAGCTTTAAATTGGGGGAGATATAAAATTAGAAAAAATTATTTCCCCTTTCCTTGTTTTGCATTCTCATATGTAGGTGAATGACAGACCTAATTTAAAAATATGCAATTAGTACATAAGTATTGAATCTACATATAACTGATTTAATATCAGTTTAGTAAATATCAGACACAATCCCTAGTGGCAAATCATAATTTCTCCTATTATGAGGTACTGACTACTGTTATGCACAGAGCTGCAAAGCAGAGGAAATGCTGAGCTGTCCTTTGTGATTTCCAGAAGACTTCTATAAGCACATACAATTCTTGGCCAGAATGATAACATACATTTGAGATAAAACCTGCCTACTCTGATGCTGGTAGAAATATTGCTGCTGTTGCCTTTAGTGGGAGCACAAGAAGCAGCATAAGAAGGTTCAAGCACACAGAGTGGATCTTGGTTTAAATGTGAATTTTCGGTGATCCCTCCAGGGTGACAGATGGAAGTTTTTGTGTTCTTTGGCATTGTGTCCCACTTCCAATCACCTTATCATAGCAGCATCTTAATAGTATATCTTCAGAATTAAATTAAATTCATATAATTGTATCGCACTTTTTACATGTAAGTTGGTGTAAGTTTTGGATACTGCATGTCATCTCTAAGCAACTTCAGGAAAGAAAAAGCAGCCCTTTAAACAAGAAACATCTGAAATAGTTTCTCTGTAGCTGCATCTCATTTTTTTCCCATTTCCTCTGTTAGAGATCTTTCAGGAAGTATTTATAGTCAAGGCCATTCATTGCCATACGGGTCCTCTAATTAGCTGAGGGGAACTCAGCAGGCACTGTGTGTTACTAATGCACAGAGCTCTGGCAGGTCAGAGAGCTGACAAAGTCTTTCATTTTTTTTCAAGGCACCTGTTTCCACAAGTCTCTGCCTGGGGAGTCAGTGGGCTACTTTTTTACATTTAACTACATCCTGGAAAATGGAAAGAATCCTCCAACAAGAAAAATGAGAAAATAAAGTTAGTACTTGAAGATAAATGGTTTTGAAGCTTTGTGTTTACTGTGCAAAACCAAGGCGGGTAAAATCCCTGTGCTGGTGAAGGGCTCAGGAACTTTCTAAAGTAACTTTCTGAAGGTTTTCAAGTAGTTTAGAAACAAACATGTACTTGGCTGCTTTTAGTAACTACTGGAACCAAACCCACAAGAAATTGAATGTTTTGCATTACTCATCCTGACAGTGATCAGATAGGACTAGAAAGAAACTTTTAGAAAAATGTTAACCTGCCCAATGAAAGGCATGTTTCTGGTTTTTGTGTGGGGTGTGTCTGTCATGTGGTGAGACAACCCCACCTCGTCCATGTTTACCCACCAAGCAGGGCATAGGGGTTTTTTTTTCTTTTTTTTTTTCTTTTTTTTTTTTTTTTGGTCTCCCTTTTACAGAATGAGGTCTGGAAGAGAACTAAGTGATAAAATCATTATTTGGGTGGGGCATGGTAATAATGCGAAAGGGCAGCATCTACGTCAAAATCCTTGATGAAAAGGTGAATCAGTATGTGGAACAAAGGGCTGGGGAGATGGGTACGGGCCCCCAGGCCATTGGGTAAGCTGCAGGTTTTATTGAAGTTGCTGTGATCAATAACAGTGATTCAATCAGGGAGAACCGAGATAATTTTTGATTTAAAACAAGCTGCTGTATTTGGATAGATGAGATCGTAATGCAGATGAGAACAAAAGAGTGCTTTGTTGTATTGAACAGGGGGGCCAAAACAGATTGACAGTCAAGTGTCACATGAAATTAGTTCAGTTTTATATTCCCCTTCCTAGTTCAGGTAGGAGGACTGATCTGGTATTTGGTGTCCTGCCATAGGTGAGAGTGAGAAGGGTCCGTGCACTGTTTTGACAAGGATGGCACATGCCTGCACCTGGGTGCAGATAACAGGGTGCAGATAACAGGGTGCAGATAACCCGGGTGAAGATAACCGGGTGCAGATAACTGCGGCAGCTGCTCAGTGCCATCCCTGCCCTGGGGAAGGGCAGGAGCAGACTCAGCACGAGGCTGGGAGCATCCTTGTCTCCTCGGCACACTGCTCCTTGGCAGCCCCCGCTGCTCTGGTCTGGCTGTGTGGGCACAGAAGGGCCCCTGGCCTGGCTGTGTGGGCACAGAAGGGCCCCCTGGCCTGGCTGTGTGGGCACAGAAGGGTCCCCTGGCCTGGGTATGTGGGCACAGAAGGCCCCCTGGCCTGGCTGTGTGGGCACAGAAGGGCCCCTGGCCTGGGTATGTGGGCACAGAAGGGCCCCTGGCCTGGCTGTGTGGGCACAGAAGGGCCCCTGGCCTGAGTGTCTGGGCACAGAAGGGCCCCTGGCCTGGCTGTGTGGGCACAGAAGGGCCCCTGGCCTGAGTGTCTGGGCACAGAAGGGCCCCTGGCCTGGCTGTGTGGGCACAGAAGGGCCCCTGGCCTGGCTGTGTGGGCACAGAAGGGCCCCTGGCCTGCCCCCCGGCCTACAGGGGCCTGCAGTGGCCGGCGGGTGAAGCCCGGCCTCCCCCGCCCTGGGCTGGGCTCTCCGTGCGGCTCAGCCCCTCTGCGCCGCGGAGCTGCCCAGGCACATGCAGTGAGGCAGTGCCTTTCTTGTAGATACGACTGATACGGTTTTTTACCGTCTTCAAATACATTCCTGATGGTTGTTTTTAATTTTAAATTGTGCTGACAGTGGCTGCAGGTTGCGTGCGTGGGGCGCTGCAAAGAGCGCAGCAGCTCCCTCCAGTCCAAACAGCGCACAGAGCTGTCAGTGGGGCTTGTATCAAACGGGAAGTAGGTGAATGAAGCTTCTTGCATGATAACCAAATTAAAGAATTAGTTGAGCTTTACCAAAGTTTTGAAAAGTTAAGTGCGACTATGACCATTATACAGCCCCGTTATTATTCTGTATTGCCAATAGTACTTAGCAATAGATTGTATACCTGAAGTGAAATGGGAGCTTCAATTGTATTTAGAAACTAAGGATAATCTTTGTCAAACTGGATCCGATAAGAAGCATACATTCATGCTTGAGAACAGAACTTGTTGCTAACATGTAGATTTTCAATGGAAAATTAAATTTCACATATGACTGCAGGCAAGGATTGTACATAATTCTATTTTTGCCTGAAGTACCATGAGGCTGAACAGTGAAAATCTGTGTGAAGATACCTCTAGCATCTGGAAGTGCAGAGTTGCTTTGTGTACTGAATTTCAGATGATCCTCTAGATGTATTTGGTAATTAAAAGACATAATAAATACACTCTTTTAGAGGAGGGATCTTAAGATAGACAGCAAATAAATGTTTAATTTATTGGTCTAAGAAGGGAGCATTGTAATTATAACTGATTTGAACAAATCCAGATGCTATCCACATCTGAAAAATTGTAAAATGGTAAGGATTTATAAAGAGAGTTTTGAATAAACAGTGCACATATGTACTTTGATTTTTGTCATGGGGGTATCTAAGGCTGATAATACAGTGAGTTAAAAAGAACAACTATGGAAAATAGGTGTTAGATGAACAGATGTGCGCTGAACCAGAAATACACATATGTATGTATGTCTGTGTGTGTGTAGGACATGAAAAACATTTTCTGGAATGTCTTTTGTTCCCTTGGCACTCCTCAGAATATGCATATGGTCACCTTGGAACTAGTCTTAATTTTCAGGTCTCTAATGTAGCCCAATTGATTTAGTGAACAATTTCCTGCTTAATATAATTAATTTACTTCTTCCACCAAGTTCTGTTTTTAAAATGAGGTTTTATAGGGGCTAAGTGGTTCTTGCTGATGTTTTTCCTAAGCATTTTTTTTTAGTAGCATATATATTTTAGAAAATCTTACAATCTTTGTTATAGTGATATAATCATGTGTGTGTAATATAGATCCATAAATATATGTATTCTTGTTGCATATTAACATTATTTAGAGTTCAGAGGGGATATATTTTTCAGCATAAAGACAGGAGGAATATGTTTTTTTGTTTTGTGTACAGCATTACTTTTCTGAAACAAATGGGGTAGTGGCAGCTCAGGTTGTGCAGCACTGCAGGCAGCTTGTGAACAGCCTTGGAAATCTTTGCTGAGTTTGTGTATCCCTGGTCTGCCTAAGATTTTCAAATCTCAGGTTGGTGAATCATGTTTGTCATAGAGGGTTAATTTCCTACGATTTCTTAGGCTGCTCTAGACCTTAGTTTCCTAATTCTGTCTATAAAATGAGAATTTCCCATCTAAAAGGGCAAGAGTGAAGAGAGATGTGTTAAACTCTATTGTGCAACAGTACTATGATAGTCGAAGCAAGAAGAGCCTGATTCATAGGCATCCTGCATCAGTATTGGTGGTTATCTTCTCTGAGTGTGATGATGCAAACTTCCTCAAGAATACAAAGAGGAAAAGTGAAAAAAACAGATTTTAATTTTAACTTTGTTAAAATTTCTCTTCTTTCCTTCAGCCTTGGCAGGGAAGGGAAAAAAAAAGCTAAAGCAGGAATTTTGGAGCAAGTAATTTACATTTCTTGATTCTTTGGTTTATGTGCCTCTGATGTGTATGGCAGCAAACTGCACATATTCACTTATGGGAAGAATTCTTTTAACAATGGCTTACAGTACAGTCTTTAATCATGTAAGTTGCCTCCAGCTCTTACTGAGAGTAAATTCCAGCCTTTCCATTTTCAGATGGGTTGTACTATCAGCTGTTTCTCCTTGCAAGACTGTCTGTGATTTGAAAATTGTGTTTAAATTAAAAAAGTGAGGAAAAAAGAGAAATAATCAGAACGTTTGTCAAGAAATTTGCTATGAATGGGAATGAGGAGCAATGCAAACAAGCTTGAAATGAGTTTTAATTCACATGTTATTCTGGGAGCCTACAATTTCTGGTGAGAAAATGGCATATTTTAGGTCTATTTCCTCCAGTTTTTGGCATGGAGCGATGCCTGTTTTGTTCAGTCAGATGTTCAAATGGGAATTTTGGATGCTTAGGACTAATTTTAGTAGGTGGGGGGCAAATTTATTAAGATTCTACAAATAGAGTTTGATCACAGCTGCTTCATTGCAATTATAAAAATTGGCTCTGAATCACTTAAACTATATTTACTGGTTGCAAAAAAACCCTCATCTATACAAAACTGTACAAAACTGTCTTGTTGCCCTTAAAGTTCTCAGTAATAACATTTATATACACCGTATTTTGAATTTGACTTGATCGCGTTCCAGATTATTTTCATTCCTCTCTCCCCCCCTGCCCTGACAGTGATAATCTGCTCAAATGACTCTCCCATTCTTTCCAAGTTAGGGTGAATTTATGAGCTTGTTCTGAAATTACAGTAAATCACACACAGACCTCTTAAGACTTATTAAAAATGTTAGTAACTGCACTGGAAGTTGGACACTTCAAAGCTCTCACTTCTCCAGTCTGTACATGACTAAAAGGCTGTAGGGCAAACACCACAAGGGGAAAGCTTACAAATCAAAGAAAAACTTAATATAACGCTATTATCCCCTTTATAAGACATATGGAGAATAATATCTTTACATATTTATGAGGGTTTTTTTTCTTCTGATAGTAACTGCTTTAATGTTCATGGATTTATGCTTTTGAGTTAGGAAAATACTGGGTTGTATTTTATGTTTTTTCAATGTTTCATGGCGGCTCCTCTTCCAACCCATAATGGGTGTATTCCAGACCTGTTTAAAAGTTCACATGATGCAGAATAAATTTATTCAACCTGTTTATTGAGAAAAGTGTTTTCTTCACAATTCAGTTATCGACTCATCCTGTGGTGATTACTTTGACATTACTCCCTACAGAAGACAAAACATTCATAAAGCTCTCCACTTACAGCACAGTAACAGTACCTGTTAGTATATTACCGAAACCCATTCATGTTTCACTGAGGTGTTCTAGAAACTTAAATATTTCTTTTTGTTTAAGATTCTCATAAGCCCTATTTTTATGCTGGCCTTTAGGGGTGGGGAGAGTTAATGGAAAACATGATTAAAATCTTGTAGGCTTCGAGGCTTGTAAATATCTTGGCACCTACTTATGTTTGTGTGCATACGTGTGTATGTTTATTAATTTTAAATTAGGTTAAAAATCAGAATTAAATTTTAAAAAATAGATTAAGAGTGAAAAAGGGTTTTGACTAAAAATAGAATTTCTGTAACTATTTAGCAAAATGGTTTGTAGGACAAATATTAATAATTTTTAAAGTAGAGAGCTGTTACAGCTTTACTAATTTTTTCCATTACAGAAAATTATGTTCTGCTTAGCATAAGTTTTAAATATATCTTTCATGCCTTTAAGACTGTAGTCTTGATCCTCACTTAATTGATTTGCCTTTGCCTTCAATAGCAAGCTACATGGTTGAAGGGTAGAGGTCTTTGCAGTGGTTATCTATAACAACTATCATGTGTGATGTAGAGACTTCAAAAGTTGATGTTTGTTAAACTTGGACCCTCAGTTTCTTGATATAAATGACTCCACATTTTAATTTAATCTTCATGACCAACTTTGTGTATCTTAGGAGAGGTGTTGCATTCAATTCACTGCTCCAAGTTGGCATTGTAGACCTCTAGACAAAGCTTTTCCTGAAATGCATTATTTCAGTGAGCAAATTGACAGTTTGAAGTGAAACCATAATCACTGCTAAAAGTATTTGAGGGCTTTTTTAGTGATACCCTACTTAAGAGGTGAAGCATAGACTATTTTGGACACCAGTCCCTCAGGTACAACACTGTTGGAAGTAAAGAACATTTTTGAAAGCACTGAATTGAGAAATATTTTATCTGTGCCGGTGCTGTCGGTCCCTGGCAAACAAATTAAATTTTGTAAGCATTGGTAAGTGAACTGGAACTTCATCCAGGAATCCACACCAAAGGGCTCCCAAGTGCCTGGAGAGCTGCTGGATGTGCCTGGTGTTCTGCCTGGCTGTGGATGCCTCTATACCCCTGCTGTCAGCTGTTTTTATCAGTATAGGTCTGCTTCCCTCTTTGCTTGGCCGGGTTGCAAAGAAAGTTCACTGAAACCACTCTTTCCTTGTCTTCTTTAGTTTGGTTTGGCTCTCTCCCCCCTCATTCTTTTATGGAACTCACAGTTTACTATAATACAAGTCATTAAAATTCTCCAGATTTGGAGCTGTCTTTTGAAAGAAATTTACCAAACCATTCACTTTGTTATAAAAACTGTCTAGGCTTTCTGATCTGCCTTTCCTAAAATATACATTGTCTGCATTGCAAATAGAGGCTTTCTGATGGAGAGAGATTAAGCAAAAGTATCTCAGTCTTCTTCTCGGCATCTGTGCTGTGCCGTGGCTGGGGCCAGGGTGCTGGTCTGCCGGCTGTGCTCTGACAGGTCTGCTCTGGAATGCCTGCGCGCAAACGGCCCTCGCCATCTGATACCCTTCCCACCAAAAATATTCTCATGGCTTTGCTTGCTTTCATCAGCACCACTTAGTAAACCTCAGCTAGGGGAAGGAGACATGTTGGAGCACAGCAGAAGAACAGAATGGGTGAAACTACAAATTGTTAGTCTGTTAAACACAGATTATGTCTTTGGGTACAATTCCATTAGCAACTGAATGAGTCTGGATGGGTAGTAGCTTGTGGAAGTATTTGTTATGACAAAACCAACTTTTCATTATAGACAAAGTTATCCTGTTTTCCTCTGTAGTCTGGCCAACTTCAAAATGTTTCAAACTAATTTCAGACTTGTAAAACACTGTCTATCAGATACAGACATATGGATTGAACTAGTAATTTGTTTGCCATCTGCTGATAAAGGAAGCAGGGCGTCTAAGTAGAAAATGAAGAATTCCCTCTCTCTCCCCCATTGGAATGTCATATGGTGCCTTTAGGAATTGTTTGTATTGACATTTTTATTGATTACTATGTAAAGTATTACACTGTATTGACCTGAATCTGCTTTTGATCTCATAATGATAATTTTTTTTTTAGTTTCCAAAATAACTGGAGTGGTTTTGGCCTATAAATAATGTCATTAAAAAACAACCCACTTTAAATCTTAAACCAATTGATAACCATTCTTCTTGTGTGAAACAGGAATCAGCATATTCTTTTGCTCAAACAAAGAAAAAAATCTTTAACGTTACCAACAAGTGTTGATTAAAATTATCTTTCCTCTTAGTCAAAATTTCCCCTTTACTCCTGAATCTCCAGGAAAAACAGTACAATTTCCAACATAAAACCAAAAAAATCTGTCAAAACTTTTCTGGGTAGGGAAAAAGGTATACTTAAACTTTTCTGTCAGTCTTCTCTCACCAGTCCTGACAGCTTGTACAGGTCCAGAGTTTGTCCCCTAGGTTTCTTCCATAACTATTTCACATAGGCCCTGATTGTATCTGGCAATAATAAGTCCATAATGTAAGTTTAAATATTTGTTCTTTTAGGTAATGCTTCCTAAAGGTTTGTCCATTTTTTTGAAGCATTTAGATCTTCTCTGTTTAAAAGAGAAATAGCAAGTACAAAATGCAGTAGCTTCTCAGCAGGTAGACTGCTTTCATGGGTAATAAAATACAGGCTCAATCACTGCTTAAATATATGGAACCTTGATTAGTTGAATTATAATGAATACTTCTTTCAGCCTTAATTTTCTGTAACTTATTTCATATTGACAAGTACTTTATTTTTCATTGATTCCATTAATCTATTTTGAACAGAAAGTGTTAATAATATTCACAAGCTATGTTCTTAAACATGAGAGTTATGTCTTCATAAAAAATATTACTGAACTGTTGAGTCTCTTTGATAAGATAAGCCCATTTTTTCTGCTGCATTTGGATTATGAATTGTCAGAATGTACAATCGAGTTTCTGTATATACTTTGAAAGTAATATGCAAAATCACTAATTGTCCTATATCCTGTTCTCTTTTTTGTAAAGATCTTTGCTTTTCTTAGAATTACTGTTCCTTATAATGACTTGCAAATTCTATGAACAATGCAGAAACCTTCTCTTTTCTCAGTGGTTAGTATGCGTTCATTTGAAAAAAGCTAACCAATTCCATAAATAACAAGTCTTCCACAACCTAGAGTTAATTACCATTTTACATTTGGAATTCACATTGTCAGAAAGGTATTGAAACAGTAGGAACATCTTAACCAACTGACATTTGTTGCAGTTATACACATAGGAACTGGTAGCTGTGACAGCAAGAAATCTTCAAAGTAAAAGGAAAATTCAGGTAGTTTTGATGAAGGAAGGACTTTGGAAAATGCTCCTGTGAGGGCTTATAGAAGGCCTTGAGCCACAACAAGTACAACCACTTATTACTATACATCACTGTATGGTTTGCTGCTTGCCAAACAGCTCCCTGCTGTTTTTTATGACTTAAGGTGCATACAGTGTGTGAAGTCTGTTACTGTGTTGTGTTTCTATGCCATGTTCACACTTATTCTAGATCTTCCCAGCATGTCATGGACCCATTGGTTTTTGTTTTGGTTTCATTTCACTGAAAACATTTTGCTGCTTGTAAATATAAAATTTACAACACACATTGGGCAGTATACATCCAAAGTATTTTTATCCTTTCAAATTTTTTTTTTTTTTAAGAGGATTTACCATACTGTATGGTACCTGACAATTCCAATGGTTATAAAATGCTTTGAAACATGCAGCACAGTCTATAAAATACAGGCATTTACAATATGTTGACTACAGCAACAGAGTCACATTACTGCTAAGGAAATACTGCTTCACAATAATCAGGAGGATATCAAATATTTAGTCTGGTGTTACCTACCAGAAACAGGTAAACTTGCTGTTGATGAGCATATTCACCTCAGGGTATCAAATAGCTCTTCACAGGTTAGTGTTTGTAAGTCCATGATGTAGCTTGTTAGACTGTCTTAGCAGGAGGTGAGGAGTTGAGTGATGGGGTAGGAAAAGCCAATACATTTCTCTTTGGCTGTATGATTTGGGACAAAAATTTATTTTGTGCTTCTTTCGATACACACTTCTATTACATAGTAGCTACTTACTAGCTGGGTTAAGCTTCCAAAGAAGCTACTATTGAGATTTATGACTATTGCTTTGTAAATACTGGACATGAGGTAGTTCAGAAGCAGAAGGGTTTATAAAAATAGCTGAAATTTTATATGTCTACTATAGACATATCTCTTGTTTCTCAGAGCTGTTACTTTGCAGGCCAGTTTGCCTTCCTGTGATGCTATCACACTTCTGACAAGAACAAATGGTTTCAAAACTATTCATGTCAGTTCAAGATGGTGAGAACAGCAGATAGACATGAGAACTGTGGCTGTATAAACAACATACTCCCATCACTGGATTAACACAGGTCCAGGGAAGTGGCAGCATCGCTCTCACTGCTCAGATATTGCCAGCATGCTCCTCCACACTTCTAGCACAAGAGAATTCACTGCAACTGTTTGTTTTCAACACATGGTTGATATCTTTGTCTGTCTGTAGATCAGCTGTGCCTTGTTAGGGACTTTACTCATGAGCACTGAGAATCTTGCTCAACCTTTCATCTCCCTGCCATGTAAGTGTGGTTTGTTAGAAATAACTGAGAAAGAATGTAAACTTGCTGAAATGACTACAAAGTCCATAGTCAGTGTCAAAGGAGAGAGGGGATGGATTGAATTGAGGGTGTATGCATGAGATTAGTCCGTGCCTTCTCAAATAAATTTATAATATCTATCTAGATGGACAAAGAACTTAACAGTTGTATTTACACTTTGTGAAATATCAGAAAGGATATTTCAGCCTGACCAATTCCTCATGGTCTCAAGTTTCTCTTTGTACTGTGTAAAAGCATGACAGTGTGATATTACCAGCTCTGTATAAGCCTAGAATATACCCATATGTTATACAAACCCCCCTGACTATAGCTGTGTAGCATATTCTATGTTTATTTGAGTGAACTTATGTAGTTCAGATAAAAGTCTGCAGAGACACGTGCAGCTAGTGGAAACAGAGCAACAACAGGAAGGCTATTTGGGAGAGTTTGTGCTCTCTGCACTTTAACCTTATCCTCTTGATAATCCTGTTCAGCATTGCTTCAATGAATCCTGGAGAGTAAATGCTATTTAGTTTTGCAGCCTTTAAAGGGTGAAGTCACAGCTTTCAGATAAAAGTGCTGTGATCCTTCTGTAGATGTAAAAGCCATTTTTATATGGAGAAAAATCTAACTAATTGACATATCTGCAGACTGTAGGTTGCTGTCAGTGGATTCAAGAGACCTTTAGCATTTATGTCTACTTCACACTTGTTATTCAAGGGTCTCAATAGAAATTACGTCACCTTTGTTTGAATGTGCCTACCAGTGGCTTCACTGAATCATACTTGTGCTGCTGCTACAGCTCTGTTTTCCTGCTGAACCAGGAAGATTCCATCTGGAGACCAGCCGAGTTTTCAAAGTGCTGATAGTGTCCCTAGTCAGGACAGAATTACAGAAGAATATTAATTTTTCTGCATGATTTTTTTGAAATGGAGCTGTGTTTATTATCTTGCAGTTCTCAAAAGTGCTTCCACTGCTTTTGGTTTCTAAGTTATACCCCAGTTGTAAAGCAAGACCTATTTTTCACAGCTGTCAATGAGGGATCAACGATTTCAGCCCCCCATTTCTTCTCTCTGAACTGTTTAAATAATGAACAAAATTACAAATATGCTTTATAAATCTGTATCATCAAATTTAGAAGTCTTATGCAAACTTGGTGACGTGAAAAAAAAATCGGTTTAATCTGATAGTATTATCAATTTTCAGATGTGAAAGTGTGATGGAAACATGTTAAATGGTAGTTCCAAAGGGAAGGTCAAAATGTGGGCCTTTTCTCTTCTCCTAAGATTTTCTGGAGAGCTTTACCATGACCACCATACCTATTTTACTCTCTAGTTGGTATGTACAGAATGTCATAAGAGAAACTCTTGAAATATTTAAGTTACTTTTCATTAATAACACCGGGAGCAAAAATGTCTGAAATATGATGATGACACTGTGCCAATGCAAACCTGTAAAAAAAAGAAATTGTCCCTTTTTTGTTGGAATATTGAATTGTTTAAGAGCAAAGTCTGATTTGGCTTTTTAGATGGCAAGGAAAGTGAGTGACCTTTTTATTATTTTTCTGTGTGAATGTTGTAATTTTTTAACCAACATTACCATCATTTTGTAACTCCACGGGCTCTGTGGCATTAAGACTACAAAAGGAATACATTAAGGGCACATTAAGGGAGGTTATGAAGTTACAGGGAAAAACAGTGTAATTATAGGAGCAGGGGAAAAAAAGCATATTAGAGCTTCAAAACAGATGGAGTCCTCTAAGGAAGCTGTCTGAACGTGGCCTGGGAACTATAAATTGCATTTACAAGACTGGGCTTTCACTGCAGATGGCAGGTTTGCTGTTGGAAGGTAGCAGCCAGAACAGGGCTGTGTGCATGAAGAGAACTGCATTGAATGTGTCTAACACCTTGTGTTTGACATACATTGAAATTTAAGCTGGAATACAAATTTAGAAAGGCTGTACAAGTTCAGAACATGAAATCTGCTGTAGGGTTCAGAAATCCAGAAACTTGCTTTCAGGCATAGAAAATTTAAACTAAATAAAAAGGCATAATAAATTTGTAGTTCTTAAATTGAGGAAAGGAATTAGCTTTGAATGTCAGTTTCAATCACTCTTATATTTACATGTTACAGAAAAGCCCTCCCTTTTTTCTCGTATGCCATGCAGGTGTCATTCCCAAATCTCCAGGTCAAAAAGCAGTGGTTTCTCTCTGCTCTGTTGCCCCATATTATTTTGTTACCCCATTTGACCTGCATGTCATTTCAGTGAAATAAATGAGTTTTAGTATTGCCTGTGACTCCTGCTTTAGGAAATTATCCTTAGATCTGAGGGAAAAACAACCTTTCTGAAGTTACTCCATCCCATGGACTTTCAGGGCGGGACTTGTCTCATCTAATTGTGATGGAAGTGTCTGTGCCTGAGTTATCTGTCTAGGATTCTTGGAGCCAATGCAAATTTAAGCAACATAGTTGTGAAGTACAAAAGTGAGTTACCAAATCCAAAAAAAATATTTCTGTATAGTCAGAGAACTGTATATTGTTGGCCATTCATTGTGTTGGCTTTATCTCCAGTCACTATGAAGGAAACCCAGGCACTTACACCACCAGACAACAATTACAGAAGGTGATAAAAAATAAAAGGAGTGCCTGCTTCTGCTTTGTCCGAATGGCAGCCTTATCATTGGAGGTATGAAGCAAAATTTTGGCATATCTGCAGTTAATGACTCCTCTGTCTCCATAACATAATTTGTCAGTTAATGGGGAATACTAGTATGATTTTAATCAAGAAGGCAAGGGGGAGGCTTAGCTAAAACTTAAAACATTATTTCATGGAATAATTATTTTTTATTCGTAGTTTTATTTTTCTTGCTTTATGTGTGTGTCTAAATCTCAAGAGTGACATGTTTTAAAAAGGGAATCATGTAAGGCCATTGAAGATGAAAGCTGTACTTTCAGTACTACTCAGTCCTTGTGTAGAGCAAAATCATAGTCATTCCCTGCCAGTGTATGTAAAGACATGCTAGATTGATGGCTTTGTAAGATAAAAGCAATATCAGAGGGAATGAAAAGGCATTTGGGAAGTAGAAAAAGGGAGTATGATGGAAAGGAAAACTTGAAAAGCTTACTTGGATAAAACTGGGGATAATTCCTTCAATACATGAGGTGTATGTGTATGTGAAAAATGGGTGTATCCTCCTACTTGGGCTAACTACTAAAAAGTCAGGAAGACACAGTCTGTAAGAGCCAGGACAGATAAGGGAATAAGGGATTTGAAGAGAAAGCATTTCAAGGAATTAACTAGGTAAAGTGACCCAAGAAGCTTAGTCCCAAGTTTTAGAATTAGACTTTTTTGCACCGCAAACAAGCCTTTAGTGCTTTGTTTCTCTATTTATACTTCTCATTTGTGGTGAAAATGCCTTTGTTTCTTTCAGTTCTGTGAAATCCATCTCAAAGTGTAGTAAATATTCTGCTTACATCCAGTTTAAGTTAATGGAGTCCTTAAGTGATTATCTGTTATTTTTCTATCCTTTATACATTTGTCAAATGTTTCAATCCAGAAATGCAAACTCTGACCTAATGTTCTTGGTGGTTCCTGTTAAACATTGAGAAGTGTTTATTTGAAACAGCAACTGAGAAATGAAGACATGGAGCACAGGCCTTTCACTGATTTACTAAGCCATGCTGTGTTTGCTCTCCTGCTCCTCTACCATTGTCAGTAGGGTCAGCATTGTGTGTAGGTTTCTCCATTCATATTCAGGCTCACTGTACTTTTTCATCACCTCATTTAGCTGACCTGCGCCTTGAAGTTGCTGGGATATATAGGATGAATTTCTGCAAACTGTGTGCATAGTATACGCTCTTAATTTTGTATTTTGAAACCACGTTTGTGTAGTCTTACTAGCTGGGTTAAGTGATTAAGTGATGGGAATGGACAACTACTGAAAAAAATAGAGTTCTTCAAAGAGAAAGGAAAAAAAGCTCCATAACTGGGTTATTATGAGTCAGTAAACCTTCTGAAGTACAGAGTGGAGGCAAAAATGCAAAATTTTTGAGCTGAAAGTATGAGAATACAGGAATCTATCACCTAATAGCAAGCTAAATGAGATAGCTAAGTAAGAAAGGTAGTTTTCTTAAGCTCTTTCCACAATGGAGAGAGGCACTTCTAGAATACAAATCAAAACAGAAGCACATCTGCCTTCTCAAATAATTTCTCTGTACCTTGACTGACAATTTAGGAAGCCTGAATAATGATTACTTTCTTAATTGAGGCCTGTAAATTAGGTGACTGAAGATCCTGAGCTGCTGTAATTCTCCGTGTGTTACATTTGTGGTAAATCTGGTGTCCTTCAGGCAAAAAGCATGTGAGTGAATTCAAATATGAAAGTCCAAGTGGCTCTAGATAATTTCCCACTCAGGTATGCTAATACAAAGAACTGTTTTTGAGTGAGTTAATTCTACAAAATGCCAAGGTTTGCCTGAAGATTATCCAAGAAAAATGAGAAGCCATTACAGACTCTTCTGAATCCTCTGTTACAAGCGCGTAACGCCTGTCTACACTGCTTTCTGTTCAAAGATCTCCTAAGCTTATCCAGCCCCCAAGCAGCAATCATTCAAAGCCTAAACAAACAAAACCACCTCTATTTTGAGGTGCTTGCAAAAGAAATGTCTTGTGTTCATTCTGCACCAGGCATTAGCAGACTGCAGGATTTTTACAAGGGAGAACTGTCAAAGATATTGTGATACTGTACCAGGCGAGCATGCAGAGCTGAGCATGGAAAGTAGAGGTGTTAAGGAATGGTTCATGGTCATAAGAAGTCCATGAACTAAAAAAACGCAAGAACGTAATGGAGCAGAGCACTCATAATACTTCAAAGAGGCCAGTTACATGGAAAATGATCACCATCTACAATGGCACCCCATCATGTTGAGTTTTCCAGATATGAGCAGGTGGTAATTTTTGGATGTTCCAAAATTATTTTATTCTTGAATTGCATTGACTGCTTTTTAAAAGTTGATCTAACCTCCTCACCACAAAACAATCTGTAATAACTTTGCCTTGCAATTTGTTCTTTTGTGTTTCCTAATACAGCTAGCACACACTGTTTGGCAAAATTCTTTGGTCATTTATCACTTTAAAACTTGTTGAGGGTACCAGTGCGGTAATGTTGCTGATTATATTTAGGCAGGAAAGTGTGTCTTAAGCCCTTCCGATACACTAAGGCTGAAAGGCCATCCCCATGGTATCTTTTTTTTCTTTAAGGGAACTGATGTGTCTCTTGCTTACAAGTTTATAGGCATTTTTATTGCAGCAGGGAATTTCTCCACCCCAATTTTACTGGGGAACAATAAATGCTCAGCAGCTGGGATTCTTGCAGCAATATGAAGAAAGTCTTTCTTAATATTTCAATCTTTATAACAGCAGTTACAAAAAGGTAACTTTGAATTTCTTAAACAATACATTAATCTGTTTGTGGATTTTTGTGTTGCTGTGGTTTTTTTTAACATTGGTGACTACTCTGGTAGTAGTTACTTTTTTCTCCTGTAGTATACAGTAAGCTGGAAAGCTGCTGTGCCAGGGCTTGTTGCCTCTGTACTGTGGTGTGAGAATAGATTAGGGGGAATAAAGTTACTTGAACAACTGGATCAATTAAATTCATATATGATGTCTGCATAATATATAAACACATTGTTTTACAAAATAATGGCATTTTTTACATATATGTTAGAATGTTTACAATACAAATAGGAGGTCAAATTTAGTGCAACAGTGTATCACAGTGTGGGAAGTGAGATTCTTCCTCCCATTAATTGTAAACCTGGAGAGAGAGCAATAGGGCTTTTTGCTGGGTCAAGTCTGGCTGCTATGACCTAAAAGGAACATGGGCTGTGTATACCTTGCAAAAATTGCAATGTGTGAATCTCAGATCAGCTTTACTTTAGGATTTGCAGCATTTAAGATGAAAAGTCTACTTGGTGTTTAGAATATTCTTTCTTACCTTATTTCATTAAGGAGTTCCTCAATGTATTCCACTATTCAGATGAGAAAAGGTTTTTCTGATGAATGTAAAATAACTTTTGGATAAATGGTGTCCAAAGAGCAATGTCCGAGTTCTTCTTGGAATTCATTTCAGCTGAACCAGTTGTGTAATACACTGTTTTAATTGTAAAGAACACATTGAACCTAGACTGCAAAGATACAGTATTTTGATTGCTGGTGTTTTGAATGCAGTGAGCACAAGGCAACATGTACTGTTAACTCTCAGTGCATTAGTTTGCACTTAGAGCAGTGTGGTGTGATTGTGCTGGAAGGACAGAACAAGTTAGTTAATGTGTTCTAACACCTGGACAAGGTGTATCACTGCTTGTCAGTCATTTTATATGGTTGCTTGTCTAATAGTGTTCACCTCTGACAGTGGTATACAAATCCTTGATTCTTTCTGCAATAACTGAGATCAGTGTCTGAGTTATAGCATCATTTAGTCATCCCTTCATTGGAAATATTTAATCCATGTAATTGGAAATATGGAGTAAAAGTGAGTATAGAAGCTGATTTTTCTTTTCAGTGTATCTATTTCAATATTTTGATAATTAGAGAAAATGTTCAGTTGAAAGTGATTAATTTTTTTCCCCTGGTAGTATTGTAGCCAAATTTTTGAATAGTGTAAATATATATGTCTATATATATATATCTATATATATATATAGATATATACTACGAAGAGTATTTTTTATTTGTTTCTTGTTTCCCTCTCCCCAGTTCCTCTCCAGCTAACCCACTGGTTTAGTGATTAGCACCAGAGCCTTTCACACAGTATTTTGAGCTCAGTTCCCTGGCTGCAGTTCACTCAACCTTGACGTAAATCTCCAATAAGTACTTTGTGAGAGGTTAGCCTTTTGTGCAGGGTGTGTGAGAAATCCTGCCTGACCAGGTTTGTTACAGAAACCAGTGTCAAATTGCATTGCCTCAAGAGTTTGAATATGAAAGAAGGGGATGGGGGTGGGGGGACTCATGCAAAAAAACACCCTCACTTTCCACTTTCAAGAGTGTAATTGTTTGGAAAAAAACCCCAGTGTTTGGACTCATGATGTTTTAGTGCTGCTCTGCCTATGCCTGGCACTGTCAAGTAAGCCTGTGATGATTTACAGTCCGCAGGTACAGCAGAGACTATGTCATTCATAGAATCTGCCTTCTGTGTCTTGCCTGTTGAGGCTGGTTGCTTTTATTTTAATCTATTTGATCATGTTATTTGCCTTAGGTAATCAACAACCTTTCATGTAAATCCTAGCCAATCTTATAAAACTAATGGAGAAGAAAAAAAACCGACCAAAACACTTGCATGTAGTCATGTTTTGGCTGTTGATGTCAGCGGTGTCATAGGAAGGCAAATAAGATAGCAACCCTCCCTACTTTGCACGTTTGTTTTTTTTTTTTTTGTGTGTTTGTTTTTGTTTTTGTTTTTGCTTTGTTTTGTCATTTTGGGGTATTTTGAAGAAAGTTACATCCTTTAGAAATGGAAACAATACATCATCTTGCCACCTCAGGGCTTGTTATGTGGAAAGCCTATTGGAACCTCTTTGCTATTCTTCCATACTGTGATAAAGTGGGTTGCTTCCAACCCACTTTAAAATTCAACATCTGTACTCATCTGTTTATGTTAACAACCTTCACATTAGTTGCAGTTGTGCATTAGTAAAGATCTTTTGGATTAACTCTTCCATTCACAGTTTTCCATAAACACTTTGGGTTTGAGGCTGGGGGCTGCTAGAATACATTTTGACAAGTCCCCCAGGTGGTCAGAGTATGACAGTAAATGCCAGCAATATTGCTCAGAGGGGGTGGGGACTTTGCCTTCACAAAACCAAGAAGCAATGCAGCACCTGCAGCGAGGGACGAAAAGCTGCCTTTCCAGCTAAGCAAGCAGGGCAAATGAATTTCCTCAGAAGGGAAATGTTGCACAGAGGCTCGCTGTGACTTATTGAATGGGTCCACTGACTTCAGAATCTGGTTTGAAGGTTTTGAGGGGGAGAAGGGGACTAGAAGGAGGAAAACTGCTGTAAGGAAGAGGAAAAGCCCGCTGCTTTTGCCAAGTGTCATGTTCAGTTGGAATAAAACAATAATAAATACAGACTTGGAAGGCCATTATTTCCTTAATGCTAATTATCTGCAAGAACCTTGACAGGGAGGTGCAATCTGAAGTTAAGACAGCGAATAAATACAAAAATCAGAGGAGGCTGTCAGTCATCTTACTTTCCTGGAGAACCTAATGTGAGTTGGTGTGATCCATGAGGATTGGCTTATGACTGTTTTCATCTTTCCTTTCTGTGCTTTGACTGTACATTTAAAAATAAGTGCTTATCTTGGTGAATTCCAGTAAAAATTTAGCTATAGTGCTTTCAAGACCACTTTGCATTTTGTTAAACAACTTCTAAGCATGAAATAGTCTTGAAATCTAGTGTGTTGCTCCAGGCTTTTGAGATATAATAAATTTTCATAATGGTGGTTATCAGTATCATCATCATCAAAAAATATATCCTCGCAGTGAGGGAGAATTTAAGCATTATGATTTGGCAGTCAAAAGCAGAAGATGACAAAGTTTTTCTGTGCCCCTTCAGACTGCCTGTTTATGACTTGGTTGTTCTTTGCTGTCTGGTAATTTTGAAATGGGAAGAAGAATTAGATGTGAAATGTGGTTGCAGGGTTGTGTTGTCAGACTCCTCCCATGAGGTACACAGTTGTCTTGATGATGTCTGTTCTGAATTCCTCCTGAATCTAAGCTAGCTGCAGTGTATAATAACATGGATTTTCTTGCTTGCATAATTGATTAGCTCAGACCCCAACTTGACTTACCCATAAGATATAAATGCCCCCACTGAACTGTATCACACCACCAGGATCTTGTTGCAGTATCAATGCCCTGGCTGCTAGAGGGCTGGGAGGCAAGATAAGGTATGTTTTTAAAATCCTCTTCCTTTTGATGTGAGACTTTTGTCTTTAAACTGTTGGCTAATTGCCATTGTATTATCTTACTCTGGTATATTTGCCCTTTATACAGCTCTTTCACCACAGCCTTTATTAGTTTTACTTCCCTTCTGAAGACCCCTGTTTGTTTTTATTGTTGTGCTTCTGTGTAGGGAGAGGCTTTCATTGTTTTCTGGCCCTCCCATTTTTCTTTCTTTCTCCCCCTCCCCCCAAAATTCTCCTTTTCCATGTCCCTATCTTTTACAAATGCCTGATTAATTCTTAATAAGAGAAGAACACATTAATGCCTAGATCCCTCCTTTTACCACTGTTATCCTCATTAGCCCCTACAAAGTTGGAGAGTATATAGTTTTCTTGGAACAATAGCATAAATTTTAATTAAAACGAACATGGTTCCAAGGAAAAATAAGTAGACCTTGCCTTCTTGTTTGTGATAGAGCAGATAAATTAAAGCTTTTTGCTGAACACAGCAGCAAAACCGCAGATGAAAATTGTCTTATTTACTCACTGATCAGCTAATTAATGCAGTATTTGATGTCGAGCTTTACTACCTTTGCAAAGCTGAGAGTATTTGTTCCTGAATGCATGCTGCTGCCAGGGTGGACTTTAGAAACTTGCTTGGAATGAGCTGTAATCCCTGGTGGAATTGTGACTATTAGTGGTGTTATCCCAGTGGTTTAGAGTGAAGCATGGTTAAGCACCAGAAAAGGGCTTCTTCAGTGGATAAATGGGACTCTGTTCTTTCCTGTCTTTCAGCAGATCACATTTGCCATTGGTATCAGTTAATTTGTCAATTAATCAGTTAATTTATAAATACCTTTTTTATAGGCAGGGTGGCTTGAAACATTTCCAGAATGGGCTTTTCAACGGAGTAAAACTTTCCAACCAAATTGGTTACAGCAATTTCAGAATTTCAGGTTTTTCCCCACAATGTTATTGTAAAAATAATAAAATTTTTGCTCTTAATTTTTTTTAGTATTGAAATGAAATTGTTCCGTTAGTCCGGAAATACTATTACTCTAAAACACCTTCAAAAAATAGGAATTTAAAGTTCATGAAATGTCTATAATAAGGCATGTTAATATATAAAAATGTCTGCTTTATCAAAAAAGGAGGGGAATGGGGAAAGAAAATACTAATGTGCAATTCACCAAAACTTACTCATCACCCTTGCAATGAATAATTTTCTGCTGCTATCTTGAGATTTCATAGCTGTTAACAAGCCAGTTATGACTGTTGAACTTCAATACATCAACAGTCCAAAGAAGAGCTATTAAGTAGCAGTGGTGACTGGTGTGAGAGCTTTGCTATTGACAGCTGTCACCTCAGGACATTGCTGCTGGTTGTTTTCAGCACAGAGCAAAATTAGGCTTCACCTGAGGATTGACACAGGATAAGGAATATGGTTGGAGTGGAAGCTTCAGATTTACCATGCTGACCCATGATCACATTGTCGTACATTGGATGAGAATTCCTTTGATGTAAAACACAGCTCGTCTGAAGGCTATGGGACATAGTCTAAAATTAAGAGTGGGGTTAATTCCAGTACTGCCTAATGTTAGTAGAGAATTTTAAAGCCATTTGCTTTTACAGTGGCATTTATAAAATCTCAACCAGGGATTTGTTCCCCTCTGAGCTGGATTATAAACCAATGCCGCAGACCATGGAATTCATCGTGGCATGATGGCATTTAAAACCTCAGTCAAACCTTGTTCAGTATCTGTAATGTTTTCTATTCTGAGCTTAAAGAACAACTCTACATTGTGACTAAAGATAAATAGTGCAATGTTGTCAACATCCTGTAGATGTTACGCTGCAACTGAGAAAATCATTAAGTTGGTCACTTAATGTTGGGTCTGGTGGTAAGCTTTAGGGAATATGTTAGAGACAAGTTTCTTTTATATTCCACTGTGGTCTATGAAGTCTGTGCAGGAAATGCTCTTTTGCCTTCTTATGTCAGCCAAGTTTTTTTGGTAGTTTTTTCCTAAGGAATAGGAGGGGTTATTTTTGTCTTAAAATATTTTTTTTCTTGTTCCATATTGCCATACTAGTCAGAAGACAGTTTATTTTCAGTGTTTCATATGCAGTGTGTGACAGGGTCTTAACTGGCCAGAGCTTCCTGGTGGATTGTACACAGCCTCTGCGGTTTCAGTATGTGCCCTGAAATCACCTGGACTTTCAGACTCAAAAATATCACCCACCTAAGCCATTCATTCTTTTCTCTAAAAGCAAAGAGACTACCAAACCAAAGAGAAGAGAGGCAGCTCAGCTGATGCTCTCTTGTACACCAGTCCCTCTTCATTCACAACTGTGTACAAGTATTAATACTTGCTAATGAAAAAATGAGCTGTCTGTGAGTTCAGTTAAGTGATACTGAATGGGAAGGCAGAGAAGGGACAGCTTGCAGGTCTCCTAATGGCTGTGCTGTGCATTTCCAGAGTATTAAATTGACAACATTCCTCATTCCCTGGTCCTCTCTGTCTCCCCAAACCTTGAGTTTTAGTATGTTTTTAGAGTACCAATATTAACTGAACCTGAACAATCACTAAATTTGCATTGCATTTACTGATATTAAAACAAACAAACAAACCAATTCTAAGAATAAATCAGTAGGGCTCTGTTATTGATTTTTATTGCACTTTACAGAAATCATTTGACTTGATGAACTTATTTTAAATTAAATTTTGATCTGGGTGAAGCAAACCATAACCTCACAGCTCAAATGTCTTAAATCACTGCTTTTGACAGTTTGAAAAAGCTAGATTTCATAATTCCTAAGAACTGCTATAAAATGGTGCTCAGGCTTTAGAAACTGACAAACTAAAAGCAGGATGTGCTCTGCAAGGTAAGTGTCCATACCACTGAGAATTGAACTGTGATCCTCTCTCTGCAAAACCAATCTAGTAAATACGTTTTTAATCACAGTTTAAGCATTCCAGAAACGCCCTTTTTTGGGGCTGGAGGGTGGAGGAGGTAGTTGTTTATTAATACTACAAAGACCAATGCAATTCCTTCGAGAGGACAAGAAATCAGACATGTACCTGAGAACTTTAGCAGCAGCTTGAGGGTAGAAAAAGGGAGACAATACACCCATTTTCATAAAATAACATCAGGTAAATACTGTACATAGTGATTTAAAAGTCTGCTCTCAAAATTATTACAAAACTATTAGAAGTTTCTTACTAGTCTAAACAGATATGGGTGAACATCTCACTGACCCTAGAATGAATGTATTTTGATGTTTAGTGTTAATGTTACTTGGATTAAGACATAATGGTGGGAAGCTGGAATTTAGTGCCAGCACCTAATGCATTTAGCATTTACTAGTTGCTTAAAATGGTGCTCATATAATCTGTGTACACATAAATATGTGTCTTCTCACAAATTTTTACAGTTGCTTTGGATTTGTTCTGTTTTATAACCATATTGTATCTATTAAATATTTGGTGCCAGGATCTTGCTGGAACATTGCAATGCCAAGCGTCCACCTGAGTCTTTACTCTTCTGTTTGAGTTTGATAGATTCCCCAACACATCCTTAATGTTATGCTGTATTTTGTAGTTTCATTTATTGTCTGTGGATAATAAATGAAGATGATTACACTTTTCAAAAGGACTTTGGGTGTCTCAGCAGCAGGGAAAGAACCCATCAAAATTGTTACAATTGCATAGTTTGCAACTATATTACATTGCTGCTTTTCTTTCTCTTCAGTTTCATTAATTGCATTAAAAATGAGAGATTGAGGTTGATAAAGACATTGTTTTTTGAAACACATTATTTTTTATCATTGTGTCAAACTTTATTAAGTAAAAGAAGATGGGATTGAACATTGTTGTAGGACATAAAGGGATGGCTGCTGATGAAGTTGCCTGTAAAAAAAACCCAAAAATACCCCAAACAAACTAGGAAAAAAAAAAACCAAACCAAAAAACCCCCAAAACAACAACACAAAAAACCAAAGAAACAAAAGAAAAAACCAAAAACCCACCAGAAAACAAAACAAGAAACCAGTAATTTTTATAATCCTAATTCATTTTTAAGGGAATCTTCCAGCCTCATTTTCTATTGAACAGATCACTTTTCTTATTTGCAGTTTGTGACGCCCTCACTAAGTTGGGCTGTGTGTATGTCTATCCATCTGGTTTGTCACAGAAGGTATTCACTGTTTCTACAGTTGAGTAAGGTGATGAAAATAGATAGCACAATACAGGCATAATAGCATGTACAGTGCATGCTCATTACAGTGCCTTGCCATTAATGTATATAAATACCTACTGCAATTGAGCATGACATTTGTAGAGGGATCAACTCCAAAAACATATTGTGTGTACACACTCCAATTTCTCTTTACACATCCCTCAAGGTGAAGATAGATGTTGTGGTCTGTCAGCCTATTGTCACACTGAGCACTTTCCGCATCATGTATGCTCTGTGTCCTTTTCCTTGAAATGAATGTTATTTTTAAAATTTCTGTTAGAGATAAAAGACATTTAAAGGGGATCATTTTGTATCTCTTAGGGACAAATGCTCAGCTGCATTTTCACATAGGAACAAGTGTCCTCCTGAAGGCCTACATGGGCCACAGGAGTGAAACGTATTTATTTATTTTTTTCCATAAATATGTCTCAGTGATATGGATTTACTGACAGTGACATATTTTTTAAATACTATAATAAGGTTTGTAATTCTTCCGTTCATCTAGTCACTGAAAATTCTGTCAAACTTAATACGTTCCATGGTTTTTACCATTTCAACCACCAAACTGGCTTTTACTCAATTCTGTTGATAACTCTCTATCCAGTACTACATGCCTACTACAGAAACTGACCAGCCTTATTTTATTTGTATTATTATTTCATATGTATAAGCAAAAGGAAGTATGTACTAAAGGAAGGTGATACCTTCTCTGTGCACTTTCCATAGGCAGGCTGCTTAACTCCATACGTGCTTGTCACTTTTTTACATCATGTCAAGTTTTCTCTTTTTGTATCATTTGACCAGATTAACTGTGAAAAGAGTGGAAGTCTAAGCAGATTTAAATAGTTCTACAAGATCTGTTTCACTGTAAGTGTGATGGTCTTCCAATATGAAACTGTTAAGAAGAAAAAAATAGCTGGAAAATAATAATAAGAAACAGTATTTTTAATGAGACATTAGTCTTTTTATTCTTGTTGTCTGTTTTAGGAATGTAAAAAAGTAGAGTGCTTCTGGCTATTGTGAAAAGATAAATTTGCCATGACTGCTCTTGATTTCCATATGTACTTAACTTTGTTTGTTTTTCTCTTACTGCTCTTTGATATAGAATAGTTTCTTCCTGTCTTTCATTAAACTGATGATGCCTTGTACCTAAATGCTCATATAAAAGAGAACTGTAGCAAGAAAAGAAATCATGCCTAACACAGATGATAGTATTTCCACATTCATATGAAAGCTCTGAAAATGCATGATGGTTTATTGGATAGTTATGTAGGAGTGGAGTCTTCTACTTCACACTAAAGAGCTTATTGTTAATGAAGCAGGTATTAAAGAGACCTGACTTGTACATCTGCATTGCATCACTTTAGACATGGATAACTGTGTAACCAAAGCCTGCTGGACTTAGTTGAAAAATCAATTACCTTCTAAATATCATATGCTGCCAATTCTATTATGTAGAAAAAGATCAGGGGAAAACATTGAAAAAATTATTTAAAAAGTGTTTTTACCAGAGAGCATCTGCTTTTATGTGGAGTAAGGCTTTTAATCTACTACTCTTGTATTCCTGAAGCTTTGTTCAGTCTCTTAATTATTTGCTCCAAATGAGCAAATGTCATGTGAAATATTGTATGGGTTAATCAGTAATAGCATGCAAACACCTCTTACTTATATGGCACAGTGCTTGAGTGTACATTGCAGAACAGTTGTCAGGCTACTTTGGAAGCTTCCTTTTCTTAATATTTTTTTTAATTAAAGATTGGGATAGCTCCCCATCTGTAAATACAGTGAAAGCTCCTATAGTAAGGATTGAGAAAAATTATTATTTTCACTTCCTTCCCTGCCTCGCACATTTTTTTCACAGATTTAGATTCACTTACTCTTTTCAGTAGTATTTGTGGGGGATCAAACTAGGATAATTGCTGGATAATTGAGTTTATATTCTGCTACATCTAATCTTGAATTTGGACACGTAACATAATGGCAAATGTGGTAATCAGCAGAAAACTACAGGAGGGTAACCTGTGGCAATTTATCTAGGTTGATTTGCTTTACTTCTAGAAATCTCTAAAAGCAGGTATTGGATTTGTCATGATTTTAGTTATGTAGAGAGGGTGATTGTGTCTGTATAAACTGAAAACTGTGCGTGTTGAGAGTTGCTATCTTGTATCATTTCCTCTCTGAAGGACCTAACACTTCTCCTTCCCAATCCTAGAGTGTCTTCATATACATCATCCCCATTTCTAGCAGACTGCAGGTGAATGTGAGTGCTACAGAAACCATGCTGTGGCTTGGGTAGGGAAGCAGAGTTTCAGATAGGTCAGTTGGTAGGAAATGATGCTTGGGATTTCCCTGCAGGCTGAGCTGCACCTGTGGTGAGGTTGCAGCTGTTCTGTGGCATCAGTCTGGACTGCACCTTGGAGTGCCCAGCTCTTCCCTGAGCCACGTTTCCTTTTGCCTGTCTCTAACTGGTGTGTGATTGACTTTCACATGCTGACACAAAGCATTATTATGTATCATCAAATCTACCTTTGCTATGGAGCTCAGTATTGGCTGATGAACCAGGAGAACTTGTAGTTCCAGTACGAGCGGTTTGATGCTGCTGGTATGCTTTTCTTGTGGTTTTATGTTCCCCCCTGCCCTCCCCCCACATTGGGGGGTGGAGATTGTTTGTTTCTTTAAGTGGCATATTATGGTAATAGAATCAAGAGATAAGATTTAATCAAGGTACATAATATAAATACATAATAAAGCTGTAGAACATGTAAATAAGATCCTATTGGTACCCTGGCTTCTTGAATTGTTCTTCATGGTGTGTTTTCATATGATCTAAGTGCAATGCTCTTATTCTTGGTAAGAACTTCTGAAGGCAAGATTTTAAATTCCTGTTTTCTCAGGGTAAGGTTATGTTTCATGTTCAATAACAAAAGTGAAATAAGATTACTATCTGCTGAAAAACGAATGAGATTGCATTCACTCATTTTCTTTATGTGTTATCTTATCTGTGTGATTTTGCTTATATGCATTGAAATGAGATATATCAATTATAACTCTAATTTATCACTGCTAGTAGTCATACTGCAAATTTCAGAGCCCTCATAGACACTGTTTCTTCTACAGTCAGCTACCAGCTTGGACTGTTGGGCTGAAAAATGAGGGGTCAAAGGGAGAAAAACAAAGCCAATCCAACCAAAGACTTCGTAGCAAGAGCTCTAGATTATGTCCTGTTCCTCCTAAATTCTGTGTAAAGCTCTTGTCTTGAACAAGCATGTTCCCTGTCCCTTATGACAGAAAGGGATGTGGAAACAATTACTCAACATGAGTCATAAAAGAGATAAACCCTGAAAGATAGACAAAAAACTGTTTATCCTGTGCTGAGCCACATTAGCCCAAGGCTGTGAAGTCTTGTTTCCATGTCATGCCCTGGTTCTGAACTGTTTGTCTGAAGCCCTTTTGCAGACAGCTGCTGAAAGTAAAAGGTCACAGTGCAGCAGCTTTGAAGAACCTGCTTCAGTCATATAAAAGTCACAAAAAGAAATGGAAATCCAATCTGTCTGATTTGTTGGGAGAATTAACCTTCCAGGCATAGCATCATGGGTAGGAAGAGATTGTGACAAGCTGATGCTGTGACATATTTGCCTCTAATGTAGTGGATTAAGTGACTATATTAAGAAAGATTGTTTCTCCTCTACTGCTATAAATCTAGAGATCTTAGACCAGATTCTTCTTCTTCCTTTTTTTTTTTTTTTTTTTTCTATAACCATTAGTTAGCTTTGTTCTCGCTGTTGAGAATTAATAAAAATTGCTAGTCAGGACATGTCAGGCTGTCCTGAAAATTGGAAAGATGTGTTGTTTTTTTTGTCCAAGGCTGAAAACATACCAGAAGAGTGATTCTTTTTACTGCCTTCTCTGTGGCATCCTACCTGTAATTTGAAAGTATGACTAAGTCATTGTGGATTAGGCTTCCCACTCTTGACAGTTATTTGGAGAAGTTTTCTTTGAGATGGTTAAGAAAATGTACTGAGAGTCTCCTTTGTAGTGTGTCAGTACCTTAGCAACCTATTTGCTATGTGCTTTCTGCTCTCTTCTTGTGTACTCTGCAATCACCATACTAGTAAAAGAACCTTTTTTCCTGCCTGGGGAAAAAAATATAGAAAAGAAGAATAATGAAAAAAAGTTACTGTGCCTAATCTAAGGGATTGGATTAATTTTACCCAAGTGTCCAAATTGTTAGTTAGCTGGGAACGTGCCTCATTGCTTGATATGAAAAGATCTCCTTGCCAAAGGGAAGTTCCTAACATGTTCTGTCATTTGCTAGTGTATCCTCATTTTCAACCACCTAGTATCAAAGCACATGAGTAATCAAGACAGAACTTGGTTTTAGGAGATGTCAGAATATTTAGGTTTTGAAATGCCTCATCCCACTGGCACTGAAGGGAGACTAGCGTTAGATTTCTGAAGCTCGGGAACAGAAGAATAATTTCTGTGATGCTGGGAAGATCTTTTCATCTAAACCCCAGGCAATTAGAGAGCTTTAGGTTAAATAACAGATTTCTGTTCTTCCATATGGTGTTTGTTTGCAGAACTCTCACAGTCTGTTGTTAGACACTGATATAACTGTGCTATGGCTTTGTTGGGCATGTTATGGATCCTGCAGAAGCTTTTATCTCTACTGTTTACCAAGAGCCCTCTGGGCTTGCTAAGAATTACTACTCACAGTGAAGTTTTTATTTCTAGAGGCTATAATTTTCTGTTCTTTTTTTTTTTTTGTTTTATCTGTGAAGAAATTCTAGAAATGAGATCTGATTATATGTATTTATACTGTGCTGTTGTGTATGTTTGCCATAGTGTATATTCATCATTTGCCCAGAACCATTCTATAGCCTGGAATTTATGATGAGCTCCAGGAACTGAGCCTGACATCTGCCTTTTTCTACTGATACACCTCCACAAAAAAAAAAAAAAAAAAAAAAAAAAGCTATTACAGTTAATAACTCTGCTGAGGAAAGTAGCAATTTTGGATCTATTAAGAAGGATGTTGCTAAACATAAAAATGAAGCCGTACTCAATTGTGACTTTGTTGTACAAGAAAAGTGGAACAAACATAGAAGAAGATCAACAGGTTGGAAGATGTTGAATGCGTAGTTGTGAAATAGTAAGAGATACAAGGTGTGGTCTTGTCCATGTTTTTACTGAATTCTTAGTTGTGGTCCAACATAAATATTTACTATAAAATGAGTGTTTGCTTTATTATATCCTATGCATTAGGCTTTAGTATATGTTTGGTAAATAGCACAGTAGGTCATCAAGATGGTTGTTATTGTAATGAGGAAATGTGAGACTTTTACATCAATGTTTCACTAGTGCAACATTCAGATTTTATTTTTTGTGAAATGTGTTGATAAAGGAAGCAATACAAAATTATACTGACTATTTTAAAGTATTTTCATCCTTTGGAAGTATTCTGTAAATCAATACTAAAATTTCAGCCTTTTCCACTTAAATACTTGAACAGAGCTAAGAAGAAAAACTCGCTCATATTTCTATATGTAAATGTTTAGGAGATGTTCAGAATGACACTATAATAATTTGACAAGACTATTATTATATTTTTGTATTTGACAATATAGTTTTTTGTAGGGGAATACCATTCTACTGCCCAAATGGATGATAATAAACCTGTTCAGGTCACCAGAAATGCAGTACTTGAGGCCAACACTGTTGGACAAGGTTCTAGGTCCTTTGATACCTGTTGAGGTCAGATTAAATAATAATTTACCTTTTAAAAAATGGAATAGAATTTCTATTTATTTTTTACTAAAATTTAATTAAATCCTGTGAAATTAATTAGCCTCAAAATGTTTTCTAAATATTCTTTTTGCAGAGACTGTCTTTTTTTTACCTCCAAAATGCCATTTCATCTCTTAATAATGAGCTTGCTAAATAAAAGACTTCCTACTTTCATTTCTAACAATGATATTTCTGGTTATGGAAGATAGCTGTTTGTATTTTATTTTCCAAAAATAGAAATTAACTAATTCTGGTACTTTATTTTTGCAGTAAATATGAATGAATAAATACTACCACTTTTGTATTTCATAAAACTGGGAAACCAAACAGCTTTATGAATACAATCATACATCAACAAACACTTGTCAAAATGTCAGTGTCTCTCCTCATAAAACATAGCTTGACGTAAATCACTTTACAGGTAATAATTAATTTTATTTAAAAACTAAAGCAAGAATAGTAATTTTGAAGTATTTAATCTTCTGCTCCATTCCAGGAGGAGGTATCTTGCTAGATTTGGTGACATAAGGGTCAAAAGATAAATGGTAACCAATACCTCTGTTTATTTTTTTGACAATGTTAAATTAGCAACCCCTCAGACCTCTTGCAGAGAAGTACAACCTGACTAATTGAACATGTCACTGGGGAGTATGCTTGGTTAAGCTGATTCCTATTATGTTGACTTGTCAGGGACCAATAATTAAAGCTGAAGAGGGATGCTCATTAGTGTCTGCAGAATGATTCAAAGAGCAGAAGGGAAGAGTCCTTCAGGCACACCTGCTAAAAACTGACACTGCCTGGTGGGATGTAGTCAACCGACCAGCTTGTTTATCTGATGAGTTAGTGGTACAGCTCTAACCAAAAGTAAATAAATTAAGAGGTGAATGTACATGCTCATTGAATCAAACTACAAAACTGGATTTATGTCTATGCATTAGGATGTTTGCATTATACTCTGTCTCTACAGAATTTTAGTTTTAGTATTTATTGGATAAGATGTAAAGCAGTATCTATTCAAATGACTTTCTCCTCAATCCCTGAGTAGTCATTTCAATTATTTTAGCTGGAAACATCATAATATTAATAATTTCTCTGTTTCTTTGATCTCCCAAGGACCTGCTTGGATAGCTTCTAGGAGTTATAGTGCTTTTTGATGATAAATGCCCTTATTAGCATACATTTTTCACACTTGCTCTTTAAAAAATGACTAGTTTGGAGGGGGTGGTTTGGTTTTTTTTGTTGGTTTTATTTCATTCCCACCACTTATGCTACTGACCGTAAAACTTTAATTTCAGTGAAAAACCAGACAGGAAAATGCTCTGAATGAGGCAGCTTGAATGGATTGTGCTTATCAGAGCCAGGAAACAGTATTTGCACAATAATGCTGTGTTTACCTAGAATTAATAACCTCAACTTTATATGGAGTTGGGAGCTTCTGGGAGCTTAAATAAAGGTAGTCCTGTAGATTCTTCCATATTATGAGTAACATGAGAAACTCCAGTTTTCTCTGACACTCACAGTAATAAAATAAACCCACACAACTTAGAAATAAATGTAGACAAAACCAATTTAACTATGACAAACCCTGTGAAACTGGTTATGAAAGTGTAGTGTGTAACGGAAAACTGAGGATGTGGCAAGTTTTTTGATGAATAGTTTGGTTTTGTTCTTTCAGGTTATCTTTATGTTTTTATCAGATTTTTTAACATATGTTATTTTGATAAATTCAACTGTTCAGCTAGAAACCCATTTGCTGGGTGAGCCCTTCTATTTTCCTGTATTTTCCCACTGGATTAAGACAATGCTTCCCTGCTCTAGAATTATCCTCTTCACTGTAGCCATCCCTAAAAATCTTCATTCTGTGGCATTTCAGTAGGGTCAATTAGCAGAGAATGGACTCCTAGAGAGTCGAGCAGTATCCATGTGACAGCCTTCAGTCTTAAAGCTGTTCATGTGGTCCCCCAGATCTCCTTTACAGTGGCTCACAGCATAGCCTCAGAAAAACAGGAGTAACAGCCTCCTCTCTCATGGAAAGCTGCTATAGATCACAGACATTGGGGGATGACAGAAAACCAGTGGAAAACCCAGATACTTTTGTCAAAAAGCTTCAAGTCTTTATGTGTTCTAGAGACCTATTGGAATTTGGAGAACTCTGCTTCTGCAGAGTTGATCTTTTCTGAGATCACTTTGGCTTAAGGCTGTGTGGACAATACAATTTTCTTACCTTTGGGAACAGGTCTGTTGGAATGAGCAAAACTTACATTCTGCCTTTTTGTATGTTCTTTATCATCTCTCACTGTTTTTGATTGGCGTACTATTAAATAAATTGTTTCAAATCCTGTATTCAGCATGGTCTGCATTAAAATAACACTTTTGTAGCCCAATGCAACTTGTCAGCAACTTAACAGCGAGTTTTTAATCAAAAAATAAAGAAGCTGTGATACAGCTTCTTATTTATTTTATATTTTATTTTATAATAAAAATGGATATGATCTATCAAGTAATCAGCTTTCAAAGGTTGCTTAAAAGGATCAGACTCCTAAACATAAATTTCTACACTTATTTCAGACTCAGGTCCCCAGACTAGAGGGAGACCTTTGACTTTTGGACCACTTTCTTTCAGACTGAGCATTTTGTTGATAATAATATAATCTGTCTTGTGAAAGAAATCACTACTTCTGGGTTGCTCACTTGGCAGCTGAGTACAGTGAGCTGCGCCCATTCTCAACACAAGAAAAAAACAGTATTGTGTCAACACAAAAAAAAGTCCTTCTTTCCAAAGACTTTTTGGTAGTTCACTTGCAGAACTTTGTTCTGCATTAAGCATGTAAGCCGGAGTGCCCATGTAAGAATAAAGACATTCCTTAAGTAGTGTTTTTCAAGTTACCCTACTGAGGCATATGATAATGAAAAGCTTGTAAGTAATCCTTAAGCTCAAATGCTGTAAAACTCTTGTGATTAAATTTGCCATGGGTAGGTACAGAGGTAGCAGTGCTCTGTTTTAAAGTGCAGGGAATACCTATAAAATCTGGGAATTGTGGCCAGGGGGAGTGGAACAATTGTCCTGCATCTGAGACAGGCCACTAGCACTTTCTCCATGATGCAGACATCTAGAAGCAACTTTGCCAAATCCTGCTAAAAGCACAAAAATCTGTAATAGAAAATTGAAAAAAGATACCATGAATTCTCCTTAAAGCTCTGTGAATAATAAACGTAAAAGTTTACTCCCCATTCTTTTTTTCTCACTCAGATGGTACCATATCTAGTCAGAGGGCTTTCAAAGTCACAGCAAAGTCCTAGGTGTTTAAAGCAAAATACTACATGAAAAGCCTTTGAGGCTTCACTTCTTTTTTTTTTTTTTTTATTTATCCTGGAATAAGCCCTAAATATTTAACTTTATTTATATATTGTGAAAAATAACTCTCTACATAATTTTTGGACATTCACCTGGGCTGTGGGAGTCACAGGGTAGAGCAAGAACAAGGATTCAAACAATCTATCAGCTGTGGCTGAGGACACCTCCTGCCATACAGAGCTCTTCTGGCTCTCTGGTGTGGAAGCTGCATCCTGACCCCAATGAACATAGCCCTCAAATACTACATTTTCATGGGAAGTTTTAATTGCTATTTTCAGATTATGAACTTTGGAAAATGTCAGTCTTCCTCAGTTTGTAAAGGTCCAGTGGAGGGTAGAGACGGTAAGAAAGTGAACCCAAAGAGGGATTAAAACTCCCCATTCAGTGGAACAGAGGAAATCCAAGCCTCCTGCCTTTTCACTCAGTGAAGTGACCCCGTGTAGGCTGGGGACGGTCACCTTTCTGCATTGTCACAGGTGGATTAATCCCCACAGAAACAATAAAATACAAGCTGTCATCTCTATCTGTTTCTGTCTAAGGGCAGTCAGAATTGCAGTGGCTTCCAGCAGATGCAGTTCAGTTTAGCAACTTGTTACAGTGCAATGCATTATAAAGCACTATACGTTCTCAGAGGAGGTTTCATTCTAATTTAAGATTTAGCAACATAAGAAAATGTGATCAGCACAAAGGTGTTCAATTCTGGTCTTTGAAAGGAAAAGGATTTTCCTTCTCAAGAAACATTTTCAGGTTTATATATTAGAGAAGTAGGTGGGAAGTAATCAGAGAAGGAAACTTGAGTTGGTCAGAATGACGAATGAGACAGTATTCTTTGGCACATGTGTTTTGAGTAGATAAGATGGGGAGTGTGTGACATTGTTCTTACAAAGAAAAAGACATTGATACATATCTGAATGAGTTTTAAATAATATAAATGAAGAGAAAGGATTGAAATCTAAAAATGGAGATGTTATGGTGGAAGAGCTGAAAGCAGCTGAGCAGTATCTCAATAATGGTGGCGAGATACAGAGTCCTACCAGTTTACTTCCCAGCAAAGGACTCAGTGACAGGGAGAAGAGGGCACTGCCAGCAGTGATGGGCTGGGAGGTGGGGGCTGGTGCAGCCCCACTGAATTTAATTGAATTAAATTGATTTAAAGCAGCTGATGAACTAGACTACTTACACTGAATGGAAGCAAAGGCCTAAAAAAGGGAAATATAAGAGAGTAAAAGAGTATTATATGGGATGCATTTGGACTAGATGAGCATAAGTAAGAGGTAAATTTTTCAGGATGGGATGAGTGAATTTGAGTTGCAGCTGAATGAGTTTTTCATTCATTAGTCTGTTCTAGCCTATTGCATTCCTAGTGCACAAGGCAATCACAATGGAAGGGATTAAAGTCACTGACCTTAATTTGCCTTAAGTCTGAAAAAAAGTCCTGAGCATGTTTTCCTAAGGCAAAGTTTACTTGCCTGAAAAATATCCTTGTTATTTGGGATAGGGATGATGATTATTTATGAAAAACCACTTTTAAATATTTTACTTGCCTGTCTTGTCTACAGAGAAGCAGCCCTGGCTTTTGCAGTTGCTTTGTTTATCAGCAGTGTCTCACAGTCTTTGCCCTGGAGACTGTGACAAGCCTGTGTAGAGATAGTATCCTTGTTCTTTTTTCTACTGCTCAGTCCATTTAAAGATAATAGGCCTTGCCCAGCGTGACCAATGAAAAAGGGAAATGGCATTTACCTTGCTGGCATCCTCTGATAGCTTAAGACCATGCTCTGCTTGATCTGTGGGCCCAACTGCATGAGCAGTCTATAGGGAGTAAAATATTCAGCAACACCTTTGAAACACAAAGATCTATTGTCATTTGTGCTCTGTAGCCTCAGCTTTTCTCTACAAACTCTTTCCATTTGTTTTAACAATGTAAAAATAATCCAGCTTTCTCTGCAAGCCCTTTTAGAGGACAAAATTACTGTAATGGAAATAAATGGAAATGCAATTAGCCATCTCTACAATATGTCTTCATATGTTTGATCACAAATAGCTTGAAATCCAAATCCAGATGGCTCTGCTCCATTGCATCATGTTTTGTTAGCAAGAGAATTATGAACATTTATAATAAATAAATTTTAAAAATAAATAAAAATGAAGGGACAAGCAGGAAAGAGATACATAATTATTCAGTGAAGCAAGTGTCTTTCAGAGTGGAAAAAACATTTAGAAAATTATCTGCTTTCCTTAACAACAAGGAACCTGAGACTTGATTAATGGCACTAAATATCTTCACAGGGAAAAATTACTGAGTACTAATAGCCACCACTCTACTTCTTGTTCTGAAGGTAAAGGAAAAAGCCAGTAGTGCTGAAAGTCAAAATTAAATGCATTCAAATGAGAAGTATGGGATATATTTCAGTAGTGATGACTGGTGGCAATTGAAAAAATACTGTTAGAATGGGAAGGTGCGTGTCCATTTTTGATACATGAGATGAAGACTGAATGCCTTTCTGCAAGAATTCTGACAAATACAAGGTATTGGACTCACTACAGAGATCATTATGTGAAATGTAATCCCTCACTTTATACAGAGATCTAACTGAAATGATCTGATATTTTCAGGGGTTTAACTTCACGGAGTTAAGCCTACTTTGTTCTTTGCACTGGTAGTGTGGATGTCAGAATCAGAACAAATTAGATTTACACTCACCTGCAACAGAGCTGAATCTGGCCCGTAGAGTTCAGATTACTATGAATACAGTACACATTATACTTGTAGGAAGTAAACCTCAGAAGTTCATGTGTGTATAAACAAAAGACTCTAATTGAAACCATAATTGAAGTCCAAGATTATAAACAAAAGATGCATTGTCTTGGTTTTGATAGAATTAATTATAAGGTAAGAGCAAGAATTAATTAATTCTATTATGTCACTGGTAAAGAAGGACCTGTTACTTTGTATTTTTAAACAGTGACTTTAGATCAGAAATAGGCAAACTATATCTTAACGGAAAAGAAATTTGATATTGAGTACAGTTAACCCTTTTTTAGAAATCTTAAAAAATTTCTAGTAATGATGAGCATGCTCTAGGTGCTGTAAAACCCTAAAAGAAAGCTGTGTCCTGCCCATTTAGTATTTGATTTACTTCAGTTTTATTGCCCATTGCTGGCATAATATCAAACATTTCCTTAGTAGGCCCCAGCACTTATATGAAGCTGTGCCAAAGTTATTCTGTATGTAATCCAGAAAGCCTTTTTCTGCTGCGGGGAAATCACTGAGTTAAGGGAATGATTATTCCATTGTGTTCTGTTGTTGTTAGTTTTTCTTCAACAGACTTGAATTACCCTATCTTAGCTTTATTAGTATTGTTGTCTGTTGTACTTCATAATCAGAGCAGCACAGCAAACAGTTCATTCAGCCCACGGGAAAATTTCAACCCCGGCATGTAAATAGATACAGTTGATAAGAAAGGAAACAGAAGAGAAGTGTACTGAGGAAGGATGAGGGAAATGGTGGAACAAGAATAAGGCAAATAGGTGAGAACTGTGGAGTCAGAAAGGAGAGTAAAATGCTAAGAGGCATTAGCAGGAAGGAACTGGATAGTTATGACACATTCAGACTACATCCTGGAGGGCCCAACTGGGATCTGCCAAGAGAGGAAGAAAGAAGAATGGAGCAGCAAAGTGAGCGACCAATTACATTAAATATAAAAACTCATATTTAAACAAAAGATAACTTGAAAGTAAGTTAATACAAGTCACGTTTATACTGCACATTGCAATAGATTTATTCGGAGACTTGTTTGAAACACATACCAACATAAGTTTTCTTCTCCTTCTATGTGGGTTTTCAGGTTTTTTACATTTGTCTGTTTTTTGCACTGAGTAATCAAATTAGTCTTTCAGTCAATAACTACACCTTTCACTGGGCTTGGCTACTTTTCAATATGTCATCATTTGAGAAACACAGCTCATGAAAGCATATTCCTCAAATTGCCCAAGTGGGAACTGCGAATGTCACAAATAGTCCTCTTCTGTGAATGAGCTGCATGACCTCTTCCTCTATAAGGTCCTATCAACTTGTATGAGAACCAAACTTCTCATAAGTTGCTGGAGGAACTGAGTCTATATCTGGAAAAAAAGTAATGGTTTTTATTTTCATACTGATGTATCAGTTATGATGGAAAACAATGTAAAAGAAAAACTCACCACTGTTTTACTGAGTGCAGTGGTGTTGGATGACATGTTAGCTCTACTGAACTGAAGTTGAGGAAGTTTCCTTATGTGCAAAGGATCAAAAATTCCAGCTGTATACTGTGTTGGTGAAATAGGCTGCACATCTAGGTCTAGTTTGTTTATAACACTTATATTTGTAACAAAGAGCTAAAAATTTTAAAATAGTATTTTAGAGGTGGTGTTTCTAAAACCTGATGGAGAAGGACACAAAAAAAAAGCTTCATGTGTTTTCCCTGCAGTGATAACTTTAAATTAGAGGTCTTGAAGGATCAGAACTGCCCCTAGTTACAGAAGCTGCACAAATCTCACCTTGATTCTGACTTGGCTCTATTAAAGGAGTGATTTTCAGATCAGGTAGCAAAGCTGCTGTCACTTACAAGCCTGAGTGCCAGTTTCTCCTTGACCATCTCACTGCCTCGAGGAAACTTTTGAGTAAAAACGTTGCAGAAAACAGCATTTGGATCAGTAAATAAGCTGACCTTCATGTTTCACTGGATAGTGATAAACTCTGTAGCCCTGAAATAATAACTGTGCACTTCATCTGCTACATAAGTGTATTCGAAAAACCGTACATCCAGGTGGTATGCACAGGAGGTATTACAAGCCTAATTTTAGGATTAAGAACTCCACCCTCTTTCAGTCTCCACTTGAATGTCACCTCAGGGAGTTGTAGTTCTCATATTCTTGTGCTCACTTTGCTTTTAACATTTTCAATTAAAATGAAGACAATTTTCTTCTGTACTGGAGAGCATAAAGGCATTACAACAAGGAATTGGCAAAGGCCATGAGTTTTGCCTGAGTTTGCAGAGGTACCCCAAAGTTGAGACTCTTAGCTAAGCTACCCAAACCTCCCTTGAACCTCCAGGATGTGCCAGAAATAACTGCAAGAACAAAATTTCTTACAAGGAGAGGTATCGGAGCTGCTCCTAACCACAAGTTAGAATTAGAGAGAAAGACACAGATAATAGAACAACCCTTGAAAATAACTGTGTCTTTTTGAACCTCCACTGAAAATCCATTTTAAGTTTAGTTCCAGTTTTAGTTGAAATGTAAGTAGACTTTTGTTTATCCAAAAGACTTTGACTATCATAGGCTATAACTGAATTAAATTTCAGGTCAAATTACATGGTGCCATTTACTCTGCATGTGTTTTTGATGGATTTTACTTAGTAAAGTACTGTATGTCCTTTTCCTAGCTTTAACTAATCCTCACAACATTGCTGTGAGGCTGATAAGTAATATCCTCATTTTACAATCAGAGATAGAAAGGTTATGGGACCTGCCAATGTATACAGAATATAATCAGTATCAGGACTGGCAGTAATACTTCAGAGTTCCTAGTTACTAATCCTATCTTGGAAAATATGTAGGATATTCTACATTTTGATTCAATAAAACTTTCCTCTGTGTATAAATCTCCTCTGTTTCTATTCAGGGATTGCATAAGACACACTTGGAAGTTTTTCCTACTATAAACTGCACATATGTGTAAATCAGTGATCAACTGAAGACTTAAAAAAAGGAAACTTATTTCCAAGGAAGTATCAAAGTCGTGGGAAATTTGATTTGGAGCAAAACAACTCTTAAGTTTAAACAGGCTAATGAATTGCTACAAGTTGTTCATCTTGCTGCCAGTTGACTCTTTTGGTTTTTAATGCTTTGTTATGCCCCTTTGTAAAGAGCCTTGCCTAAAGACACTGAAAAAAATAACATTTTTCTCTAAATAGCATGTATGACTTAGGGTATCACACACAAATAAGTGAAATGAGCCATGTTGCCAGGTAAGTAGTAACCTTTTGCAGTAAGCCCTCTGCAAAAGTACTATACTCCTGCAGGAAGTAGGAGTACATGAAGTTGGTCTAAAAAAAGATATAATCGTCTTCTGCTTTTCCTATCAGATGCTATAAGTGAACCTAATGATTATTTAATTTGTGTTGGAACTACCCACTTGCTCTCTTAGTATCTTCCATGACAATGAAGCTGCTGACTTCTCATGGTTAAAACTAGGTGGGCGTTCAGGTACTGAAAGATTTTTCTGCTTTGTGGCCTTTTGCTTTATTTTTCAGAAACTCAGAGTAACTTCTGTTTTATGAAACAATTGCTTAAATACTATTGTTTTACCACTGGCTTTTGTGGCAAGTCTAATTTTAGGCCTTGACCATCTTAATGGCTTTCCTTTTAATAGAACATAGAAACAGCATGAGCTTTATTTTCTGCATCATCAAAGCACTGCACCTTCTGACAGAAACAGTGTCTAGTCTGCAGTAGGCCAAATGCATCCCCCTGATAGTCCATCTGCTGAATTTCACAGCCAGGAGGAATTTCATCACCTATAGGTAAACAGTGTTTTACAAAAGGAAATATTTTCTTTTTTTCCCCTAATGCTTGCCTGATAAATATGCCTTTGAAGCAAATGAAAAAAAAAAAAATTATTGCCTAAATAGACTCTATGTAAAACTCTAAACAAATGTGCTCCTTTTTCTGGTTATATATTGAGATATTTTATCTCGTAAAAAAAAAAAAAAATTAAAAATTAAAATAATTGTCCTTTAACCAGCTAGGGTGAAGTCAGAATATTGTGAATTAGGGAAAATTATGGAATACTGTCAGGTTTACACAGAAACAAGTGCCATTCAATTTGGGGTTCAGGAGTTGCATTTTATTTATAATTTATGCCTCTTTTAAAAATCAGAAATAATTATAGGGATTAGTTAACAGTAGAAAATAAAAAGTGCATTTAAAATTAACCTGACAGGGCATTTTTTTGTCATACTGACTGATGTGTACAGTCCATTCTTTTAAAAATTCAAGGAAGCTTATTTGAATTGTAAATTGGCAACACATTCATACTGGAGTCTTATTGTGTGATAGTGTGACAAATTACAAATGGAATATTGGCCAGGCTTCCATTTCTTGCATTTTTTTCCTAGTTTCTGACGCTATTATCATTAATCTGTTTTACAGAAGCTCTATAGCGGATGGTTCTGGACATGGAAAGTACATTAAGTTTCATTGTTGGCTGTAGCAGGACTCTGTGTGGCTTCGGTGACCTGTGACTTCTCCTATTGGTTGTAATTCAGTACAGTTGCTACTAGGTTTGCGTCCTGCTGTGTGTGGACTTAAGAGATTCTGGCATACTTTATGCCTGACAGCTCATGTCATAAGTATTGGATTACAGAGCTTTTGCTAAATTGTGTTAAGAATATCTTTAGAAATGGTGCTGGAATACGATCCTTTAAAAAAACTAAATGTATACAAGTAAATCTTTATGAACCCGTTATCGGAAGTGAAGTGAATTCTCCCTTTTTACGTCTTAAGTGAACGTGTAAGAATATTGGAGATGATTAAATGAGGTGATGTCATGTACTACAAGGCATTGTTTAATTTCTTTGCAACTTAAAATTTAATGTTTTATCCAATGGGAAAGAAATGGGGAGTTACTCCAGTGTATCTTTGTTCTCTTCAGCCCCAGGCCAAGCGCTGGGGGGTTCCTCCCTGGAGCTGATTGTGCTGGAGCAAAGGTCACACACACAAGGAATGGTGCTCAGGATGCCATTTAGGGAGGGACTTGGAGGGTACATTATGGTGTAGTGAGAGGGAAAGAGAGGTGGGAAGGAAGGAAGGAAGGAAGGAAGGAAGGAAGGAAGGAAGGAAGGAAGGAAGGAAGGAAGGAAGGAAGGAAGGAAGGAAGGAAGGAAGGAAGGAAGGAAGGAAGGAAGGAAGGAAGGAAGGAAGGAAGGAAGGAAGGAAGGAAGGAAGGAAGGAAGGAAGGAAGGAAGGAAGGAAGGAAGGAAGGAAGGAAGGAAGGAAGGAAGGAAGGAAGGAAGGAAGGAAGGAAGGAAGGAAGGAAGGAAATTCAAAGGGACCAAATCAATTACTGGCAGCAGCCATTTCTGCTGCCACGCACCACCTGCTTTTTATACTAGTTCATTTTGCCTCTACCATCTTAAGAGTGATCTCCCACTATCAGACATTTCCTACCAGAGCTTAAGTTGACAAATTCATGCCAACTCACTGCAGTTTTGCAATATGCTCTGTGAAACACAAAGGAAATAAGCTTCTGGGTATTTCTGGCTTGAATTTCTTTTGTTGTGTGTGCTTCTAATGGTATCTCTGATTTCTTTGCATTTGTCTTGCACTCTGCAAGCTGTTCAGCCCCCATGGTCTCTGACTTTCTTTATGTATTCACAGAGGTTTCTAGTTGTAGGACTGGTAAACTAGGAAACTCAGGTCACGGTTTTACATAAAAGTAAAGATGCAGGGGTTTTTTTGTCATTTTACATAATGTTGCATTCACTTCTGGCACCTAATAGAGTAAAAGACATAGGTTTGAATTGCTCCTTCAGTAACAGCCATGTAACTTGTGCAGCTGGTCTGGGTTTTACTTGCTGTGAGGGAAAGAAGGGTGATGGTGATGATGATGATCGATGGTGCCCTTAGGAAGGGTGTTCACCTAGTGTCTGAACTGGGCTCTGAAATTGTTTCTCATTCCTCTATGACCAAAGTACCTGGAAAGGGTGTATCAAAGAATCCCTAGAACTAGGTGGGGTAAATGCAGGTCAAAATACAATAATGGAGTGCATTCATGCTTAATACCTGAATTGTTGTTTAACAAATGATATTTCATCTTCAGGTGCCAAGTATGCTGGTCCACAAGACTAGTGCTGGGAACAGAAAGAGTGATAAATTTATGGCTTTTTCTGTCTTAAAACAGTTGTGTGATTCTGAGTAATTTAATTTGCCTGTGCATCACTCTAGCCAGCTAGAAATTGAATGTTTTCCTTGCTGTTCTCCCAGAGTTTTCATTCTAGCATGAAAGCATCAAAGTAATAAGAAATATTTTTTCATATCCTTGCAAATTAAAATTGAAGAGCCTTGGAGGCCTGTTAATTTATAAAAGCAGACGATCTGGCCTAGAACAGCCCAGTGTAGTTTAATTTGCAGACAGTCAGTGTTAAGTATTCTTTGAGTAGCCTGTCTGTTGAAATTTCTGCATATTTGCTTTCACTCTTCCAAGATTTCTACTATTTTGTTTTTTTCCTACCATTCTTATTGAACAAAGACAAGGAAGTATCTAATAGATTAAGGTGAAGTCTAGTAACATGGTTCAGTGGACTAATACTTTAATCTGTGAGACCCTAAGATCAAGTGGACTCAATTTCAAGCCCTGCCACTATTAATTTAATCATTAGTAATGTTGCAGGTATTGAGAGCCTGGAGTCTGCAGGTGTTTGCTGTTGGGGAAACAAGCAGCACCTTCGCCCTACTGTGATGCAGTCTTTAATGGAAAAAGACATCTTCCTGGTTTAAGGAATGTCCTTTAGAATGATCCTGCCACAGGAGATCATGAGGTTGGCCTTTTCTAGGGTTTCAGGAGTTGTAATTTTCCAGCCAATATAAGAATGAGTGGTACAGATCTTTATGATGATTTTGTGTATAATTCTAATACTGCATGGGAAACACTTGTGTTTATGGCTTTTGCTAAAAGTTCACTTTAATAGAGTCTCCTGGGTCACCTTTAATAAACTTATGTCAGAGTTGCTTCAAAATGAATTGACTGATCAGTTTCACAGATGCCAGATGGGCAAAAAGCAGAGAAAAATAACAGAAAGCTGCACAGAAGGTTAAAACTGGCAACAATTTAAGAAACACTAGTGTGGTTATAGGGTGCTCCTTCTGGATTTTTGCTTGCTAGACCTCATTTTTACCTTCTTTGAATAACTTTTTGTCTGGTTAGTAGCAAAAATATGTGAGGCCTTGCATGTGTATTTTGAACATACATTTAAACACCTAATGCTTCAATCTGTTGCTTTTCTGTATGTGATGTCTCTGTTAACACATGCACACTCATGTGAATTTTTCATGTGAAAAGCAAAATTCTGTGTGTACAGGAAGATAACTTCAGGAAGTCTAGATAAGGGAAAACATTAGCTTTTGATAGACATTTTTTTCTGTGTCGTTTCTTAGCCTTCCCAAGTAATTATACGGCTATTCACAATTCTTGTTCATGAGCAGATGCAATAATACTTACCTGTTTAATAATATACAATATTATTTCCTTTGGGAAAAAGATATATTTGAAATACTTTGAAAAGGAATAAGCAACAAGACTTGTAATTAAGTATTGCTATTTTAAGTAAAATGGGTTTCAACCATCAGCAGCTTGTCCTTCTCAGCCTTTAGGAGACTGCTGCACATGATGAAAAGTTTAACTTGTCAAGTATATATTTAGATGTAGAAATTGGAAAATCAAGCTGCATGAGTGATAATTATCAGCACCTGGAAATAATTTGTACCAGAGAGTTAAACAAGTTTTTCCTCTCTACAGATCGGGAGTTTTTAACCTCCCAGTCACTGGAATATTCCCTTCAGTTCACAGTGACATGGCTTGTGGTTCATTCCCACTAGTAAACATGGCACCAAGCAATTACACTGTCATTAGAAGATGAACATTAGCTTTGTAAAATAGGATTAAGAATAAGATGAGAACAAGTGATCAGCTAATGTGTGCAGCTCATAAGTAACGCTGTACACGCAGGAGACAGGGCAATGGAATTCCCTTCCACTGGCTTTCAACAGCCACTGGCTCAGGCTCAGGTTCTGATTTTCTTTTAATTTTATAGCATTTGTTCTCCAGAACTACAGCCACTTTCTATTGGCATAAATGTTCCTCCTCTTCCAAAGTGTAAAATAGTAGGATGTTCTTGAGCTGGAAGCTCTACAAAGACAAGAATGAGTTTACTCTTCTGACCTGTAGGAGGGCTGCCCCTGAAACGGGCTCTTCCCAGATCCCTCTTCTGTTTCCTCCTTATCTGTGTGCAGATACCATCTAAGCAATTTCTCCTGTATCTTCAAGGCTGCACTGTTATTGCCTAGTTTAATATAATCTTTCCCTACTGTTTTAAAATCAGTATAGGCAAGAGAAGGCACTACTAGAATAAAGCATGTGTATTTTCTTGGTGAGGGCAGCAACATTGCAATGCATACAGACAAGAAATACCCTTCACAGGTGTTTGGTTTTGAAATTGCAGAAGACAGTTATCATCAGCATTACTGGGAAAAGGAGCAGAAGTGTAGTAAAAATTCATCTAAACAAAGTTTATGTAAGTTAAATATTTAGTAGATATTGTAGTAAGTATTGCATGATTTTTATAAATTTATATGAAGTACAAGAAGTAACATGCTAATAATATTTTAAATTATTTAATATCCCTTTATATACTGTTTATGAAATTATTCTAATGGGGTCAACAACGAGGTTCCACAACAAGATAGGAATTTTAGGTAAGATTTCTTTTTAATAGAAGTAGATAGGAAGCGAAACAAAGAAGGAAAAATAGAGTCTATCTCTAGAAGAGTGCTTGCAAGTGCTTGATTGAAAGTAAATTAATTAATCCAATATTTCGTTCTTTGAGAATAATGAGTTAAATGGAGTAACTAAATCATGGGCTTTTAATTGTTACTTTCTTTAGCCTATTATATGAACATTTCATATAATTGTGTTTATTGGATAGTATAGATTTAGCCTTATCTAGGAAGTATATAATGGAAATATAATTAGTCAAGAAAAATTTATTTTAAGCTTACATAATTTTATTTTATCGTTCTAAATGCTTCTGCCACTAAACTCTACTGAAATTTTTTAAGTTTAGAATTTCATCAGTTTCAATGGGTCTCAGTAATTAAACATCTGCCAGATTAGGACCATCACATATAGCTTCAGAATCAGAGACGTAAGCATCACGTGAACTACTCCTTTGCATACAGTTATGATAAATAACTGCATATGAATACATATGCTAAAGTATTTGCATGAACTGCCATTACAAAGCTTGTAAATTTGGATACCTGAGTTTCAGAAGTGTTGAGTACTACAGTCATGCAGTGGTGGATATGCACTGTATTTTACAGCTCTCATTAAATTTTTACTGAAAGTAATTGGAAAAAGATGGCATGTAGAAATGACTTTTCTTTACAAGATGTCTCTTTTCATATGATTCAGTCCGAATTAAATTTAAGATTGTATGGCTTGGACATTTTCTGAAACATTTCTGTTGTTGATTTGCTAAACACTTCTTTCTTGCTTTCTTGCTTTCTCTCTTGCCTTCTCTCTCGCTTTCTTGCTTTCTTGTTTTTCTTTAAGAGAAAAAGAAACGGGGAAAAAAAGGGGGATGGGAAGACATGAATGAGAGATTGAATTTGGGAGTGATCTTTCTCTTGTTACATGATGTGAAGCATGTGTGGGAAATGTTTTCATCTTCAGAAGTCATTTGCCCCATGCAGAGAATGCTTGAAATGAAAATAACTTCCCAAATTAAAATAGAATGTGTAGTTTTTTATTTACAGACATACAGAGACATAGTCACTCTTATACATACAGACAGTACATACTAGGGAATGCATTTTATTTGATGCTTGACAGATGTCACATTTTTAAGATGCTATTTGGTAAATTTTAATGCTGAATTACTTTGTTTAATCAAAAACATTGAGCCTTTTATTCCATTTTATGAATCAATACTTGCTCACTATATGTAGATTGTATTTCATGTGCAGTCACATTCAATCACACCTCTTCCACCTCTAGTGTCATGTTAAAATGTCTTAAGAAACTGACTGGGTGACCCTCCTCCTTCATGGAGTCACAAATATTGTCTTTTTCAATCAGTGTTAGTAATTCCATCTTGAATTTACCTTTTATTCTCATTTTACCTAGTGTTTTTTGCATCTGGTTGAAAGTTTTATTCTCTTACTATTTGTAAAATGTGAGAACCAAATAGTTCCAGCCAAAGCTTTTAACATCCGGTCAATGGGATGGAGATGCCTCATGCACCACATCTCCAGGCTGGGCGTCCTGGCTGGGCTAGGTACTTCCTCCCAGAATCACTGAGATGCGTCATGGGACCAGTAGTCCTGCTATTTTTGAAAACCATTTAATTCCTGTTGTAGTCCAGTGACAAATGGCCTTCTTGGCTGTTTTCAGCTGGCCCAGCTTCTTTAATTAATCTTGCTGTAATGTCACACTTCAACTTCTGCAATTGTTCTCTGGCTTTCCATGCTGAGGAAAGTTTGTGCTTGTGTGTCAGACTGGCTGCTGACATTCACTGTGTGCCATTTGAACTACTTTAAATGCACAGGATTCCTATCTTTGCCTGTCCAGGCTCTTGTTGACTTTTAAAGAAAATGAAAAGGAAAAAAACACGTTACTTTGATAAATACCGAGTGTAAAAGATAGTGTACATTGAAAAAGAATGCTCCTATATTTACTGAGCAAACTTAGGTATCTAACTTTACATAGAAAATTCGCTCTGGTGTACATATATTGCATTTAAGATTTTTCTGACAAAGCTTCTGATTTTTTTGTAAAGCAAAGTTTAATAAGTAAAAAGTAAATGCAATAGTATATGGTTATTATCTTGTAACCCTATCAAATCTGGCTGAAGGCTCAGGTTTTCTGTACAGAACAAGAAGATAACTTCAAAAGCTAAAATAGTTTGTAGTTTGGAGAAGCAGTCAACTGAGAGAACTTAAAGATCAAAGTGAGAATATCTGATTTTAATGATGCAGAACATATGCTTCACCAAAAACCTTTTGGATTTAAAAAGTTAATGTAATCAAAGTGAGCTGAACTCTCTGTTTGGATCTAAGAGCTCTATGTCGAAGCACTCTGCACAATATCCTGTTGTGAGCTGCTACAGTAGTTGTGTATAGAGTGGTCTAAAAAATTTAAGAGAAAACTAAAGCTGGTGTTCGGGAACTTTTGTTCTGAAGATCTAAAATATTTTTGTTGAAGAGCCCTGAAGAGTATTGAATCTGTAGATAGACACAAAAAGCAAGATTCTTCTCCGGGAACCTGATTAGCCTTGTTAAAAACTGAGAAGTCAGGAAGTTCCTCTGGAGACCTTTTTATTTACAGCAAATGAAAAAAAGCAAAACTAAAGAAAAAAACCCAGAAAAATACAAACATAGCTGCAAGAGGGAAAAAATGCCCAAGGGTTTCCTTTCATTTCAGTTTAGTAAAGGAAGATAATGTAGTCCCCATGCCTGGACAGAACATTGATAAGATCAATTTCATGAATAAAAAAGATATTAATTGAATGATAAAGAAAAAAAAAAACTGCAGAAGGAAGAAAGGTAAAAATTCTGTTTTACAATAGCTTCTCAGAGTCTCTCCCAAAGCCCCTTCAAATCAATGGAAGTTTTTCCATTAATTGTAGTGACTTTGGATGAGAAACTGTAGGAAAATACAAAATATATTTGAGAATAAATATCAGCAATAACATATAGAGTGTGTTGGTTTCGTGTGTATGTGACTGTAAATATCTATCTATATATGTGAAGTTTGTTGGTCCTTGTAAATCTCAACTCAGGATGTTCTATGATTCTATGAAGAATTGTGGACATACACCATTAATTGGATTTCTTCTTTTAAACGTATTCTGGAAGCACCAACTCAGTCACAGTCGCCACTTGCCAGAAAAAAACAACTCCTACTAATGTAAAAATGTACTTTTTTCCCTTACCATCACTAGCATCTGTTCTACTGATAGCTCTCGTTTCTTATTTGTTGTGACATTGCTGTTTTATTCTTTTTGTCTATGTATTTGAATCTTTCTGACATGTTTCTTGGAGTGCCTTAGGGGAAGAAAGGGCTGTCCCCCCTTTCCTAAAGCTAATAAAGATAACTATTTAGGATGGATTTTCTACCACCCTTTTGTTAAATTTTGATTTAGACCAGTGCCAGAATAGTGTAAATGGCTCCACTGGCCTTGACTAAACTAGACAGAAGTATAACATCCAGCTCTGAACCTCCATACTCATGTAAGTGGAAGCACTGCTTGTTATGCCACCACTGATTTCTTTTTCTGTGATACTAAACTCATTCTACAGCCACAGAAACTCACTGAGGCCAGTCAGGTAGAAAGCCAAAGTTAATAGAAATGTTCAGCACTTTTTTTTTTTTTTAATTGGAGCACTGTTTTTTGCTCTATGATGTGACTTTCAAGGTTAAGGAGTAGCAAAATCACCACAAGCTCCATTTTACATTTACTGGATGATTCTGCATCTAATCTTTTAAGCTCTCCTTGCCTTGAATAAATATGCTTTCCAAACAAGCTAAAGCAAGACAAAAAGATCCCTTTGATATTTAATAGCTGAGCATCCCTGCATGTGTGACTGGGCTCATCATGAGATAAAGGTGAACTGGTTTTCAGGCACAAGACTTATTTCAGAGGGAGGCCAGGTTTGCAAGCTGCTGTGTGTAACAGAAAACCCTTGGGGTTACTCCTCTCCCTCTGCTCTTTGTTGCTGGCTCTATCCTGACTGAGATTAACAGACAGCTGAGAGCAGACACACTATTACAGCTTCCACCTTCTTCTACTTGCCATTCTCCAAGACTGTGTGTGATAAGTTGTTAGGAAAGCAGTGTATTATATTCTATGGAGTGCCATTGACTTTGGAAGATATATTACTTATATATGGCAGCCACTCTGCTGTGAGGACTTGGTGAACCCGGTTCCACTCCTGGAAGAATTTTTAAACTTCAGATCAATGGGACTCTTATTGTAACAGGGCAGGTCAGGGCTCTGATAATATTTGTGTTAAAAGAGATTTGTCTTGCATTCTGAACATCTGAAAAAAGTCCCGTTGCAAGAATCCCATTGATCAGTAATTTCAGATACTTGCTAACCTTCATTGTGACAGATTTTCTTCAGTGGCTGCTGTGTCAGGCTGACAAGATATGTTCTTGTCACACAGAGGAGCTGAAGAAATTGGCTTGTCTACCTTTGCCTCGTGAGGCCTTCTACCATCGTAGTGGAGTCTGTTCCAGAGTCTCAGTGACATTTGCCACATTTTTGTAGTCACTTTCTGGTGATGCTTAAAAATACTTTGCTTGTGGGAGGCTGGATGCTCAGATCACTAGGAGTTTTCTGACATCTATCTCCCTTGGAATTAGAAGTCAGGATCTTCCTTTCCAAGATGCCCAACAGCTCTTTCTTCAGGTACTCACTGACTGCTGACCAGTGAGTGTATCTAAACATCATTCTTAACTGAAAGCAAGTGTCATGCTTTTGTCCAAGAATATGGGATTTAAGGGTAGAGTTTCAAATGCAAAAATAAGAGCTGCATGTTTGTGCCCTGAAATACCACAATTTCTAAACTGTGAGTTAATTCAGCACACATAAAATCTGATTGCATCTCAGGCGTTCATTGCAAAATTAGCAATGTTGCTCTTGTTCCTCTGCCGTGGGATGGCAGTGCCAGGTTGGCACCCTGGGCTGTGGGCAGGCTCACTCCTTCTTGGTGAAGCCTGTTGTGCTGTGCTGTTGTGATTCTCCAGGTTGCATATCTGCTTAGGAGTGTGTATGTCTCATTGCTTTTACTCCAGAAGATCCTACTGAGTATTCATCATCCCCTTATTTAGTCACCTGCATACATTAAAATGAGATTTAGGTACAGCAAAAGAAAAATAGCAAGATCTTACTTGATGAAAAGTAAAGAGGAAACAATTGAATTTGTGAGACTTGTGTACTTGAATGTTGGGTAGTTAATCAGATAAGATAGCAAATCCAAAATATGATCGTGAGAAGGAATCAATGCATTGTTGCACTGCTAAAACAGTATTTTTCCTGTTCATTAGTTACTTCATCTAATTTACAAAATATATAGACATGGGGGTAAATTTACTGCAGTTGCCAATGAAACCACTCAAGGAGTCCCATAAGAATGTAAGAGGAGCACAGTTCCTTACAAGAGTGAAATAGCAAAAGCCCAATTAATCAGTGGTTCTTTGCAGATTTTAGACCAGAACTGGCATGCTTCCAGATGGCTCTCAGAAGAGGCCTAAAAGAGCTCAGGAAATGATTTAATGGGCACCTGGTCACAGATGTGTTCCTGCCAGACATACTGTCTGCAATGGTGCATCCCAAAATGGCCCTACAGGGTCTGAAATGCAAGAAACGTACACAGAAGTTCTCTTCACATTTGGGGAGGCAATAAAAGAAACAACAAAAACCCCAAACCCAGAAAAAAAAAATCTGCTACATATTCTTCCTAATGTCTTAACTTTCCTGTTAGTCATGCTGGCAAGTACCCCTGTTCTTGCTGACATTTTGGTCAGTATTTCATAATTTCTCTGATCTTTGGTCAAATCAGGCTTTGTTTTGTTTATCTTGATGTCCACTTAATTCCCATTGTTGCAAAATAGCAGAAAGTAAAGTTCTTTCTCCTGGCCCAGGATGGTTGCAAAAACCCATCAAACCTGCCAGTGGTGGATGATCCTGGGATATAGACTGCTAACAAGTTACTTGATTTTGCTCTGCCCTTTGTTTTGGTTCTGCTGAACAATGATTTAATTCTCTTCTTCAGGCTGTTTGATGTAAAGTTGTTGCTCATAAATTTAGCACCAAGTTACTCACGTTGCCCAGGTGATGGAAACCTGCAGTTAGTAATGTTAGTGTTAGTGATGTTTGTTGCCAGGTTTTCAGTTGGAACAGGAGTTGATGAAGTAGCTCTGATTTTCTTGCATAATTTCTTTTTGCCATAATTAGATTTGATTGTTTCAATCTTTGCACGCAGTTTAGGAGCATATGTAAGGTCATTGGCATTTCAGAAGCTCTGGCTAATTTGAGTTTTAAGGAAAATATTTAGAAATATGAATTTGTATTATCATCTAAGTTAAGAATGTTTCCATTCTGTTCAGTTTAAAGTTTTTGCTGTGATGAGACTTTAGTGAGGTTGATTTCACATTTCTGGTAGGATCTTTTAGGTAATAAACTAGAAAAAAACGTCAAGAAATATGAGACATATTTTTAGATAACTGACTGAAAGAAGTGTTTCTTAAATGCTTAAAAATGTAAATAATCCTTATTTAATATATTAGAATTGCCATCATTCTGTCTTTACTGATAATTTTAAAAATACTTAAATAAGAGTTAATTTGCAGGCACGATTGTGACTTAGTTAGTGTTTATTTCTAATACTTCAGCATATTTCAGGTGTGGCACATATTACATACCTTCTTTACAACATATTATTCTTTTCCTAACCCATCTTCTTCATGACAAGAACAGATGCATGTGGGTCCTGCTTTTCCCACCTCCATGTCAACAGTGCTTACAGAAGAGACTGCAGCTAGGTGCAGTGAGCAGCTGCCTTGCATGATGTTTGTCCTTGACAAATATTTAGAGGACCTTTGAGTTTTTTGGAAACAATTGCAGTTAAATTTTTTGTGACACTTATGGAACACTTTAGGGTGAAATTTATTTTGCCCAATAATAATGCTCTGATTTTAGTGGTAGAAGTTAAATTTCAGTGAATTAAATGGGTCCACTTGATGATAAACTGATGAGGGTAGGCATCTATAGAAGATGGTCCCACTCTGGGCCAGGTGGTGTGTCTGATTCTCTCCAGTACATGTCAGACACTTACAGTCTCCAGAAGGTGGAGATGTAAAAGGAAGCAATACATGCAAGACAAAAAGCAGAAATGTGCAATACTTTATCATAAACATTTGTGATTTTTCCCATTTTTGTACAACTTCTACTCACCCATTTCCATAAGACCTATGTGAACCTATTTGCCGCTCAACTATCTTTTAGGGCTTAAGGAGAAAGATCTCTCTTCAGTCTGTCCTGCTTCCAAATTACAAAACTGAGGCACAGACAAAATGTTGCTTTTCATTTCCATCTTTTGGATTTATAGGATGATACAGATGTTTTTTTTTCTGTTCTAGCAAGCATAGAATTGACTATTGTATCATTCAGATGGAAAAACCTAATTTTGTGTTAGAAGCATCTAGCATTTCCTCTAATCTGCACAGTACTTCACATAAAACCCAGGGTAAGCTGTCTGCATGGAAAAGCTCACATAACTCTATGTTTTGGGGTTTTTTTTTTGTGAAAGGCAGATTGAGAAGTGTGAGAAACAGAGGAAGGGGATATTATAATTTCTTTCTCCCTCAGAACCCTTTTAAAATGGTTTCCTGGTAACACAAACCCGTGGTGTGGCAGATGGATTTTATGAAAATTAATTGTAATAATACTATATACAATGGTCCCAAATGTTTTCAAAATCCATTTCCTCCTCTATATTTTTTCTGATGTCTACTACAAGAGCATATAATAAATAAATAAATCAGGAGTACTTCTACGCGTAAGTAACAGAGCTGATTTTAGTTTTCACTTTCACAGAGGAATAAGTAGGGGTATTTAAAAGTGGACTTGGCTACATGTACCATTAAGAGTAAAGAAAAATGCTGCACTGCTGCAATAGGATGGGCTACATGACCAGACTGCACGTTTTGGCCTGCCATCTGTGATTCCATGGGACACTGAGAAATGACACTGGGGACAGGGGTGGAAGAAATCACTCACCACAATTTGATATGATCACATTAAGACAAGGAATACGGAGTTCCTTTGCTGTTTCCCAGCTGCTGCTCACATGGTGCTGGGAGCTGAATGCTTCCATGCACTATCTCTAGCACTGACTAATGGGAGAAGAAGTAAACAGAGCACAACCCATTTTGGAGGTCCGTGTTTATATTGTATCTTGGTAGGGAATATCTCATTCAGGAGTCTCAGCAACATAGAAAAGCCAGGCAGACATGTGTCTCCATTTCAGAATAAAGGCGTGTTAGGAAAAACCCTATGGCTGAGGGTTTTTCCTAACATGTGGCTTCTGCTTTTGGGAGCACTCTCCTCTTACCTTAAGGTGAAGGAGATTGGGTTAAGATTCTTTTTGCAATAAGACTATAAGGATGTCAAGGCACTGGCAGAGGTTGCCCAGTGGAGCTGTGGATGCCCCATCCCTAGAGGTGTTCAACGCCAGGTTGGATGGGGCTCTGAGCAACCTGGCCTAGTGAAAGGTGTCTCTGCCCATGGCAGATGGGGGTTGAAACTGGATGGTCTTTAAGGCCATCCAACCCAAACCATTCCTAATTCTATGATTTAATGGTGGGCCAGGCAGTACTGGACTTCATGATCCTAGAGGGCTTTTCCAACCTAAATGTTTCTACGATTCTGTGATTTTACCCCTCTTTTTTTCTACCTTGTGCACCTTACTGTCTTTCCTTTCATGTTTATGAAATTGTTTATCTGTGTAATAGCTCCTGTTTCAGAAAAAATAAACTGACAGAAACAAATAGAGCTCTTGTCTTTTGAAAAATTTTCAGTGCTACCTTGTCTGATATATTATTAATAGAAACAAGAAACATTCCTTAGTAAAAAGGCAGCCAGTCACTTAGCACCTTCTGTGATAATACTGTCTTAGAAATATGAGGGGTTGTAAGGCATGTGGACCTGAAACTTGGTTATGAGGAATTTGAATATTAATATAGTCATAGTTTCAGTATCAGCTACAGCAGAAGCTACACAGGGAAGGAACACTTTTTTCTGCTATGCTTTTCTGACGGGGTTAGGTGGGGTAGCGGACAAAGCTTCTGGGATCTAAATGTACTCTGGAGCTGTTAAAGCACCTTTTAGAACTGAAACCAAGGGAAATGTCACCTATGTGACCCATAAGTGGTGGATGGCGCCTGGCTGCAGAGGCACTGCAGGGTGACAGGGCAGAGCACAAACACAAAGAAGGGCTGAGACCCACAGCAGACACTGCATAAATGCTGTTTGAAATGCAGGAGGGGGCTGCTAGCAAAATCCTACAGTCCCAGAGACCACCTTGAGAACAAGAGAATTAGTAAATTGGAGGCCTCATAGACATACCACTCGAAGGCTAGTATTGCAGAGAGAAATAAATGCTTCTGTGAAATTTGTTTTTGCTTAAATTTGTAGAAGAGATAATTAGAACACCATTTCTTTTCTCTTTCTGCTTTCAAACTTTGCTTTATGAGAGATAATTAAATATCTTTTGTGAATTTGCTTCAGGAAATATGAAGTTATTGGTGTGATAATATGTGTGCTTTATTGGCTTCTATAAGCAATTTAAAAAGTCTAGATTTAGGCATTTTGTTTGTTATTATTTATTAATAGGGTTAATTTTAGCTGTGAGCCATGGAGATTAGTATGTGATTTTCTAAGCTTGCATTGATTGATTATGGTAATACATCTTAAGAAGTACTGCTTAACTGACTTTTTTTATATTTTATGGTTCTGGTTTTTTGGTTTGGTTTTTTTTTTGTTTTGGTTTGTTTTTTTTGGGGTTTTTTGGTTTGGTTTTTTTTGGGTTGGTTTTTTTTTGTTGTTGTTGGTTTTTTTTTGTTTGTTTGTTTGTTTTTTTTTTTTGCCTGGAGTTTATGATCTATTTAATTTTATACCAGGAAAAATTTGAACTTCTATTTAATGCTTATATTTTTTGTTCTGAAAAAGTTGTCTGTTATAAAGTTGTCTGTTTCATCAATTTTTTTAACTTTGGTGGTTTACATTTAAATGTAAACTTGTGTATAGGACAGGTCATGAACTCCTCTCTCTATCCATGAGGTAAATAAAGGATTATAGGTTTTCCTGTATTTCAGCTTGCCTGGTGCGTGCTCAGGCATCAGGGCTGACCTGTATACATGCCTTCTAGGTGGTGTCTAGGGTTGTGCAAATGCTTGAATTAAAAAAAATTGTTGTAAAGAAGAGGAAAATGCAGATATGCTCAATCTCATTACTTGCTTCTGAGATTTTTCTACTAAGTTCAAATTCAATGAGGCTTTTGTGTGATTTTGGATCTCGGCTTTGCTAAGCTGTGATGTGAGGATGTTACCTTATTTTGTAGGAAATATTAAAGTGCAAACTGGCCTTCCCTTCTTACTCTGCCCTGATCTGCTGTGCTCAGGAGCAGTGTGGTTGGGTTGTGTAGCGAAGTCACTGGGGTCTCCTCTTGTGCATTAGCTTTGCTGAGGGCAGTGGCTTTTGCACCAGCTGTAGGAAGAAGTGGGTTTGGCATGATGATACTCAACAGCTTCCAAAAAAATAGAGGGGAAAAAAGAGGCAGGTTTTGTTTAACAATATTGCAGCTTATACCTTACTAAATTGCTTTCTGGAAAAAAAACAGTTTTCCCAGAGAAAACCTATGCAAAAGATCTGCATAAATATTTTTGCATATATAGATGCACAGGATCCAAATGTGAAGGTGCTGGACCTGTGACTTTCTCTAATTGTTGAGGATATTTTAGCTATGGAGTTGTGCAGATACACCTGCCTCTGCCATTAACTTGTGTTCCAGAGTATGCTGTCCATCTGCTTTAAGCTGTCTAAATGCATGCTTGGCTTCATTACTTGCTACTACAAATCAAATAGTAAGGGATAAATGCCTACATGACACACATCCCAGGTACATTTATTTATTTCTAGCAGCTAGATGACGCTTCCTAAGTTGGTTTGGTTATTAATTTGGATTTATATGGTTTCTATGTGATTATTTTGCAGATGTCTTCTTGTCTTTCTCCCTTCTGTCTTTCTATCTGTCTGTCTTTTTCTCTTTAATTTCTCATACTTTTTTTTGGAAAGGGAATTACTTTCATATTTAATTTCACTTAAAAAAATAAGGCAAATACATGTAGTTCAAAGGTTGTGCTGGTTAAAAATGGCATATAAGACATTAGTGCTGCTAAGTGAATTAATAGTATTTCCTGTGTTTCCTGCAGGTACTGTATGTGATTTAGGAGCATTTCCTCATCTAATTTGTAGACACAAGAAACACCCCCAGGTTTTTATCACCAATAAAAGAACGTGGACCTTCCAGAGTTTTCCCATTGTTTCAGGGCTTTTGTGTTGACTCTCCATCTCTAACACTACCTAAACTGGTCTTTCAGTTATTAGATCAACTTACTCTTTCACTCGTTCTGAAAATTTTACCAGAGAGCATTTAGTTGGCTAAATGATATTCTATAAGTGATATTCTGGAGGCTGAGAAATGCTAACAGATGCAGCATGTAGGACTCATGCAATAAGAGGAGAAACCTGTGTATATTTTAACAATACAAGAGGAGGTTCATAGAGAGCACTTACAGCTTTGACCATGATTTGTAAAGATATAATAGCAAAAGGCATCTTGCTGTTCTTGCTTTGCAAGCTGTACGACTGAAGCACAGTTTTAATTTCAGGTTCTGCATTGAAATTGGATTAGTGTATTCTTTGTATTAAACATCTTGTGATTCTGTGACCTTTAGAGCTTAAGTTGTTTGTTCAAAACTACTGTCACATTGAGTACTGAGAGAAAAGTTCTCTCATACTAAAAACATTTTAAGAATTTTTTTTAATATTTTATTTCCTGTGGCTGTGGGTAAAAGGCTTCAGCTACAGTTGGTCTGAAAGTACTGTGCAGGAGAAGTCATAAGGTGCCCTGCAGATGAAGTCACCTAAACAGGTTGTTGGGCTAAGAAGAATATTGTTAGCTTGAAAGAGGGATAATGGTACATCCCTTCCATCAAAGCATTCCTTTGCCCAGCTGCATTTACTCCTGGTTTTGACTCTTCAATATGGCCTTAGCCATCTCTTACTGTAATCCTTAGAAGATCCTCCTTGGCATCTCTAGCAGTTGAATCAAGTTTTGTGTTGATCTTCCTTATTCACAGTCAATCAAAGCAAGCGTGATATTTTTTACTTCTGGCTACTAACAATATCCACTAAATCACTGCAAAACAATGTTTGCTTTTTGATCCAGTTGTCTACACAGGCATTCTTTTGGAACAAAGCAGATATGCTTTTTAGTGTGTTGTGAAGATAACACAGCAGCTGTATTTGGCAAGGTTCCTCTGGTTTAAATATCAGTGTCTACCAGACTGAGAATGTCAAAAATGGGAAATAAGTATGACCATAATAAATGACTATGTAAACCATGGCTTATCGTGAAACATGCAATGAAAGTACTCTGGATCAACAAAGGTTTGATTTGCTTATGTCAGGCAGCTGATGTATTTAACTTTCTACATTGCTTTGACCTTGGCTTGCATACAGCATTATTACTGGGTATCACAGCCTCTGTCACTTTTTCAGACATGTATTTTGACTCAGTGTGAAAAACTGGAAGTGGATTCTACCAAAACTTCCTACTTTAGAAATACAGAATGTTTTGAAATCAGGTAGTGATTTCAGCAATGGGTTAAATACTGTAATAAGAATACATAGTATGGTATTAGCTGGGAACAAACTTATCTGTGAAGGTTTTAAATTTTATTCCCGAAACTGATCTCTCTCATTCTGCTCAACTCAAGAAGTCTATTTATTTAGTAACATGGTTGTTTAGTTTTTCCTGCAACAAGGTAACTTATACAAGTGCCAGAATATATTTTGCTATTTCTCTTAATCTATTTACATCACCTACCTCTGAAGTATTGATCTTCTTCTGGTTTGAAGTAGTGTGTATTCTCATGCCTATAGGCATTTCATTTTAGCAGTGCTCAAATGGAGAAATAATATATTAATAATAATAGCAATAATAAACAACTGTTGGACTGTGTGAAGATTTAGCTCTTGTGTACAGATGGTGCATTTCCCTCCTTCTACATTGCAGCCACAGAAAGAGGTAAAAAACCCGCAGGGAACAAGAATGCAAACACCCATTTTATTTACATCTATACCCCTTTTATTTACATTTACATCATGGCAATGAAAAATTGACCAATGAAGGGAAATCTTAAAATTATAGACTCATACAATGGCTTAGGTTGGAAGGGACGTTAGATGTCTTCTGATGATGAAAGGAAGTATTAAATGTGAGGAGAAATTTAAGCAGCTTGAAGCCTTTTCCACAGAAGAGAGCAGTCCTATGCCATTAAGGTGGATGTTTTTGGTTTTGTTTTTCTTTTCAGAGAATACATACATTTTGCTGCATCTGTCCACAGCATGTATTAACAAAAATCTGTTCCAGTGATTTGAATACTTACTGACCTAAAACAGCAGATAGGAATATCTATCTAAATGGTAATAAGAACCTTGAAGGGTAATCCATGTTAGTGTGCAAAATACTAAAAATCTTTGGCAGTTTGATTTTGTCTCATTGTTGTTATTAAAACCAAGTAAATCCATGAGTTTCCAAAAGAGTTATTCTAGAGAAATAGGAAGGAATTTGACAGTAGTTTCTGCCAGGCAGATTTGCAACATTACTATTATCATAGTTTCTGGTGAGTTCAACAGTTATATACAAATATATATATTTAACTAGGGCTGTTGAACAATCACACCCTGATAACAAAGTGGACTCAGGCTGGAAAGTTAATGAGAACTTTCAGCAGGCGCTGGGTCCTTCTTTATGGCCCTCATTTCAGTGGAAGCAAGAAAATTTTACCTGGAGACAATACTAGAGCTGTTAGAAAAAAAATCTGGTAAAAAAGCTAAAAGAGAAATATTTTTTTTTTCAATCTTATCAGGAAACTAAATTATAAAAGTAGTATCACTTGAGGCTGTGAATTTATGAAGTTAATTCATCCCTGCTACTGGCTTGTGTAAAATGTTAAACAGAATTAATGTTACCCTGTATTCATGAATCAAAAAATGGGAAATGCAGTACTACTGCATTAGTATAAAATGTGGAGTGCTAGCTTCAGTGTAGTTGGAAGGTATTAAAATTGCCGATTTCTACAGTTAAAATGATATCAGGAGTAGAAGAAAAAAATACTTCTTGCTATCATATTGCTTGCTGCAGACTCAGCATGACAAACCTCCAAGATCTGTGGATTTTGAATACTTTCTTCTCTAAAATTAATAATTTGATCCATGCTTCCCTCCATTTTTGGGACAGGCTTTTAGAATAGGATCTGAAGCTTTGACCCAGCTTAATGACTTGATTGCTTTGTATTGCATGACATAGGCAAATCAGCGTCTATTTAAAAAAAAAAAAATATTCCATTCAGTTCTCCTGTCAGAGAATGTTGTGTGGTCAGGTAACTGGTCTTGTAAAATGGGTACTTCCATTATTGGCAGATTTTAAAATACTTTAAAAAGAATGTTTCAATAATATTGGATGATGCAATATAACTACTTTTTTGCTTTAGATGGTTTCTATGGTTCTCACAGCACCATTATGGGATCCTTATCTGGTCTCGTGCTCTATTAAGAGATCATCAGTAGTTGAAAGGGTTGGTACAGTGTAACTCAAGATGTGAGCAGTGTCAGTGTCACAGGCACTATAGCAAAATTAGTTATTTGTGATAGTAAGCAACTGCTTGACTTAGTAGATTCAATAACACTCCCTTGGCCATTTATTCTATTATCTGTTAATCATAGTTAATGTACCTTTCATGGAAAATCTGACCTCACAGGTAAATAGCAGAACACTGCAAAAAGATGAGTGTGAATATACGTGTTCTGTTGGACATTAGTCCATAGTCATTAAAATGCCATTTATATAATATGAAAGCTTAGAAAATGCAGATTTTCAAAACATATTTCTTATTCTCTAGATATTTTTTGGCTTACGCAAATTGTATTTACGTTATCGACATCAGTTTTTAAGGTACGTAAAAGATTAAAGGTGGATTACAACACTGATGGGAAAAGTTTGCAGTTAGAATAGTTGTCCCACTAGTGTATTCGCATCTAGAAAAAGATCTCCTCATTTATTACAAGAGAGTTAGTATTGTAATTTTTTTTATTTGTTTGTGTTTTGTTTTTTCTGTTGAATAATTCTTTCACTTTGATGAACATTGAAATCAATATATCAGTGCAGAGGGAAAGATAGTACTTCAATTATTACAAAAAAAAGAAACAGACTTAGTAAGAATATTCAATTTGATTTTAAACCACAAAATAATATGTCTGTTATTAAAATAAGTATAGAAATCCAATTATATCTTTCTATTGCCTTCTGTAGAGTAGTCTACAGGAAACAGAATCAGAATTCATTCTGAATATTTCTATTGTGGATAATACAGAGACACAGATTTTGCATCTAAGAGGATGAGTGAACTTCAAATAATAGATCATAAAGATAGTGTATATGAGGTTTATATACATGAAAGCAGTTGTGTTTCTGTGTCAGTCTTAAGTTTTACAAAGATGCAATGAAATGGAAATGTCTACAGGCCAGATTTTAATCTTAGTTCATAGAGTAGTTGATTTAATCCAGAGAAGTGTAGTTCATGAAAAAATGTAGTTATGCTGTGGAAACTGCAATATGGCTTTTGTGTTTGGTATATACTTTTCCAAAAGAAACCAGTTATATATGCTATGATAAATGTAGGTTTAAGGGATCATATGTATTACAAAGTCATCCAACTTTCTATTCCCAGAGAATTAATTACATCCCATTTCCATTTTGTCAGTGTCATTTCCCATATGAAATAGAAAATAGGGAAAAAACCTTTTTTGGATTAATATACCCTGATGCACATGTTTCCTATTGGCTACCTATGGCAATTACTGAATTAAATAATTATTCCTTACTATAGAAAATGATTAAATAATGTAGTCTGAGAAAAGCACATTTAAAGCCTTCTGTTACTGCTATAATGATTCCTTCAGAGATAGCCTATCATTTGCAATGTGCAAGAGGCCATAAACTGATGGCAAGTAAATTCCAATAAATGTTGGCTCTCACAGAAGAGATTTGTTTTAGAAATTATATATAAATTTTCTTTTCATTAACACTGGAAATAGGACTTTGATTTGTAATGAGGTCAAAAGCACGAGAAGTGATTTACAGTATGTATAAGAAGTTGAGGAGTTTGTGTGAAGTAAATGAGAAAAAAATCCCATATTAAAAAATTAGTGGCTTCACCTTTGGAAAAATAATGATCATGTATTATATGGCTTTCTAAGCAAACTGTAAGTTAATATGTCTTTTATTTGCAGTGAAAGCTAATTAAACTTTGACATCGTAACAGACATTTTTTAAATCTGCCAGCGTAGGTGTCACTTACAGAAATACATGAAGTGCTTTTACATAACAATCTAATTAAAAATTAGTTAGTTATCAAAGCTAAGAATGTCATATTAATTGAGATATGTATTAAAATTACACTTAATTTACCACAGAGAAGGAGAAAAACTCAGCAAAGGGGGGCAGCTAATCCAGCAAAGTGTGGCTCTGCATTTAACCCAAGCAAAATCAGTTTAGGGTTTAGAAAGAGAGGTTTGTTTCCTCTTGAATGTCGTGTAGTTGCAGAATCAGAAGTCAGGAGTTTAACTCTGCTGTATAATAAAGCATCATAACCTCTATGTCTCAGACAGCATTTCTAATAACTAAAGTTGAAAAAAAGAGTCAACATAGAAAGATCCATGAAAAATCTTTGGGTCAGGAGGAAAAAGAAGATCTAAAACTGAGAAGTTGAACAAATGATTGGCACTAGAGCAAGTCCAGTTGAGTGAATGACTGTCAGAGGAAGCCCAAAGTGGATGTGGAATGAACTAAGTACAGCCACGGTCAGACTTTAGTGTATGACTTAATGGAAGGGAATTTCAAGCTTAATAAAAACCCTTCTTCACAGGAAGAAGTTGACAGCTGGGGATGCTGTCATCTGAAGAAATTGGAAGTACTTTGTTGAACCCAGGAGACTAACTCCCAGGAAACCTTTTTTGCAATTTAAGGGTTAGAAGCAGCAGATTAATCAGTGCTGGAGAAAAGCCTGAGCTTCCAAATGACTGAAGAAAGTGACTGAGCATTGTGGTAATGCTCTTTTTCTCCATTAAAAAGAGGACAAGATCCTTTCATGTAATGACCAGATAAAAAAGCTAATGTGGAAAGAATCCCCTGCCCTCTGTTATTTATTTCTCTTATAGGTTAATGTTTTCTTAGAAGATTTGCTTATTAAAAATCCCACTCTTTGAGATCCTGAACATTTGCTGCTTGGTAAATGCAGTTTTAAACTTTAATTAAGATGACCAAATTCCATCTTCATGTAGTACAAACTCCAGCAGAGGTGGAAGGAAAATGTGATAGAATTTATATCAAACATTTGACTGTTCTTTTAGTTCAGTGAGCTTCACCCACCAGCTTCAGTCTCTTCTATTGAAATTCGTGGCTGCAAAAGCAACCTAAAACTCAAAGGATTTTTTCAATAGGCTTGTTGGTACAGTGAGTGTCCTGCACCACTTGCAGCAAAGTACTTTCTCTTCCTGTATGGGTGGGCTCTGATTCAAGCTTTGCTTGTAATCCACCCGTGGTTGTCAGTGCAAGTAGAGACCTTCGAGGTTATATTTGCTTAACTCTTTAGTTGTGCATGTCAAGATAAGAACCTGAAGAATGACATTAAAACATAGAAGGGGAAAAAATGGGAGGAGGGCATACAACATGCACAGCTAAATCTTAATTTCTTTTTCTGAGAAGATGTATTTTTGCATATGTTTTACTTCTTTATAAATAGCTGTAGATGTTTATTTCTGCCTCAAAATAATAAAAATAAGGGAAGCTTATGTGTTTAGTAATACAATAATTCAGTCTAACACACACTCTTGCTGATGTAAGAACTTGGAATTCAGAGTTGGAATTCAGAGCTTCTCAACTCCTGCTTTTCAGTAGCAGGAACTTAGCAGTTTACAGGGGAAAGTGTTTTCAAATTGGAGGTTAAGAAGATATTGGGTTCTTGGCATGTACAGATCATTCATGACCAAGTCAAAGGTAATCAAGTAAACTTGGATTGGTAACACTTCTGCAATGATTCTGAGTGCTTATCAAAATCAGAAGCATGGGAGAGGAGTTATCTCCACTGTAGGATGCAAACAAAGATTTCTGAAGTACAGCAACTGCTAGGGACAGACAGAAGTCTTGGGGTTTTTCTTCTTTTGGCAATAAAATGGTGGGAGAGTGAGGCCTGGAAGGGAGAAAAGCCTCTGCCTGGCAGTGTCAGTGCCATGCCCCCACTGGCAGCTGAAATCTGCCCTTGCCCTGAGGAAGCTGTGTAGACCTGTGGGAGGATTTGAAGAGTGCAGCTCGAGTAAAATATTGTTTAGGGGATTTAAACTTGATTGGTAACTACAGTAATAATAGAAAATCGTGTCCAACTAACAGAATCCGTGTTCCTGTATTTTCTGTGTTGATCAAATCCGTTATTTTGACCTGTATTTCCCAGAGATTTTAGTTCATTGTCCAGCTGTAATAGAAAATAAATTATTGTCATCCTTTGTGGTAAAAATTGGGGTTTATATTTTGGTCTTCTGCAAATCAAGCACTGAGTAATGTTACACTATTAACTTTAAAAAAACCCCAAACCTTAGATCTTCATGTTTATCGGGTTCTCTATCATTATGGCATTTAACGAAAGCAAATATGTAACTTAAGACATTAAAATCACTTTTGGCTATAGTGGATAAGATAAAGTTGGTTATTTTACATATATATCTATATGTATATATAGATATATATATTATATATATATATATATATATATACACACGCATCCATAGAGGTAAATTGCAGTCAGTGAGACTGCATTTACTAAGATGTGTTCTTCTGTTATGTTTCCTTTATTAACTGTTACTGGATCACATAAACTCACCATAGAAAGACTTTAGCCTAGAACTGAAAGCCTATAAATGTTACTTGAGTTACAGAGTCTTTTGAGGTTGACTTTGCAGGACCCAAAGGAGGACCTGTGTGGTACCATAAGCTGTACTCCTGCATTCCAGTAAGTGATGCAGGGAGCAGCTACAGATGCAAATACTTGGAAATGATCTGGACCTCTGAATGAAGCGTGTATGAGAACAGCAGAGGCGAGATCAATAGTTACAAACAACAAACTTTGAGGAGTGAGAAGCAGGATTCTCTGGTTAAAGGCCATCCCTGTGCCTTTAGGTGAAACAACCTGCAGCCGAAGCTCAGAGAAAATTGTGATTTCAAAAACAATAGGATACACAAGAAAAGACATCGAGCTTCTGTTTCTTATGCCATTCAACAAGATTTAGAAGGAAATGCAGCAGAATTAATAGTCATTACCTGATGAAAACCAGACATCCTTGGGAATGGGCTCGTACAATCCAGGATAAGGCTAAATGCAATTAAAAGGACTCCACTGAGGCCAAAATGGCAGAAAGGCGAGAGGAAACAGATGGAATCATCACTGTGAGGAAAAACCTTTTCTTTTTTAAATAAAAAAAAAAATAAATAAAAATCTAAGTCTAGGAGCTAAAACATAAATGGATTTCCTTAGAAAGCATAACTATAAAGAGACACCGACAATCACTTTATTGACTACTTGTAAAGAAGGAATTGGTGTTACTTTCCAATATAGAATTTGAATTTTAAGTTAAAGAGCGGTTGAGCAATTTTAAAGAATGATTCACTATTTACAGTAGTTGTTTCAGGTCATTTGTAAGGTGAGAATTTTAAACTACCCCACCTAAGATTGCATTTACAAAACTACTTAACTTCTTTGCTTGCTAATCCCATAATCATTGTAAAAATAAAGTACCAGATTTTCCTTTACCAGTTTAATTTAGACACTTGAAGGATCTTTTGCAATGGATCTCATAGTAGAAAAAGGCCCTCATCTGTCTGAAACTCAGATTCAGAGAGTTCCAAGTTCACCTCCCTTATATTGCTGTGACATGTGGGTTCATAAGCCTTTCGACATCTACATAAGCTTAAGTTAGAAGCAAGAACAGTTGTAGAGACAGTATAGTGGGCTTCAGTAAATACTGGTTACATGAAATACAATTAGCCTAATATTTATGCAGAATTAATAGGTGCTTTTGCTTAACACAGGAGAAAACACTATAAAATCATTATTATAAGCCCTGGAAAAATGTTGTTATTACATATTTATAATGGCTGCACATGATAAAAAAAAAAGGTTGTCAAATTACTTTTGAAAAGCTTTATGAATTTGCTTTTGATAAGCAAATGGCAGAGTGACAATACAATTTAGTAATTTATCCAGTATATTAGAATTCATGGACTACTCAGAAGTTTTGCCCTCAGGCAAGACCCATAGTAGTTGCAGGGAAGTGATTTATGCATTGTAATAAATGTTACTGCTCAATCTGTTTGCTTGTTCAATGGTTAAAGTCCCAAAAGAAAAGTTTATCTCAAATTAGGACTGGCATGCATTATCTGTCAGCTTTATATAGTACTGTAAAAGTCACTCAGCTGACAGAAATATTAGCAGAATGTTTTATAGATTTTTGTACTGGATGAATCCCTGCACTGGTGAGGAGAAGCAAAGGGGCTGTGGTGCTGTGCTGCAGGATTAAAGTTGCGTGTAGATGAGTAGTTTCACTCAGTGGTTCGCTGCAAATGAACATCTGGACTACATATTGGTTCCATGTGTGCAAACGAGATCAGCCCAAATAATGACCAGAATCAATCAGGCTTCAGCCTGGATGTACACTGGTAGTGATTTGTTAGACAACCAGAATTGGCAGCACCTTGCATAATTTGGCACCTTGGCACCAATTGACAAAGATTAGACTGTTTTGGGCCCTGAACAGTTATTAATTTGAACAACCCCCCCCCACTCCAAAAATATTTTGAAAAGTAAAATCAGCTGCAGTTTATTTGTCCCTGCCCCCTCCTTTTCATACCAACCCTAATTGCTTTAGACAAACAAGTGAGCTTGCGGCCTGTTCACTTTACACAGGAAGACATGAATTCTTTGATCCATACAATATTCTCTAGTTCAACCTTGGAGCTATTTACTGAGGAGATTTATTTGCAGACAGACAGTAAAGCAGCTCTTTACAAATGGAAATGAGTTCAGCTTCTTTGATTTTCTGGCTTGAGTTTCTCCCCTCCCATAGGATTCGTATCACAAAACAGTTAATAGCTATCTGCACTATTTCTTGTTTATTGAAGAAGAGCACAAGCAACAGAATCAAAATCACCCAGATTCTGTAGAGTTTGTTTAGAGCAGTGTGTAACACGTCTGGATGAGAGCTAGGGCAAACATAACTTTAGGATTCGGACTAGTTTGCAGTTCAGGCAGGGCTCGCTGTCTCACCAGCCTTTTGACCAAGCTGCACTCACTTTCAAACCACTTTAGACAAAAAAGGAAAGGGAAAAAAAAAAAGAAGATGTTACATTAAAATGAAATAAATTTCATCTTGTATTTCTGTGAATTCCAGTTTCATGGTGAAAAAATGGGTTGGATCAAACCTCAGGCAGATATGTGCACAAAGTACTACAACACTTACTTTCACACAGTTGCAAGGGACTGTCATTTACTGTACTGTAATTTTTCTAGGAAGTGTTTTCTTTTTCTTTGGCTTAAGAACAGGGAGACAGTCAGGCTGTTGAGACCTGAAAGTTTCTAGTTTGCCCTGTGTGAAATGAGTGCAAAGCATCTGAAAGCACTGAAACTGCAGTGATGCTGAATTGTTGAATTGGAGAGGAGAGTATGGTATTCTTTCACTGTTGATCCATTTGGCATATTGCATGGTGCTTCCTTTATCCATTATAGATTCAGAATTGGCTCTATGGACCCTGGAAATAATCAGGGTTTTACAGCATGTACTCCCAAGAATAATTTTTCATATTCCTCTATGAGTCACTTTTAATTGTTCAGTAATTCTGTACATTCCACTCCCAAAGGGTCTGTTGCTTTCCTCAGGGATCACTTCCAGAAATGTGGCTTACAGCACCCTTTAGAAGCACAGAGTAATTTGTGCTAGAAAGTAAGGAAACTGAAACTCCAGGTGGAAATTAAATAGGTAAAAAGTAATCACCTGGCCAGGTCAGGAGGGTTAACCCTCCCCTGACAGAAGCAGGAGGGAATCTTTAATGATCACAGGTGGTGGAAAATTCTCCTGACTTAAACTAGGAGCGAGACATCCAGCGGACCAGAGGCCCCTGACACCATGCTGAGGCACTGGTTTAGTGCTGACCCAGGATATCATCCATTTCTGAATTGGCTGTGATTTCAGTCATGTGAGATCAGAAAACAGGCAGAGAAATGTGGTGTACCTCTAATGCTGTACCCTGCTGAGTGTCCCAGCATTGCACAGCAATCTTTCTCTCCAGCTCTTGCCCCTGCCTGACCTTGCATTGCTTTTATGTTCCAGTGAGATCAAACAGGATGGCACAGAGTGACAGGAATGTTTGTTTTGTTTCTGTGAATGGGCATTGCTTGTGATTCATGTGGTTCACAGTCCTGTCCTGTAGGAATAACTATTTGGCATGGAAAAGGGTGGTAGGTGTTGGTGATTTGACTTGCCTTGCTAATCTCTAGCATCTATGATTCATTTGCTTTGGCGAAAATGATCACAACATTATCAGGGATCTTTAAATGCAAAGCTTATCATAACTGAAAAGGAGATTGTGTCAAATGCACTTACTGCATTCCTAAAATAAACATCTTTTCCCAAAATAAACATCTTCTGTATGTGAATAAAAATATGTGTGTGTGCATGAAAATGTTTTATATGTTGCCTAAATTAAGCTAGAGGTGTTAAACCATGGCACTTGTGGCTCTGTTGGAGAAATTCAGGAAATTATATCTGCCATTTTCCCTTTAACTGCTGTTATTTGGTTTGGGAGTATTATTAATGGCATCCAACTGGCATATATTTCAGTCAGTGGCACAGTACAACATTTCCGTGAATGCCTGTGCTATGTGATTAGCATCAACCTGCCCAGAAAAGAACAAACCAAGGCACCATGTTGTGCTATCCATATTAGAAGAAGAAAAGCAACCCTTAAAACTTTGTTACCTTGGGGTAATGTAAGAAGCAGGTTTTCTGTCTTATGATGGCATTTTACAATTAATCACTAACTCCTCCTTTCCTGTGTCATCTTAATATTCAGTTCATTATGCTGTGTGACAAAGAATAAAAGGCTTTATTCTTCGTAATGTTTATGTCACTAAAGTGTTTTTTGCAATCAACAATTTGTTTCTTTGAAGGGATGTGTTTCAAACTATGGTCCTGCCTTACTGTGGTTGATATTTTCCTTGGCTTGTTTTTTTTTTCATAATGAAAATGTCTCTTCATGCGGGATTTTCTTGCCTTTGTTTATTTTTAAATTTAATGAACACCTCACTAATTCTGGCAAATGGAAATATATAAATGAGATTTAAAAAAAAAGCCCATTGCTAAAAAGGATTAAAAGAGGCATCCCATTTTAGAACATTTAGAAGTGTTTTTATAGTTGTTACTTTAACACCTTTAGGAGAGGAAAAGTGATTCCTGGGTGTCTTTATCCAAAGATGTTGCTATGATCACTTAGACTAGTTTGATGGCTGCAGGTTTTCCATACAGCAAATCCTGAATCAAGCCACCACAGTCTGATTGCACTGGAACATATATTTTTAATGATAACAGGTTCAGATATCAAAGACAGGAGATTATATGAATTCCCCATAGTTTAGGTGTACAGCTGTAAGCCTGGATTTGGTCACAGGGCTTACAGCTGTACACCTCAGTGAGCTCAGTACACCTCAAGTGAGCTCAGTTGCACCGTCAGAGCCATTAACACTATGATGATGCTTCTCTGTGGCAAGGGGACGTATTTGCTTCCATCACATTCCCCAGGGGTTCTCCAAGATCGTGGCTGCTCTGACATTGTAAACCCTTTACAGCAGCTTCCTGCAATAAAGTTCCCCAGAAACAGTAAGACAGTGATACCATCACCAGTGGTATGGCTGTGCAGCATGTCCCGCTGCAGCTCCTCCTAGGGAGCGCTTGTTGCCCAACTCTCGGTTCATGTGTGCGGTTCAAAACAGTAGGAATTGCTTCATCCTCAGAGATAGATTCTTGAATGCTTTCCCTTGGTTGTTGTCTTCTGTCTTGCCTGTGCCAGATAGACATTTCTGGAGCTATTTTCTTCAAAAGCACCCATAAAGAAATTTTTGTTTGGCTTTGCTTTTCATTCTGTAAAACAATCTTTCAGCAAGTGAGGATCTGAAGAAAAGAGATTGACTTAATACATGATGGGAAATGGTGCATGTGTATATGTATCTAGAAACAGAAAACAGAAAAAAACAGAGCTCTGCAGTTGTGTTTCTAAATGTATTCAAAATCTTCAGGGTGTGGAGAGGAAGGGGCAGCAGTGACTTTCTGCAAAGTAACTTTATAAGGAATTTCCCTTCTGGGGCCTGACATTGCTTGGACCCATGTCCTGGAAAATTCACTTAGCCCTCTATTTTAATTTTCCATTCAGAAAAGTGCATTAAAAATACCTCCTTCAAGTTGCATGGAGAATCTGGTGTCTGCAAAGTTGCCGTTTAAGGGGACAGGAATGAAGCAAAACGTTAACTACACTTTGTGATCAGTTTTTGTAGCAACATTTTCATGCCTCTTGTGCAAATGCTGCTGCTGTGAGGGCGTGTGTCGGAGCTCTTCAGCTCCAAAACAAGTCCTGACAGGAAGGCTCTTGCCAGCTGGTGGGTGGCTGCTGTGCAGTGTTAGGAATAGCACCATGCTGGCTGCTTTTGTCCAGCTGAAGGTTATCCACACAGAATGGCAAGGCCAGCTCTGGTAGCAGCCTTCTACCAGCTGTTGTCTCCTCTTTACAGCACAGCTTAAGCCTTACTTCCCTCCTCACCACCATGTGTGTGACCACCGTTGCTACTGGAAACAAGTAAAACTTGGAATTCTAAGGAGATTTTAATAAATGCCCCAGAGTACAGAGATCATATGCCAATGGCAGCAGTCAGAAGGGAGGATCATCTCCCTGCAAGGGTGTGGGCTGGACCCTGAGAGACTTTTCTTCCTGGCACTGCTCTCACCAAATGTGCTGATGTTCAAGCCATCACCAGCTGCAGCAGCGGCACCAGCTCCCAGCTGCTGGCATGTGCAGGAGGAAGCATTCAGCAGCTCAGACATACTTCTTTACCAGTCAGTCCCCCCATGGTTTGCATGTCCCACAAGGAACTTCCTTGGGTTCTGGTGCAGCGATTAGGGATCTCTTTAGAAGGTGTGGCTGAAAATTCTTTTGAGGAAGGAAAATCTTTCATCCTTTTATTTTTACTGCTAAGAGTTTTACCCACCAAATGTTAGCTCTTCCCACTAAATTATTTCCTTTTATGGTGTATCTGAGAATTTGCAGTCCAATTTGAGAAGAGCAAGAGCTGTTACAATGTTCTGGAGGGAGGCTGATGCTGCTGCAGCACCTGGCAGGATGGGCATCTCTTTTGCTTCCAGAAAAGAAGATTGGTACAGAGCTGCTCAGAGACACCAAACCTCAGTTCCCTGCTCTTGTTCAGAACTGAACATTTCTGATAAAATTTCTGAGCTTTAAGTTCACCAATCCTGGCACCCATGGTATGTAGTTGCCTCCAAACACCTTTTAGGAGGGCAGTTTGGTACTGAGATAGCTAAAATCTGCCTTATTCTCCTTATTTTTGGCAGTGAAGTCCATTTCTCCATGCAGCTGTTGAGCTACCCTACAACTCTATCCTATATACTGGAAAAGATATCATGGCCCTTCCCTTCCCTGCATTGCCATCTCTGCAGCCCCTGCGTAGCGCTGCGGGTGAGAGGCTATGGCAACTTTGTGACCTTGGATGTTCCAGTGAAGGCAACATTTCTTCTGCCTTCCACTTCAAAATAGCCACACATGCACATATTTTGATATGTTACAAGCTTAAAAAACTGGAAAAAGCAGGTGCTGACTTGCGGGGTGTCAGCAGCAGGGTGGGCAGCTGAACCCTGAGTTCTTCTGAATGCTGTGTGCAGGTCCCTCCATCCTTTCTTGCACCGTTTGTCTCTATACTTTTAGAGTTTCAGATGTTCTGCATCTGTACATATGTCTGAGTTTTGTTTTCTATCCTGCTCGAATGAGGTGGAGAGTCAGCTTTTGTAGGCCGTCCTATTGTGGTGGTTGCTCACAGTTGGTATTGGGAAGTATGTCCTTTTTCCTTTCCAGATGTTCTGTGCTACCAAATAAGGGGAAAACATGTGTTCCCCAATGCTGTGATAAGTCAGAGGTATAAGTTACAGCTTTACCATATTGAGAAAGGAATGCAAAGTGCACCCTTCTCTATCAGCACTGAATGTTTAGACTCAAGCTAAAAGACATGGCAGTATTCACTAAAACAGGCTACATCACTATACAGAGGGAGCAATGTCTTTTTTTGGCCTTTTTAATTTCTCTTTTGCATTAAAAGTATTTTTGTTAGTTAGATTTCTCATTAGATACAATTCTATATTTTGTTCTTGTTCTCCTTGGCTAAAGTCCCTCAAATGAATCCAACAAAAAAAAAAAAATTGTATCAGCTCATTTTAGTTAACTTGCTTTCTCATATCATTTTTCTAATTTCTGTGAACAGCTGAATTTACTTTAGTTAATAATAAACTATCCAAAAAGGGGGCACAGGAAAATTAAAATAAATAGAACTAATCTGTTCATCAGCTTGCTGTTTAATTTTTTTCCCCTTTTAGCATTTGTTTTTTCTTGTTTGGCTTAATGCACTGTCTTCTCCTAATGGAGTAAACCCAGCTCTTTTTGTTACCGTGCTATCCTAAAGCAGGAAATGAGCTTTAAAATAGGCATTATCAGCCAAATCAGCTACAAAATATGTTGCTACGTTTCTAGTTTTTAGATAGCTATTAAATAAATAAAATCAGAAACAGTGACTGGCACTAAGAAACCCAAATCACCATGAAATCTGAAGCATTTCCTTCTGCCAGGATGTGGTAGATGTCGGGGAACTCTGTTAGCTGCTTTTTATCATTACTGAAAGAAAAGCACAAAAAGCCAGAAAGAAGTTTGGAGGTGTAACAGAGCCCGTGGTCCCATATTTTTCACATGAGCAAAGGAGCCATGCCAGGGCTCTCAGAAGTGTTGTTCTGGGTGAGCGCCAGTCACCTGTGAAGCTCGTAGGTACCTTCAGTGCTGTCCAGCATTGTGTCTGCAGGGCTGAGGGAAACTTCAAATAATTGTGGGCAAATCTGAAAGTAGGAGTAAATTTCTTAAGGTGCCTTGCATCTGTCTTGGTTACAGCTCACAAGCAGAATGGGGATCAGGCACTCCTTGCTGGGCTGCGGCCACAGGCTTTATGGTCCCCAGGCTGCCACGGGTAGACCAGTGCCAAAGAGTCTCTCATTCCCATGGGAGGTGGCACTCCAAAGAGGACCCCATCTTTGCAGCAACTACAGGGTTGCTCTTGCTTGAGCAAGAGCTCTCCAGAAAAGAGAGCATTGAGCTGGAGCTCTCCAGAAAACCCCCTGTGGTGACTGCAATGGCCCCTGCCAGCATATCACCTCTGTAGGCTAGGCCACTGTGTTTCCAGCTCCAGCAGGACCTTCAGTGGCAGATGTTGCGATTGGCCTGTCTCATTGGTCTGTCCATCTGCTGAGCGGTTCGGTTTGGAAAAGCAGGATAAAACTGGGAATTCTGAACAGTCCGGAGATGTAGTATAGTCACAGATGTGCTGATGGGTGCTGCAAAGAAAGCATTTTCTTTTTGAACTGTCAGCACCGTCTGTGGCTTGACACAATATTTTATCTTCATTTTAAACTTTTTACTCATTATTAAAATATTTAAATTGGCTGGCGTGAAATCCTGTAGGAATAGTAGGAGTTTATTTCAGGGCAGCGGTGCTTAAAAGAGCCCCATAAGCAATAAGCATAACCATGTATGGAGGCGGCAGGGATCAGTCCAGGGGAAAACTCACTGTCAGTTCAAATGTAATCCATATGTTAAAACTATAGGAAGTGTTTCTTAGTCAGATGGTTGGGCTAATATCAAGGAATGTTCCCTCGTGGGAGACCTAACGTTCAAGCTCACATAATGATAAGTGCTTTACTGAAGTAATCTTCAGTGTGATGTGGGGCTTACGAGTATTGGTTTGGAAATTATGTGACATTTTGCCGGGTAATGGCCTTAGTTAATTTTGGGAGAGGTAGGAAATAGTATTGACTCCTTATCACACATACACAGGCACGCACACATTAAATATGAACCCCTCTGACACAGGTCTAGGGAATAGGGACATGTATCTGCCATCCAAGTGGGTGTGCTGCATGGTTACAGCTCAGGAACAGGGACTGACAAGCTTTGAATGTGATGCAGCATTTACTGGGAAATCAGACATGAGGCAGCTTGGCCATTCCCTTGCCTTTCCTGCAGTAATGTCATAACTAGCACTGAAGTGCCAGATTTGTGGTTGGATGAAAAAATAGGTGGTTGAAAACTAATGGCTGAAAAAACTTTTTTCCCCCCCTCTACTTTTCCAGATAAAATTTTGCTCTCAATCTGTGTTCAATTTTGCCTAGTTCTAGATGAGCCTGAAATGAGGTGCAAATTTGCAAAAGGAACAGCAAATGGCCATTGAGACAAGCACAGAGGTGGAGGTTGTGCAAGCGTCAAGCAGGTTTTGGGCACAGTTTGTGGTATAGTTTCTCTGAGAATCAGAATACAGTTCAACATACTGGGCTCAAGGCCAAGTTTTCAAAACAACTCAGGGACACCTAGGTAAGGGGCTGAATCTTGGGCTCTGAGGCATAATGCAGGCAGATTTTTAGGATGCTGGTGGGAGCTGAGCTTCATCTCAAATACAAGTTCTTACCGAGCTCTTCATTCAGGCAATTGTCAATCATCAGTGAGAAACTCTTCCGGTAAAAGTGAGCACAAATTGCAGAGATAATTTTTTCATTCCTCCAACAAAAAAGTGCTATATTGCCAATGTATATGTCCAGTCTGGCAAAACAATGATTACTGCATTCAGGATGCTGTACTTGAGGGTTTTGTCTATCCTTGTTTGTTATAAATATTCTTTGAGGGTGGAGAACTTCAGTACATTGCTTTTTGGACACGGAAATAACTTAAAGCAGAGATCCAGCAGCATCCAGTTTTTGATGTGAGGTGGTGATTGCTCTTAAAATCTCAGTAGTGATGCAGCTTGACACTCAGCTTTTGGGATAATAGATAAATTATTCAACCAACTCCAGCCAAACCTTTTTTTTATTTTTAATATGTCATGAATCCTGAATACTTGCTTCTGCTGCAAATTCCAGTGATAGAAAAACATGCTAATATTTACTAGTCAACTTGATTGCATTTGACACAGTAGGCTTATAAAATAATTTCTTTAAGTGACTTTCAGTTTAAAAAGAAGGAAATACTTAATCAGATTAGCAGCAGTCTGTCTTTACCTCTTAAACAAATTCAGTGGGAAATTGCTGGAAGATTGATGATGATGATGATGATTAATGTTTATTTATTTATATTACCATAGTTCCCTTAAAGCTCATGTTCCTCTTTTTGCTATGAGTGTGTGTTAAGAAAAAACATTTGCACTTCCAAGTGTTTACAGTCTATGCAATACTGCCTCAGAAAACTGCCAGTCTCAGTAAATGCCATCAGAATGTTTGCTACAAGTTTTAGCTGCTTCAAACTTCTTGCCTTAAAAGCAAAGAAAAGTGACTCAAGATGTTCTCTCTACTGTCATGTTAGTTCTACATTGTACCTTCTTTCTTAGCTACCATCTTAAATCACAGCTATAACAGCGTGACTGAAATGGAGTCTGAAAAAATACAGAATAGAACCAAAGGCAAATCATCTCTGAGCACATCATGGCAAACTTCTTGCAAAAGTGATGTCATATTTTAATACCATTCAGGGAATAACTTTGGATGAGTTGTGTGTATGGACATACTAAATTTATTAGAAGACCTGTAATATGCTACACCTCTCACATCTTCTACACACAATAAAAAAACCCAAAAATATTTTAATGTGTACAGGATAGGTCTTTGGGTATTTTAAAACATTTTTCATCAGCTGTAAAAGTGGTATTCAACATCATATTAGGTTTACATTCAGAAGTATCAAGTACAATACCAGCATTAAAAGAAAATAGAATTTCTTTTTCAGGTCTGCATTCTTACTCAGAATATGGGAAGACTGGTGCTTTTTTTCTTACTTCTTTCTTGAATCATGAGTCATATTTATGACATGGCAGGGATACTTCAGAAAGACACCTAAAGTTAAGGAAAGTTGTGGATCCATTACTATAAACAAACCAAATTTAACAGGAGAGAAAATTTATGTATGCATTTCCAAAGAATGGTAATTATGGTAATGCCATTTTAAAATCCTTGATATTTCAATGATATTAATGTCTAAATTATGTGCTGAATTTCTGTTATGTTTTGCTTTAAAAATGTGCAAAGTACATTTTTAGATTTAAATGGCACCTAAGAATATTCTTACAATTTATCTCAGTAAATTTTGTTAACTGAAAGATTATTTTATGACATTTCCCTGAGATTTGTGTTTACTTTATGTTAAAGTGAATATTTTTGTCAAAATGAAACACATAAGCATGAGTTATTTTCCCAACTAACAGTCTCTGAAAGGATAAGAGCTGAAGAGGTGGCTGACAGTACCTCATCAATTAACCCCTTGCCCACTTTTTTCTATCCCTCTTTAGCCAGTACAGATTTCCCTGTGCTTAATCTGTGTTTCACTGTTGCTTTTTCTACATCATCATCATCATGCTGCCCACAAGTTTCTCTGTACATTGTGCAACTCTCTGTTATATGCCGTCAACAGGAAACAGATCCATCACACAAGGGAGATTAAAATCAGACATGGGTGTCCCAATTTATTACACATCACCACTGAAATTTCTCTGGTCTGGTTTATTTCTTGAGAACTGAATTAAAGAAAAATCTCCCTTTCCTTTCTCTAAGTGGTTAAAAACATTTCAGGAAAAAGAGAAGTTGGTATTCACTATTGAAGCAGTCTGAGGTCGACAGCACACGATTACTGAAACTGCATATTGAGATTTGCATGTCTGAAAATATACCCAGGTTGTACCAATGTCTCTGGTACTAATAAAGTGTCATCACACAATTTGTCCTCTCTATTCTTTGTCTTGGTTCCACAGGCCATGATAAATGATGATTTATTGCCCATGCTATGGCTAAATGTTCAGATTACCATGTGGATGGTGCCTGTGAGTGTATCTCCTTTCTGCATGTCAGGGTCAAAATACAAGTTCCCAGCATATAGGTTTCTGACCCGAGCCACTGTTCTGCCATGCAGAAACCTGACGATTTTCCAAAGTTCCCACTTTCTGTTGCTGCTCTGCTGTGAATTTTGCCTCCTCTCCACCTCCTGGCAATATCTAGGCTGATGATTTGAAACAATACTTCATATAATATATGGTGCTTTTTGAAGAGTGTAGAGCAGAAATTGTAGTGCTTTTGATCACCTGTCAGGAGACAAGGTGAAAGTCAAGATAATCCTGACTGCAAGGCTGTATGCAAGCCTGCAAGCACAAGCACATTTTGACTGATAGACATAAACGAAAGTATGTTTATAGGCAACTTTTGGGAAACAAATCTCCAACCACTTTGTCTTTTGGCAATCTTACTTTGCTAATGATATATCAATGGAAAAAAAGGCTATATCTGTTCCTGTCAACAGGAACTCATAATAAGTAGAGACATATAAAGATGTGGAATAGGGACTGTGTGGGATTTTGGAGGCAGAAGTGGATGTTGGTTTGTTTGTTTTTTTTGTTTGTTTGTGTTTTTTAATGAAGAGCAGATGTATAATTCTCTTCTTTTCCAGTCTGGGTTATGCTGAAATCAATAGAAAGATTCTATTGTGGAAAAATGGGAGCTGGATGAGATCTTCAGGATGGGACTAATTATTAGATCCTCTGTTCTTTGTTTTTCCTAGTAAACTCATGTGTTCTAGGCAGGTTGCAAATTAAGTCTTGGAGTCTTTCAGAAAAGAAAGCAAAGCACTGAAGCCCCCACTTTATCTTACCTTTATCTGAGCCTGACATGGGTACATCGTGGTCACTAAACTACTGAATAGGATAGTAAAAGTGCATGAAATCTTTTAAATTATGCAAAATATCAATCATGAGAATGTACTTCTTTTTTCTCTTATAGAATGATTCATTTTCTTTTATTAGATATTGATGCTGTGAAACAGATTAACCTTTGCTGCCAAAAATACTGATCTATATATGTGTCAAGTGTATGTATGTACAAACACATCTATATCTTTAATATTTTGTTATTATCTATACCTTTAATATTTTGTTATAGATGTGTGTTTGTACACACAGAGCAATTTCTCAACTGTAGTGTCCTAAAAGTAGTACAGCTTCTTTGCTCCAGCACTGTCTTTTGTTTAAGGAAGCAATCATTGATATTCCAAACACATCAACAGTTGCATCAGGCTGAAAGTGTCCCTGGTTCCTCACTGCCCCTCTGTCTGTGTCCAGGCTCTGATGGTTCTGCTGAGGCTGGAGGGACTGGGCAGCATGCAGGTGTGGAGTCACCCCCTAGGCTGGGCCAGAGTGCTCCCCTGCACTGAGAGAGCAACTTTCCATGGTTAAATCAGGTCTTGTAGTAAATGCTATATAAATGCATCACTGTGCTTTAACAAAGCCTCCATCACACCCACATGAAGTGAGCCTTTACTATAATGTGTTTTGATATCAACTGTTTTGGTTTTTTTCATGTTTCTCAAAAAAAAATGATGCTAGGAAAACAATGGCTGTCTATCCCTGTATAGAAAATGGTGCTAAAGATCATCCCATGCCCCTGAGGCCAGCTGATGTATTTTAGTAATTTTAAACTTCCACAGTTTTCCAGAACAAGATGACTGCATCCATACTGCCTTTTTGGGAATGGTCCTTGGTCCATGCTAGCTGCTGAGAATTATTTTTGCTAAACAGAGTAGATATCATCTCGGTGATTTCCCCCCCACCCCCCACCCCACCAACTGCATAATATAGATAACTAAGCTCTAGTGTCTGGAAACATTTCTTGGCTCCATCTAGAAGAGAGTTAGCCAGTGGATTTATCATACCCATAGAATTTAGACACAAGTCTCACATAAATTGATGGGATTTACAAATACATTGCTCCACTGGAGTTAGCTCGTGATCACACAGAGATGTCATTTATTTCAGTTTGTTTTGTAGTATCCAAATGCACACAACCAAGGATAAAAACATCCACTAAACCTGTGGCTAAGAAAACAGGCCCTTTTTGAATCAATTATGTTGCTGTGATTAATCAGTTCTGGTCAGGTTATGGAGAAAGTCAGTGAATTCATAGATGGAAATGAGCAGGGTTATGGTGGTAAATTGGGATAAGAGAGTGGAAAAAAAATGTGTACTTTTTATGGAGTAATTATGTACACAAAAATGCGTTTTCCATCCCTGTTTCCCCCATTCTATGCTTTAATTTTTCTTGACATTGGATCCATTATGGTATCGTATGAGTTTCGTCACAGAAGTAAATAACATCTTGTTTCCTTGGGAGCGATTGAAAAACAGAGTAAAAACAGCACTTACTGTTTTTGAAAGTTGTCACATTGTCATGGCAGTGAAGTGTTGCATCATGTTGTCATGACAACTCAAATTATAAAAACTAATTTAAAGAAAAATAGAAGCAGTGTTCAATGATGAAAATCATTTAACATTAAAGATTTCAGCTTTTATTTTCTATCCCTTACTCTGCCTCTCTCTTTTTTTTTTTTTTTTCCTAAGAAATGGGCAACATTCAGGACTCTCAGCAAGTAAAGACTTGGAATACACAGCGATTCAGGCAGCCTTTTTTTCTTCTTTCTCACTGAGACAGAGAGGGTGTAAGAATTGAAATGTGGAGGCAAGCACATTGCTGGACCAAACCATCACTCTCCAGTACTGGGGGAAAGACAGAATGTGATCAAAAGGTGGGGTTTGTGCCTATTTGCACAATCTCCTCTCAAACAACTGCTTCAGATATATATCAAGATAAAAAGATATCACACAGTCTGGATTTGTCAGGGATAAACAGCAGTGAGACTGCAGCATGTTCAACCTGTTTAGAGATTCTGGTGGAATTTCAAGAGCCCTCAGCAATGACCTGTTTCTGTTTCTCCCATCAAAATCAAGGAGCATTTACTTATTGTGCCAATGGTTGGAGAGGAGAAGTAGGTTAGTGCTGACCACTATTGAAATCCCATTCTCTTTGCAGAGTGTGCTTAGAATGAGTCAGACTGTTTTGAGGATGGGATTGGACCTCAGTTTCAGGATAAAATAAACAAACAAAAAAAGGTAAATTGTGCAGTTGGTCAGTTTGTGTAAAATAGCTGTCACCAAACTCTAAATGCTCATGTATAAACTACAGACCAGCAGTGAAACTGCTTGTTCTGAACAAGGTCAAGCAAAATTTGATTTATCACTGTGCATTGGGCTTGTATACATTGTAACATGGCTTTATGCAATCCTTTTTTTTTGCATGTATAAAGGGAAGGATGTTTATATATGTCTCTAAAGTAATTTCTGCTCCTCCTGCTCTTACCCAGACTTGTCAGCATTTTAGCCTGTTTCAGACAAATTTACAGATGTGCAGAGATAATGTTCCTGGATGTTTCAGGGAAACAGACTGCCTTGTGAAGAGATCCTGTCCTGGGAGCTTTCTGCCCCAGGGCACGCAGCAGGAGCTCCTGGGATGACTTCAAAAAGAACTCATACAGAAAGCAGCTCTCATAAATGCTCCAAATATAGGAGGAACTCCCTGTCAGTCATTGAAAAGATGTATAGGTGACCAATTTTCACTCATTCTCACAAACCATCTAGTTTGCTTGGGGAATGACACACAAAGTAGGAATGGATTGCATGACATGAAATCTTGAGATACTTAGAGACTACAGCAATTCCCTGTAAAGGATATGGGCACAGCTGTGGAGAAGGTACTTCCACCATTAGCTATGTTCTGAACAGTTCTTAAAGTGTATCTCTCATATTTATGAACTGGGAGAGCTGCTGTTATTAAAGGCCTTTGGCTTGGATATTTGCACAATATTTCTGAATTGGAACATTTGAAGTGTTTTTGCTGCTAAAATCGTTTGGCTGTTACACTGAGCTGCCTTCCTTTTCACATTTCAGTACTTAAGCTGTTTTCAATAAAGTAAAAATAAGATCATAGTGGAAAGACACAATTTTTGTTCTCTTCATTTAAAATGAAGCAGCTTTTATATTAAGTATAGACACAGAATGTTTATATTTTAGAGCTTTAAACTATAGTGAAGAGTAGTCATTTTAGGAACATGAGAAAAATCTATGAAATGTCACCATGATTAATGGAAGATTCAGAAGTTTACTAGAGGGTCTAGAAATGAAACATTTTGTTATCCCAAATGAGAGGTGCCTCTACAATTGTAGCAGATAGTTGAAGACAATCTGTTGCACTGCACTGACCGATGTATTAGTCACTTCTGTCTCACTCAGTCTTTGCCAGAATCTGCAGTCTGTCTTTTAATTCTGTTTGATGCCTGTGCAGTGGCCTGACATGACCAGGTGTCCTTGTCTTTAACCCTGGAGAGGAAAAAAACAGAACAGTGTAAATATACCTGAGCACTGAGAGACTTTTAGTTTCACTTGAATTGTGTTGGTGGTGCAAATATGGTTTGGGTTGGATGTGGTGAGCAAACATGGTTGTGAAACTGGGAGAGTTATTTCCTGTGACAACCACCTCCACTGGCAGCATTTAGACTTGCTAGGAATGGAGGTGTAATTCTTTCCTTAATCCAACAGTAGTGCTGCAGCTCTGTCTTAATAACAGATATAAGTTGGCAGTGTCTAAGTTCTTGAAGCTCACCCTGCCTTTGTACCTGCACCTAGAACACAACACAGTGGAGCCAATATTCTCCAGCTTTCAGAAGTGCAGTCCTTCCCTTAGTAAATTGAAGCAAAGGCATGTTGTGCAGACTTAATGACATGACTGATGCAAAATTGGTGATTCACTGTTAATTTTTTAGCACTACTTTCTCACCGACCATCAATTTGCTGTTTGCTCCTGTGTTTAAGCTAGGTGGGAGAAGGTATGGCCGAACTCCTATCACACACATTTAGATAAGTATGCTCTAAGTAAATATTTATTAGTATCTGCTTTCATGTATTCATCTAGAGTTGTTTTTTACTGATGCACGTTCCTGTCAACTCATTGCTTTCCTTCTCAGATACTTTAAATGAAAAGAGAGCAATGTGGAAGTCATTTCAAGGCTGATTTTTCACATGAACTAGCTGCTAACTAATACTGTATGTAACTTTTTTTTGATCTAATTGCATTGAGCTCAGTCTATCTAGTGCTGTCATTCCAAATCACCATTTTAAGAGCCATGCAAGTTGTAGCACGTTTCAGGCATTAATAGTGGCCAGGTAGTATTATACAGTTTTTAATGAATGTCTGTTTTCTATTCTTTGCTCTGCTTTCTTTGGAAAGAGGCCCATGTAACAAAGTATTAAGAAAACACACTGCTGCCCTGGAATGTGTATATTAGCTGCAGATTATTTCCTATTAGCAGATTAACTGCGAGGCTATTGGCTCTGAAAGGTCTTTGAGAGTATTTTGTTTTGTAACTGATTCAAGCCATGGGAGAGAATTGCCACCCTGATTGGGAAGAAGAATTAGCTACTGTTGCCATGGCCACTGGAGCTCACAGTCTCATTGTTAACTCCAGTGCCCTCCGATGAGATGCCACAGCGTGAGCTCCTCGGCTTTGTTAGTGCACTGATAGAATGAGGGGGTTTGGGCAGGCGAGCAGGAGGCTGGGAAAATCTCCTGGGGGAAATGTAAAATGTTCGGGCTTTTTCTCTCTGTCTTTTTTTTTTTTTTTCCCCTAAACTTCAGTGTTTAATTTCAGACGTGTTGCTGTTTAACACTACCCCAGTGCTGTTAGGCTGTGAAATCACTCCCTTTTTAGCAAAGTGCTGCTCTGTGCCTTCTGGTGGGGAAGGGGCGAGCCCGCTCCGGCAGGCGGAGTCCGGCCGCAGGGCAGCGAGGGCTGGAGCAGCCCCGCGGTCACTCCGTGCGTGGGGTCAGAGGAACCAGGGAAAGGACCCTCAGGGCTCCTGTGAGCTACACCGGCTCTGCTGCTGGCTGAACCAGGGAAAGGACCCTTAGGGCTCCTGTGAGCTACACCGGCTCCGCTGCTGGCTGACTTGCAGGCGAGCCGAGAGACAGCGGAGGCTTACTGCCCATTGGAAATTATTTTCTTGCTTGGGTTGTAGGATTTGACGCTTAAAGCCCATCCTTTAGAAATAATATTTTGAATACAGACAGGAAAAAAAAAAATAAAGAGAGAGAGAATAGAAAAACCCCAAGTTTTTAGAGACTTAATAAGAGCATTAAAATGTATTAAATTATTTTCATGTATTTGCAAAATGAATACATATATTTGACTAATCGTTGACAGACAGGGCTCATGTATATTTTGTATATCTCTAACTCTGTTTAACTTCCAAGAAACAGTGAAAAATGTACTACTAAAACGATCAAAGTGAATAATTAACAAAAAGTAACTATATTGACATCCGCATTTGAAATGTAGCTCCTGAAATTCCCATAAGTGATTTTAAGCAAAATGTTTAAATTTTTTTAAGGTTTACTCTTCTTTTCTTATCTTTGGTGTTAGTAGAGTCAATCACCTTCTTTAAATAGACCACTCTCCTGAACTCTTCATTTAAGCCACGTGTGGAAATGAGCCAAAAAATGTATTTCCCCTGGCATAGTAAAATGTTGGCATTGGGCATTTTTCAGCTCAGCAGCAGGGTGTGGATGACAGGAATACAGGGATAAAATGTGTGTCACACTGCACAGTGGCACGGAGCAGCCTCAGCATGGGTGGTAATGGGGCTGTCTCACTGTGGCTCCTGGGTTTTTATAAAGGATATTTTTAAATGACTGCAGATTTATCCTGAGAAAATCATGGGAGGTATTATTATAAAGACTCTTGGAAGCATGCACATTGTTCTTCACAGTTTCTCAGCAAGCTTTACAGTCAGGATATTAGCAGAGTACATCCCTCTGCTGTAGCATCTTTTGGAGTCTCAAGCAGCAGGCAAGGCTGTTGTTGCTGCAGAGCCTCCTCCTGCCCAGCATACTCCTTCTTGTATTTTATCCTTTCTTAGATGGATTTTTCCTCTTCTTCCAGATGTACTGCTTATAAGTTTTCAGAGGCAATGAAGGAGCATGCTAGGGTGTATGAATATGCACAAAAGCATAGGGTGTCAGAGGAGGGCAGTTTTGCTTAGCTTAGATCAGCATCTTGTGTAAATGAATGGAAGAGTTGGCAAGTAAACATCAGTATTCAGGAGGGACCTGGCTGAGATTGGCACCTGGGCAAGGTGACAGACAGTGAATTTAAGTCTGAGAATAGAGAAGCTTCAGAATTTAAGTACAGCTTTGACCTCTCTACTTTCTTATTCAGCTTTACTGACTAGACTTCTGCCCACTTGGCATTTGTTGCTGCTGAGTAATCATCTGTCACATCAAAATTAAATGGTTAATACATGCAAGTATAATAATAATCTGCCCTAATGTATATGCTGGTTCTGTAGCTGGGCGAAAGCTCAACAGTTATGCAACTGATCCTTCCAATGTGAAAACAGGTAATTCTACCACGTAATACAAATTAGGGAAAATAGGCTAAAAGTAGAAAACATGTATATATATTTCTCCTCTTAATTTATCTGTAAAGTTTATATGAGGATTTTCTGGTCTTTATGCTTCTGAATTTCTGGAAGATCTAGAACCCTTTTGCAAGATACCTCTTGTATCTTGCATTTTGACCCAAGATTCACTTCTAGATAGACCACTTGTTGGTATAACTGAAATCTCAATCAAGGTAGAATAAACTCTTTATCCTGAAAACAGAGATAGTACTGGTCATAATGTGGAAATGGCAGATGTCATTTAAGGCCAAGGAAGAGGATTGGGTCTTTGCTTTGATCTCCAGATAGTGGTCAGCAGTACTTTTCAGATTACATACTAGGATTTTATTGGATAGACAACCAATCTAGAAAAAAAAGTAATAGTCAATGTCCTATTTAATCAGTCTGATTTCAGTGAATCCAGTTTCAATTAATGTAAAGTTGCCTAATTTTTAAGGCATTTAAAAACGAATTTAAAATGCGTACCCATCTGACAGTCCAGTGGGGAAAATGGTGTATAATCCTGTAGTCATCCTTTGAAATACCAAAGTTTCATTTTGCTTATTGCCTGAGGGAGATGAAAGTCTTAGTCTCTGGAAAATTCATGACCTCAGATAGCATAAGGTCTTTGCAATGAATGCTTCATAATCTCTGCTTTATTTATACATTCATGTAAAAAAGTATGCTTTACAATGCAATCTAAAGCTTAGGTTTTCTCCCGATGTGTACCTTGACTGAAATAATAACATATATCCCTATCTGTCATGTCACCTGAATGGTGTATTTAACCCAGACTGCTTGTGATGGTAGAAGTGACAGTCCGTGTTGCAGGAGGGCCAGCTCTCCTGTCTGTCTCATTCTGGAACTACAGTGCCAGGAGTGGAAGGGGATGTTCCAGAAGTGATGCTTTTGTCCAGGTCATGAGCCCTTGAACTTTTCTATGTACACATTTGGATTGGTTAATGTGTTCATCATGGGATTCTTGTATTTGTAGAAATGGAGGTGTATTTGAATTCAGCACAGTTTACTCATTTTGATTTGATTCTGAGTTACAAATTGAGCAAAATATTTTTATTCAGCAAATAACACTGTATGGTGTGCCTTGCTCTTGCTAAAGCTTCAAGTCTTCTGAAACTGCAAAAAGTTCTATTTTCTAGGAGCTTTTTCCTGTTTCTTAGAACATGTACAAGACATTCCTTTTTCTTCTCTATCCATCCTATTACTCCAAGAAGAGGAATGAAGTTATATAGCTTCTCCCTTAATTCAGAAAAAAGTCTCCTGTAATTTATTATCCAGAACCCTTAATAGTTTGATTTTCAGCTTCTGTGCAGATACAAACACATGTGCTCTTTTAAATAAATTTATCCACGCTAAAAAGAAGAGGCCTTCTTGTCTTCTGTAATGAAATGGGGTTCCTTCTCTGTAAACTTTTTATGGAATATTTTTGTTTGCACATAGATATTGATTTTACATCTTCAGCAGGTGTTTGTTTATAATAAAAACTCTGATGAGCTGGTTTTGCTCTAGTAACTCTGTGCACTTGAGAGTACTGGCCTTACTTAGTAAGAGTTTTCAGAGATTTTTTGTGATAGAGCAGACATACCACAGTCCCGGATTAAAGTTTCAGAGTTGGGAATGTGATTACCAGTTTAATTATTTTTATTTTCTTTAGCAATAGAACTGAGCCATTCTGTTTAATGAACGCATCTGTGTTGCTGTGGAGGATGAAACTGAAGAAATACTTATGAAAGGAAAATGAAGAAGTACATAGAAATGTATATTGCATAGCACTTAGTGCAAATGCTCTGTAGCTACTATTGCTTAGAACAAATAATGTAATAGATGTACACAGGAAAGTTTTAACTGTTGTTTATCTTTTGTAAATTACTTAAGTAGGGAAATACAATTGGAGGTTTGCTCCCAATTGCTCTTTAGAACTGCTGAGTTCTTTCTAGAGCTTTCCAGACTAGATGGGGGTGGGGCTCACACCTGATAAGTACTTAAGGCCCTGTAAACTTCATTTGCACTTGCACCTGGAAGGAAAACCTCCCAGGCTGTGATTTAGCAGAGTGAATAATGAGTAGGAGAATCAAACTGTTGAAAAAACTAATACAGAAGCTTTATTGTGGTTATTCGGGTATCAGGTAGATAAAGAGCATACCAAAAGCTCAGATGGCTTTGTAGATATATTCAGCATAGTCAATATCTAAACATCATGTAGACTCACTGTGGCTGACTTATATGTATATTTGCCTAAGTTGAATAACAAGTTAATAACATTTGCACTGCAGTTGGAAATACTCAAAAGTGCAACAGCATTTATATTTTATATTCATCTAATAGAAAAATGTGTACAGATGTGAAAAAGTGAGTATAATAAATAATTGAGGAGGACATTAGAATAAGAAATCAAAGCCACTTATATGCTTATGATCTTTTAATTAAAGATGCCTGAGTGCAGATCAGTGGAATTAATTCTAGTTTCCTTAATAGGCACGGGAGGTGATTTTGTTCTTTTTGTAGTGTAGCCTTGTTATCTGACTGCAAGTACAGGTGGGAGTATGTGTAAGTGATGGATAAGGCTGGTGGTTTATTCTGGACTGAAATGTTAAATGGGAAAAGGTTTTAAGAAGGGCTGCTTAAATGTAAGTACAGTTAGATATATAAATAATGTCATATTTTAAAAAAACCTTAACATGCGTAGTAGAAATCCCAAATTAATTGTAATAATTACAAACCTGTTGGAACATGAATTCAGGTATTTGACTTTCACCACCTCTGCTGTGATGCAGTCCCAAGTGTCTAAATGCCTGGTCCATAAAAGATTGGTTGCTGCTCATTGACTTGAGAAAGACAGCTTTGTCTGTGTACTGCTCTCCATCTTGCTGGGTTGGACACTGCCTGTGCTGTACAAGCTGGGCAGGGTACAAATGGTACAGTGGGACAAAAAAATCATAGTGTACTAAAGAAATCATACTGCTGTGGGAAATCCTCACCTCTTGTATCTGCCTGGTCTTTATATGAAGTTATATATATAACTATATATACAGTTATCTATACTTCTTAACATTCACTTGAAATCACTAGAAATGTTCTGTATATTGCAAAATTAAATTCTTAAGCAGACTTCAATGTCCTACATGCTCACTAGAGATTCATACCAGTTTTTCACTTTACCTATGGACAAGGAGCAATTCATTACCTGAAAAGTGTGCTAGCATACCGTGAACATGAAAGGCAGTAACAATTTCTGAGCATAAGAGTTCTCTTGTTGTGTCTCAGACTCTGAGTCTTCTTCTTCTCTCTGTCCCCTCTCCATGTTAGAAACTAGGCAGGAGGAGTCATCAACTTTGGAGATGATGATGATGGGAAGTCACTTACAGTACCCAGGGGTATAGGTTTACTTCTTTCAGGTCATCACCTTAGAAGCACAGTCCACTTACAAAAGATTCCAATTATTTTCTGAAAACTGTAGTATATCAATAAGTATGTGGGCTAAAGCTGTTATTTAACCAACTACAATGAAAAAAGTTTTTTTTCCAGGACCCCTCAGATATAGCTATCTATATTAGAGATATAGCAAACTCTCCCAGAAACTGTGGTTCTTTCTTTATTAGTCACATTATTTTCTTAAATTCCTGCACTCATCTTTGAATTCTGCCCAGTGGATAATGAATGGATAGTGGATGTGACAGTAACTGAAAATTATTTTGGTTTCAATATCTAACAGTGATGCTCTATGCCAGCAGCATGATGTGACTGAACAGTGTAAGTAATGGATTTAAAAATAGGAGGAGTTATTGGATTTTCATACTAAAATCTAAAAATAGTTCTTAAAAACCGAGAAACAATTGGATTGGTTTGTGATGATGAAAAATAATATCCTTACTGCCCTGAGGATATTCAGATTAAGTTAATTTTACTTTATTAAAAAATAAAAGTAGCATTTTCATGTTATTGCTTTGGAATTCTAAAAGCACTGTGTGATAAAACTCACTTTTTTCCCTTTTTGAAGTTATGAAATTTATTATACACAGAAAAAGAAAGTGGGTTGGAGAGATGATGCATCAGCTTGTGGTAATTGCTATATACTTTTCAGATACAAGCAAAACCTTTCATTATATTTATGGAACAATCCACTGTTTATATATATATATATTATTTTTTACACTGAGAATTTGTTCTTTAATGTTCACTCAGAAATTAAATAATTCCTTTGTTATATGATTATTTGTGGACTATGGAGTAAAAACCTCTTAGGTTTAAGTAGCAAAAAAATCTAAACTAGCTCTCCTTCATGTGGAACAACTCTTTTTCATGTAAATGGGAATATAGGACTTGTAAGGTGGGTCACAGATGATGCTTCTTTTTCATTAAAAGGTGCATACATTTTTCTCACAGTCTGTCAGAAAACAAATCAAAAGAAAACAAAATGATCTGTTGTAAGCTACCTTTCACACAACTTTCCGTTTTTTTTTTAATTCTAGGTGGTTCTTTGTGAAATTTCTAATTATCATGGTAGAAAGGTTAGAAAATTTGATGTTTAACAGGAAGATCACCACAATTGGCAGCTCCAGACTAGGAGGACTTGAATGTTTATGAGTTGTCTTGGAAAGAAATAAATCATGAAAATTTACCTAGTGAGCAATAATTCACATTTTTACAGGGTTTTCTGTTTTTCTGAAAGCAGCAAGACCTTTTTCATCTGACAAAATCTAAGTTCTCTACTACAAAGGCTTGTAGAACATGTCTGATCTTAGCTCTGCACATAGCAAGCCTGTCATGTTCTCCATGATATATAAGCAAGGCAAAAGCTAAACATCTGTGGCTTGAAATAAACTGCTTTCTGTCTTGTTACATTTCTCCAGCCGACCTCTCATATCCAGAAAATGGCTCATTTTAAGAAATAATACAAATTTGAAATAAATATTATCATGTAAGTGCTGCTAGTACCCCATATGACAGTGTTAAGGGTCTGAAGCAAGTCTTGAACATTCTGCATTGAGAGGAGGTCCAGTCATTAGCAAAGTCATTAGTAAGTTAAGTCAAAGGGAGTAAAACAATTTCCAGATTGCATAAAGTGAGTGAAACAAAACATTAGGTGTGAATCCTGCTGTAAAGTTGTGAGAAAGCAATGTGGTTTTCAGGCCCACTGATGGAGCCAGCAAGTTCCTCTGTGTGTCACTCCCCGATGCCAGACTCCTCTGCCATTGTGCAGAACGGTGTTGGTCTGCTGCAGTCAGTGAAGCTTCTCTGGTATGCTCTCATGACCTGATGAGTTGCCTCTTCCATGCAGAGAGAGAAGTCATTCCTTGTAAAACAGTCTTCTGAAAATTAGTGTAGTCTTCTGGTACTGAGTTTCACTTGAAGTCCCAGACAGCAACCCAGTCCACCTGTTTTCCAAGAGTAACCATGCAAACTCTATGTTCACTTTAGCCCTCTGTTTAGACCCCTAGCATGGGGTGAGATGGAAATTCAGCTGCTATGGTGGCTACAGTTATTTGGGCTAGGTCAGAGCTTTGAAGTAATCAATTTATTTTATAATAGTCATTGCTCTTAAAAAGACTTCAACTATGGAGACTTTCAAATGAACAAAAATATAGGTGATCAAAAGAGGAAATGAACTGTGTCCAAATGGTTTTCTTTTCAGCTGCCAACAGGGGGACCTGCTTGTATAAATAACTGTAAGATGGGGTTGAGACAGGACAAGCACAAGGGCAACAGTTTATGATGTTCTTAAATAATTTTTCTGCCATCTCATAGATAAGGTCTCCAATCACAAGGATGCTCAGAAGTTACTTTGCAGCCATCAGGATGAGCTGGTGGGTGTGAGCTCAAGTCTGTGCTGCCTGGTATGCTTCCCATAGTGTTCACTGTCAATTATCTTGTCACAAATCAGAATTTGTTCTAAATAAAACTTTTTAAAATTAATTTTATTTTACAATGGCAATCATCTACTTACAACATTAAACAAAAAATTCTTTAACATGCAATAAGACTTAAAAGTAATCTTGTTGGAGAACGTGTAATGTGCCATTTGCTGCACTGTTTCTTGTCTTCACCAGATTTTTAGCCCTTGCATCATGAGGCTGAAAAAATGCAGAAAGAAGATCTATGCATGTGAAACAGCTAAAGGAAATGCGAGTCCCCCAAAATAGTGTTTGAAATGGCTGACAGAAAGCTTTGAAAGGAATTTATTTAGAAATAATTCTGCTAATACATTCTTAGTCTCCATTTTTATTACTAGGAGCACTTAAGCTCTAATCTTCAGGTTGTGGCGTAAGGGTCCTCTCTGTGTCAATCACTTATGGCGTAAAATGCGGATTATGTCTTTAAGTGGGAATTACAGAACAATGGAATCTTTCAGGGGCTCATTCATTTTTGGGGGAATCTACAGAGGGTATCCTAGGAATTGCTGTTAGAAAGCACCATAATAATGTTCACTCACATGCACAGAATTGAACTGATCTCTAGATCTGGTGTTAGAGAGGAATTTTTCTGCAGAGGAGATTGGTAAGGGCAGCTAGATGTGGAGAAGCTTCATCCTTTTCTAGGACAGTCACCAATGAAGGGAGCATCTTCAGGCTCTGCCTGGGTGATGCAAGTAAAGTGTGGCAACTTGGCTTCTTTCCAAAACCTCCCCAGTCAGAGCTAGCCAGGTCCTGTAGGGCAACTTGCTTCTTCCAACACATCAATGCTCTTTCTAAATCATTTACATTTTCCCACATGAAACTTCCTCCTTCCTCCTTGGACTGAGGAGGGACATGGTAGGGAAGAAGATTTTTGCTGCCTTCACACTAAGCTGATTTGTTGTGGAGAGAAATCTCTGTGATCTGCAAAAAGCACATCTAAGTGTTCAGTAGTGAGGGACTTTATTATGAGCTACGTTATGTAAGATAGACAACCATCTTAAATAATTCCTTGCTACTTTAATTTGTATTTGGTTTTTTTTATTTGTTCTCTCTTTGGTAGAGAAAGTTTCAATTTTATCACTTGCACAAGCCAGAGGTAGGCAAAATTTAAGACTAAGTTAAATCTAACTTCAGGTGCTTCTGCTGCAACATTGCCATAGAAGAACTGATGCTGTAACTGCTGCCAGTTTTGTTGTGTTTGTGTTAAAACAACACAAGAGAAGTATGTGGGAAAGGAGGATGTAAACATACATACAGGAGGAAGAACATTCTCACAGTCTCATGGATCTTTAAAGGCCAGTCTTGTGATATACCCAATGTCCTCCTGACTGACTCATTTTCAAGGAAGAAAGTTCCTTGGGTCTTCTTAAAACAGCCACAGCTGATGAGGCTGCAGAACCTGACATTTAACTAGAGATGGAAAGTGGCAGACCTTTCAGTTTCTCCTTGACAGGTCCTATTGGCACAACTTATTTCTCTTTGGAAGAGGGACTGCTGTCTTGCCCAAAATAATACTCATAAAAATCTGCAAAACGGTCTCATGCCAATTTCTCTTTCACCTTGATGGAGCCTCCCTTGGCTGTAAGGGATTTGAACTAGCTAGTCACTTATTTTTGTGCAATGGAAAATAAAGAAGAGCGCCCAAAGGGTTGAGTTGACCAAGCAAAGTCCTTAAATCATGATGTTGAAATCAGAGGGAGTGGTTGAAGTAGCAAACTTTTCTCTTTGGTATACTAAATGAATCAGGCCCCAAGTTCAAGTAAACCCTTGACTGTAGTGTCTTGGGTAAAGATTGAAGTTACTGTCTGCTATTTTACCAGCATATTTCTACAGATGAGAGTAGCAGCAACCTCTGCTCTGAGCAAATGAATAATTGTCTGGAGGGTATCACTGAGGAATCTAAAAAGGAAAATTATAATAGTAATAAGAATAAAAATAATAATGAAGAGTTACTCTATTTTAAGCAAAATATTGCCATCAGATACTTTAGAAATGCTAACAGTGAGGTCAAATGTTTAATGAAAACATACAGCTATTATTTTGAGTTTAGCCTATATAAACTATCTTTTTTTCATCTAAGACATATTTCACCTGTAAATGGAACTATGATCTTTCTTTACATATCAGTTGATTTCTTTTGATTTGAGAGGAGATGAGTTATTGTATTTGTTAATCTATTTTGAATTGGTAGGGTTCTTGATTTCAGGTTTACTCCTGTGACTTTCAGGTATTTGAACCTCAATGGAAAGCTTAGAACAATAAATGAAGAATACATGTTCAGTATTTCTAAATAGCCCAATGGACTATTATTGGTCTATAAAGGATTTACTGCTTTGTTCTGAGGGTTTTGTGCTTCATGTAAGTGGAAAGTAGCTCTTAGTGTTTTGCACAACATAACAGGTATGCACATGTATGGCTGAGCAGACAATCTGTCTTTGCCAAAATTATAGTTTGTCAATCACTCAGCACAAAAGAGATCTTTGGTAATTTGATTATTCCTCCAACCCTTTAACACAAAGCACATTTCAGGTTTGTTTCCTGTTAAGACTGTGTCTTTCTCATGTTATTTGTCCATGTATGTAACTTTTTAAAAGTATGTTACCATTTAGACTAGATGGAAGAATTCTTTTGAGGAAAAATCTGTGTAAGCAAAGAAAAAAAAATTCAAAATCAAAATAGGTGTCAAGTTTCAAGACTTCAGAAGAGTGAAGCCCTGAGTGTCAACAAGTATTAAAGAAATCTTAATTTCCCTAAGAAGAAGAACAAAGAAAAAGTACAGAAATTCGTCTGACTTTTGATGGAATTTTTTTTTCCTCTTAGTTATCATTTTAATTCCAAATTTCATCTCTATGTCTCACCAGAAGTAAACTAACTGCAAAGCAGATATATTTAGAATAACTTATTTTATTATATTTATTTATAATAGATGTAATAATTAATATAATAATTTAAATATTATTTTGTTGTATTAATTATTACATTTCTTGATGTAATAACTATATATTTTTCATGAACCAGAATGTTTTTCCAGTTGACTGTATGTGATTTAAGAAGAACTGTGGTCCAAAGGTAACATTGTGAGTGTTGTATGTGTTGTTAAGAAGGCTAGGTCCCACCTGAATTAGTTTTTTACCGAGATATAACAATCAGAGAAGAAAACTATTTAAACTTGTGTGTTTGACATTTATAAGAAGTATTTGTAGGATTCTTAGAGGTAACTGACTTAATGCCATATACTTGCATTAAAATTTAGATTTATAAAGTACCAGCAACATTCAGAGTTAAGAAGGCCTTAAGTGACAAATCTCAAAAAAGTTGTTGTTAGTGGGAAATGACATCTGATTAGAAATGCTTAGAGGATAAATGCACAAATACTAATTAAAAGTCCAAAAGAACTGTGATGGTTTAACCCCAGCCAGCAACGCAGCCTCCCACTTGCTTACTCCCCATGTCCCCTGTGTCAGGCTGGGGGAGAGAATCAGAAGGGTAAAAGTGAGAGAACTTGTGAGATGAGATAAAGAAAGATGGAGAGGTAAAGCAGAAGCCACTTGCACAAGCAAAGCAAATCAAGGAATTCATTCACCCCTTCCCATGGGCAGCCAGGTGTTCAGTCATCCCCAGGAAAGAAGGGCTCTGTCAGTATAACAGTGGCTTGTTAAGATTAATCATATCACTCCACATACCCCTAAATGCCTGGGAGATATTTACAGTTAAGCCCTTCTACCTTGTAGGCAAAAAGAAAACTTCAGAGATTATTTCATTTCCATGAATAGGATGTTCCTGAGTACAAAATGCGAAGTCCTAATAAGCATCTTTTTTCAAGCATGGAGAAAACTCCTGACTAGAAGCTGAAGTCTTATAAATTTGGATTAGAAAAGATCAGCTTTGAGAGACTGCTAGTGGGGTCTCTTGATTTATTCAGATCAGAATAGGGTGTCTTTTTACAGAACTGCTTTAGCCCAACACAAGTTTTAATCAAATATAATTTACTGGGTTCCATCCAGCAGCAATGACTGGAAATTTAGTCCTTTCCAGCCATAAATTTGACATTTCCAAAAATGAATAATGAAGTCTTAGTCTCACTAAAATCAGCATCAGTATTACTTAGTTTCTCTTCTCCTTCCAAACTGGTGGAAGGGTAAAACTAACTTTTGATTTTTTTTCCTGTGACTTCTCATCTCAGGAGGTAGCAGCCCCCCTCAGTTCCTTGCATAACCTACTATTCCATATTACTAGACTCAATTTTCTTGGCTCCAAGGCAGATGAATCTTATCTTACTGCATATTAACAGGTTAATGCTGTTTCCAGTGCTTTACTGAGCTAATACTGAAAATAATCCAGGACTGGCAAAAAGAGGTATCCACTTCAGTTCAGTTGACTTAACATCATTATGAAGGTGACCATCTAACTGTTTCATATTCTGAATCTTTATTCTCCCTTCAGGTAGAGCTGCTGCATAATCATTAAGGCCAAATATTTACCAATTCAAATCTATTGATTAGAATGTTGATATTCTCTGCTGGGTTAATGGTTGGACTTGAAGATCTCACAGGTAGTTTCCAGCCTAGAAAATTCTGTGATTCTGTAATCCTGTGATATCTTCTGCAGTAAAGATGAGTTTTAAGGAAGAAAGTAACATGTGAAGCAGAGAGCTGGTAAAGGTAGTTGATTCCTTCTCTCTTCTCTGAAAACTTAAAGCTGAGGTCTCCTCTCGTCTCAGGGATCACACTCTGCAGTTGCTCAGAGCACAATCTGCCCGTTGGTGCAGACAGGTTTGCCTCCCTGGAAATGAGGCCATGTGCACAGTGGGATTCACCAGAGCTGCTGAGCAGGACTGAAACGGGACAGTCCCAATACACTGGTTTCTTCAAGTTAAAAATCTTCATGAATGTATTAGAATCACAGAATGGACCTGAAAGGTCATCTAGTCCCAGGCCCCTCTGCCATGGGCAGGGACACCAGACTGGGTTGCTCAAAGCCATATCCAACCTAATGTCTAACTAACATGTGTTCAGGGCCAAGTGACTTGTGCAGGAAAATCTTACATTTTCTGGTTACAAGTTTGTACATTGATTTTATTGGTGCTAAGCAAGTTTTAGGGTTTTTTTAATCTTTCAGTATTTCATCTTTCTCCTGCTTTTGTTTTTCCTTTGAGCTATAGTCATGCACTTTGCCCCAGACAGGTCTCTGAAATAAAAGAGTAATGAATCCTTCTTTCTAGTTTCAGCTTGCAGCCAGTTCATTCAGATAGATTATATTTCTAAACTCTGGGTGTGAGGTACATGGTCTCAAATGACATATCATGAGAAATATTTTAGCAAATGATGGTTTCTTATCACTCTGTCCTTTGAACTGCAACATCATTAAAAAAAGGGGAAAAACCCGCATTAATTTAAATACAAAGAATATAGTAGATGATTCTTCTCCTGTACCCAAGCATGGTGGTTCAAAGAAAGGATGTTTTCTTTGATTTTTTTCTGCATTATATTTCTGTATCAGTACACAGAATTCTGAATAGCTTGCCTGAATTGATGTATTTTTTTGTGGTTTTATTTTGATTCCTGGATTGCAGTGTGAAACAAAGTATATATACAGAGCAGATTTTCCATCCTATCACACTGTGCGATTTGTACAACCCTGAAAATGGAGCTAAATCCTCTGGGTGTGAAGTAAGAAGAAACAGCTATTTCCCCTCTGCTCCTCAAAACCACATGAACTTAAATATTAATGAAACTTTCATGAATCACACATAACACATACTGCCCCTTTGTGCTGGAAAGGCCCCAGCTTTTTTATGGTTGGTACTGTACAGCCAGGAGAATAGAAAGCAGAGTCATAAAACAGTAATTAATACACTTCTGAGCTGAGCTATTTTATTGTGTGGATGCTAATTAAGAATGATAGATCCCAGTTACTGAGTGGCACATAATACATTTGGTCAGCATAAGTGAAAGGTCAGTTATCATTTTGACTGCTTTAAGTGAAAATGTTTTCCCTTATGTCAGTGATTTCAGGAACCACAAATGTCAACGTGAAATGCATTATGCCTTCTTTTTCTAGAACGTGGATTTTTAGTGACATAACAGGAGTGCTTGCCTTGTGAAAGCATTTGATTTGCTGTGGGGCTTCTGACCAATCATTCAGGAGGGAAAAGAAAATTTTAAAAAATTAAAAAGTAAATATTAAACCTTGGCATTGAAAATGCATTCTGTTCAGGGTGGTTCTCTGAGACGCTGTAAAACAGACTGGCTTTCCAAATGGGGCAACCCCTGCTGCCAAAAAATGAATCAATGAGACGGGACACTTCAAAGTTCTCTTTTGGAAAATCTCATCCACTTGATCAAAACGTTCCTTGATGGGTTTAGAGTATTTGTAAGTTATTAATTTTCAGAAAAATGGGAAAGGGTAGTCTTAAGTCCAAAACTTGAGATGAATTCAGACATTGCAGCTTTTTACAGCAAGGAGACAAGTCAGAAAGGGAGCTCGTGTTCTGGCAGTAGGAATGTTAGACATCTCACAGATGCTCGCACCAGTGCTACATGTTTAACTTCACTTGTCATCTCGGTATTCTTCATAGCTTAGACACCTTCTATTTTTCTTTAGTACTGTATAGCCATGATTAAAGTCAATAGAAAAAATCCTGTCCTGAGGCTATTAAGACCCTTAGATACTTTAAAGGGTGCATGCTGAGACAAAAGCATGACATGATTTTTTTTAAAGTCATTATTACTTTTAAAATCTTGCTTTATTAAATATAATTTGATATTTTGATCTCATATATGTGTAATTTTTCCTTAAGGAAGATCTACTAAAATTAAAACAGAAAACAAAGGGAAAAGTAGGTAATAAAGGAAGACTTTTAGTTCAGTTCTGTGATGTGTTTTGGGCAGTACCAAAACCACCAGAGTTAGAACTGGTGACTGCAGTTAATATGGTAGTTCACACAGCAGTTGAGTGTTTTTAAAAAAGCAAGTCCATGAGGTGCTGTTATACCTCCTACAGATCCTATTGCAGTGCAAGAAAAGAATGATGCCATATTAAAAAAAAATTGAAACAGGACTGCAAGTAGCAGTTCATGGTTTTACATGCTAGTGTTACTACTATTGATTGTTTTAAAGAATAACTTGTCCTTGCACAGGAAATTGATACTTGGTACTGCTTCTGATAATGTCAGAGTGGGTGTTTGAGTAAATGAGTTTAGCATGCTATAAAGTGAGTGACTAAGTGAAATTTCTTAGGTAAATGGGTATGATCAGTAATGCTGAACCACTAGAGTGAAAGAACATGCAGCAAATGGGAAAGTAAGCACAATAACAAAGGCAGAGATTTCACCTTAAAGTTTATGATGGACAGAAATACCCAGCACAGATCAGAGAGTGATTTGCTTGGTGAAAAGGAGTAATAACTGATGCAAATGGCATCTGAATAAAGCCCTTGACCTTGCTAAAAATGAAGAATAAAAATGAATGGGCTTTCAGCTGTTGGAAGAAGTCAGCGAGTGGGCAGGCACAGAGCTCAGGGCAGTCTGGGCAGCGGTCCTGCCGCTCTCCGGGATGTGGTGCATGAGAACCAGAGATAGAGCCTGACTTGTGTGCACAACAGGGACATTGCAACTAGCAGCTTATGTTTTAGTATAATGCTAACTTACTTGGGCAGCTCTGGGCACACTCCTAAGAAGCCACTAATGACATTGCAGTTGTGTAACTTGAACAGTCTCTGTTCTTGCTCAGACTGCCAAGAATACTGCAACCCAAAAAGCCTCTTACGCAACTGCCACAGAGAAACTTGGGCCGCTGCAGACAGCCGCGTCTTGGCAACTAGATTTTTGTCCAGACTGACTTTTCGGCTCATTTTTTATTTTAACAGGACTATGGTTTTCCCATACAGGCTTCTTCAGTATAGCAAAGCCATTTACTTTACCAGGAAGCTGAGCACAGTGATTATAACAGCATCTGTAATTCAGCTTCTATTTATCTGCACCTTTCAAGTAATGAAGCTACTTTATAGCTTTCCAGAAGGTCTGTGATCCACTGCAAAATTACAGTCAAGTTAGGTGTTCTTTGGAGAAAAGAAAGAAATTTTTCTGTAGAGCATGTTTGTGTGGACCTATAACAGGAAGAAGACACTGAAGAAGAGACCTCATATATCACTTGATTCAGTCCTATGCAATTATAGGACATCACATTGTACTTTTAAGAATTAGATCATGTTATATTTTAAAGTGCATAGAACTTTTTCCTTTCTCTCTTTGCTGCTATTCTTGTGGAAAGAGGGTTCCAGAAGTGTGCTTGCTCTAAAACAATCTTCTCCTTTCTGCCCTCAATTTATGCCTGACCATACTTGATGAAAGACTAGACTAATTACATCATTAATTGTTTATTCTCATTTGTGGTATGCTGTTTATGTGACTGTCATTTTAGTAAACTTCAGTTGTTGAATTACTGACTTTAAAAGACTGAGAAGAATATGTGGTATCTTGAAGTTTGAGTGGCAGTCTGTTGATATCCAAGAGAGATTTTGGGTTGGTTTTTTAGGTGCTGGTAATGCTCAGTTTCAGAACTTGAGTAACCTTTCTCTCTTCTTGAGATGAAAATGAGGTCCTTGTCAACACAGGAGAGTACTCACTGAACTGCTAATTGTGCTTGGTAATTTACCTGCAGGCACCGTAAAATCCATTATGTCTTCAAATATTGATCTTACGTTTGATTTGGAGTGTAAGATATCATTTGAGCTATTGAAGCAAGTTGTAGATTTTCTCTGGGAATTAACTATGAGTAATTAAAAGAGATTTTCTGGCTCAAAAGGAGACAACAGAAGACTGCTCAAAGGGAGGTGATTGAAAGGGAGGGAGGTTATTAGTGACATCCAGGAAGCATAGTCTAGGGACCAGTTTTTTAAACAGTTTCTTTAATGTCTGCAGCACAAAAAGAAGAGCCCAGCTATACATTTGGGAAATGAAGATGACAATTTCTGCTTAACATGGCTGGTTACAGCAGTTGTTAGACAGAAGTGGCTCCTGGAGCAAGCCCAAAGAAGTAGCACTCTTGAACCAGATGCTGAGTTCCAGAGTCAGGCTCTTCTTTTCTTCTTCTCTCCCTTGATTTTTGAATGAATTACTGAAAAATGGTCTTTTCTTCAACAAAGCTTGACTCTGGGTAAAGATCTAGAATCCACCTCATTTTTTTTTGTGCAGGTGTTGTACCAACTAACTAGAGGAAAGTATTTCCATGTATGTTTCCAAGTCAATGTGTCCCTAGTTGCTCTGAAATTTTTCTGTGCTCACTGTTCTGATTATTTTCTTAAGAGACATTTCAGTGTATTATGCCTATTTTCCAGGTTCCTGCTGAGCTTATGTAGGAAACAGACAGAGAGTTCTTGGGGCAAAGGGAGCTCTACTGACTCTGAGAGAGAGCTTCGTGTGGCTGAGAAGTTTTTAGGTGAAAGCAAAAGCTGTTTTCAGGGTTAATGACTGCTAAGCATTGCTAATGTAGTTCACAATTTTGAGTTCAGACACCTCAGGACGAACTAAATCCTGGTTTAGATACCTAAGGCCTACTTTGGCTCTGGACCAAATTCTTTATGTTTGGAGAGATATTATGGGGAATATAGGTGCTTCTGACTTCAGCATGCAGATACTTAAACTTGATTAGAATTTAAAAAGCAAGAATCTTATGCATAAATTAGTGTTAAAACATATTGAGATTGAGATCTAAGCCTAAAAAATCAAGGAAATTCTGGGGTAGGAATGTTACATCAATCTTTCTGTCTTCCTCCACCAGCCTCAAACTCCCTTTCTCCCAGCAAATATGATTATCTAAATCTGCCACAGGGGTCTATTATCTTCATGTGGAACAATTTATTATCGTGCAACCAAAATATACAGTTAAAAAGATGTTGTCTCTGTTGTGTTTTTGGCTGATCAGAGCCTGATTTGTTAATGTTCTGAGCCTGCTGTGAACCTTGCTTAGTTTTCAGTAACATGTCTGGGGACCACTGGTCTTAATGCTGTGGGTTGCTATAGCTGTACTGCTTCTCATGCTCTCATTTCTCTGGTCATGTAGAACATGTATTATTTTAGATGAGATATTTTGGGGTAGTTTAATTTTTTAATACAATATTGTAAAAACACTTAAATCCTGATTATTGCTTCCAGCATCCCAAAATAGCATTCTAAATAGATACTGTAATACTGTACTTGTTTTTCTATTATTTATCTAACAAGCCACCCATGGTGTGTAAATTCCATCAAACAATGTCTGCATTGTGAAAAAGAATAACTATTGGTGTCTGTTTTAAAAGTTATTCTGTTTTCTTAGTGGGACTACATATACATTTGAAAACATCCAACCAAGTTAGGATGAGCTAATGCTTTTTTAGTGCTTCTTTTCTTCCTCTTCCAAACTGTTCTTTCCCTCTAAAATACAGAAATATTTCTAGAAAGATGAGGAGCTTTGTCCTGAATAGGAATCCTGACCTCTGATCAGCATTTGGTTATAGGGAACATCAAGTTTTTGTGTGAAACTAGGGGAAGAGGATAAATCATAAATAAATTAACACCTTTCAGTGTTTTACACATTTGTGTGCCCTATGGATATTTGATGTAAATTTGATATCATTGATATCATATTTGATATCATATTTGATATCATATTTGATATATCATTTGATATCATATTTGATATCATTGTGAGACTAGATGCAAAAAAAATCAAAGAGCAGTGAAGAATCTCTCTTTTCAAAAGTATTGACAGGTGAGCACCTGAGTGACTGTTTCTTCAGTACAGAGTAAACAAACATTTTAATGTCTGGCCTGTGACTTTCGAAGTGAAGCATATTTAAGAAGTTGATATTTTTCAACTATGTAGCCATTGCAATATTTTAGCTTTTAAAACTGCTTTAATGAGTGTCAATTGTGTAGCATATTGCATTTTACAAGACTCACAAGAACTAAATATAACTCTCAGATTTCCAGGAACTCATAAAAGATCCTTATTTTGTGCAGAAGAAGGCATTTTTAATGTGTCTTAAAGCAGAAATATTTTACTTGTAGTTCTGCATGTAATGAGAGTTATTACTACTCTGTATGCACAGTTGCTAGATCTGTGCATGGTAATACAGCAGTATAGATCCCCATTGTTAAGTATTTTCCATGCATTTAAAATAGGATTAATGGACTGCTTTCATGGCAGGTTCTATTTACAATTTTGAGTTTAAACCTGCAGGTATGTGCTGTTTACAGCTAAGACAATCACTTGTTGATCTTTGCAAGAATTTATATATAAATTTATCAGTGCTGGAAATGTTTAATTTGCAAAAGATCTTTACAGTGGTGTTTAAAAATTTTCAGATCTTTACAGTAGTATTTAAAAATGAGGTAGGTAATTTTTATGCATACATTGTTATTAAACACATGCAGTTTAGGAGTGTTTGCCATTTAGGCAATAAGGAATGCATGTGTAAAGTTGACACTGTTGTTCAAAGCAAAAGAAAGCAGAGTCACATCTTTTTTATTTGTCTCATACAGGCTCCTGCACAGTAGCAGACGAACCAATGTATATTTACAAATAGAGAAAAAAGGAATATGAAAACTCTGATTTAATACTTGATAGTTTATTCAATTCTGTTATCACCATGAGATAAATGTAACCAAAATGACTGTCCCACCATAATAGTTTGTGGACTAGAGGTGATTAGGTACATTCTGAAATTTATGTTTGTGTTTATATTTTAGTTAGTGGTTTAAGCTATGGAATTTTGTCCTGGGGTTAAACCAAAAGGTTTTCAAACCAAGAAATCCATGACTAAAATATGTTTGGTGGGAGGGAATAATGTAATTACACACAGCTTTTTGATAAACAGCCTAAACTGTGCTTCAAAGGACAGATGTGTCTTTAATAATCTGAACCATTTGCATTTTCAGATTAAACCCTGCTTGATTGCATTGTACTTGATACGTATACTTAAATCTATATGTTAAATGTTATACTTTGATATAGAGCATATTGTTTGACTTTGTTCTTATGATCTGACAAGCTTCATTATATAATAAACTAGTTTAAATAAATCTTAAAGACATAAAAGTGTTCTTGACACTAAAAAAAAATTTGAAGCACACAAATGATATATTGGTTAGATGTTCCAGAGAGAGTCAAAGCTTTTTTTCATTCAGATCTTTGAACATGTGTTTTGAATAAAGCTGTAAGGCATTTTCCAGTAACCAGTGTTGTATTACAAAAATGAGTAAAGTAAAACAAAAGGAAAACATGTTTCAACATTTTATTCAGTATTGTCACACATTGTTGCACATTTCCAGCTGGAAGTAAATGTGACATTTGTAATGCTAATTTTTCAAACCTAACCTTTTATAACGTATAAAATATTACTTGGGATGGTGTGCCCTTGTGAAAAGAGCAGGAGTAATGAAGTACTCGATCAGGGTTCAATTGGATTCCTAATGGCTTGAGTGCAATTACACTGCCAGTTGGTTGCAATCAATCAAAACCGTTTTTGAATTGTTCTCTTAAACTGTATCTAGTGTTAACTGCTGATAAGCAGGTTACAGAGCACTTGACCTGATATAGTAGCAGTGTGTGTGTCTCACAAACAACTAGTGATGCCGTTAATGCTACTTGTTTGTCCCATGTGAGGAAGACCCCCTGATTTGTTAATACAGAAGAACACACTGTAGCTTTGCTCCATATTATGTGTGATGGAAAAATGTGAATGTAAGAGTAATGTAAGGAAAATGCAGTATATAATTTTTGTGTTAGGTATATAATGCTGTTAATTGTGAGCTACAGATATATTAACTAACTAAAGAAAAAAAAACTCATTGAGTTGCTCCCCGTTTTCATCTATCATAATGACAAATTGCCATACTGTGTTGACTCAGAGAGGGAAAGAGCACATGCAAGCAATTCAGATATTAAAAAAAGGCAAATTAAAGAAAAAAAAAAGAAAAAAAATCTTGCAATTAAGCTATAATGGAATTTATGGAAAGATGGATATAATTTATTTTGGTTTTATTTGTCCAGGGCCATAACATATTAGCCTGGGAATATAATCTAAACCATACCGCATTCAATGTTGCTAATGGGACATTTATGCTAAAGGGACTTATTCCCATACTTCAGGATAGGAAAAATATGCTCTAAAGTTTCATTGCAAGGCATTCCTCTGAAAATGAAAGCTAATTAAATATTTTTTACTGTTAGTTTAAAGTATCATACACCTGAAGACCTTTAATCCATGTGAAAAACAGTAGAACTCAGCAAATGTGGTATTTGAAGCAAGGCTGACAGTCTCAGGAGGCTCAGTACCTCCTCACTAGCCAGTACCTAATTTTTACCCCACTACACCTCAGCAGGTGACATTTAATCATGAGTGTGGCGGTACAAAAATATTTCACTATTTGTGTTTGATCCCATGATTCCTCTCCGGACTCTGGTAGCATAAATGCCGTGCAATTGTAGCAAGACAGGGTGGGTGCCAATGTGCTTTTTTTACAAGCTGGGTTAATGCTTACATTCAAATGTTGTTCCAGTAGAAGACAGCAACAACAATGCATCTTACTCAAAGAATATCTGCTTGTTTCCTAAACAAGTTCTTTGTTAAATGTGTAGCTTTTTTTGATGAGGACAAATCAGTAAGGATTCACTCTGTAACTGTATTTCTTAAACACATCCCAAGCATCACCAGGTAAGTTTGATGCTTAAAATGTTGGCTTCCTCAATATTCAGCCTGCACCTTTACTTCAGATTCCCAGCTTGGCAGGTGTATCGATCAAATCCTCATTTTTTTTGGAAACTAAAACAAGCACAGTTTTCATTGCAGAGTGAAAACTTGCAGCTAGAAAAGGAAAAGCAGAAAGGAGGAATAAAAAAAAAAAAACCCAAAACCCAAAAAAACCTCACAAAAAACAAAAACAACACCCAAAAAAAACCAAACAGTTAAGGACAAAACATACTTCCAGATGGTCTTTCTTATATGAGATGGTCTCTCATTTATATACAGGGCCATCTGTAACTCTTTAGTTAATTTCCACTGGTCTAATTCTGTACTTGCATGTATGTTTCTAGAATAGATTTGACCAAAATACGGGGCTTTTATGTACTGTTTGTGGGATATTTTCAGAGTAATATATAACAGACCTTGGCTGCTCTGCCCTTTGTGTAGATACAGAATGCCAAAGGGTAGGGGAATGGCCTCCTCTCATATCTTACCCAATTCTTTGGAGGCTTCTTGTTGTTGGAGTACAACAAGCAGATTTGGTTTGTCATGTGTACATACAGTGGGAAGCTCTGCATGCTCATTTGAATCCCCAGTATTTATAATGAGCGTGCTTTATATGAGTGTTTAAAACCCCCATCCATTTACTGCATTTAAAAATACCTCTGCTCTCTTTTCCTAAAGACAATCATTTAGAGCTTCAAGATAATGGTGGGAAAATTTTGTGCAGAGGCATGTATATGGCATCAACATTTACTCTCTTCGTGTGCCAGTTTTCAAAAGACTTGAAATTGCAGAGTGAATTTTTGGTGCATTCATTTTTAATTGACTATGTTGAAAAAAGGGAGCAAGCATGAAAACATCAACTTGTCTGAAGGGTTTGCCACTCATATTTTATTTTCAAAATGTCTTCTCAGTGAATACAACTTAGATTGTAAAGTAAAAAACAAGTAAGAAATGTATCAAAGTAATCTAATCTGTTAAAATGGCCTTAATGTAGACAATGCTTTCTACATTTGAGATCTTTTTAAATATTTGTTCTATATAAGCTATATAGAGCAAAGTAATTACTTCTGTTACTGCATATATTCAGATTTCACTATCTAACTTTAATTTCTTACTGGCTTTTTAAATGTATTTTACTTTTAATGGCTTCCTTTCTTGATTTTAGGAACATTATGCAGTTCTCTGTCTTAGACATGCAAAGAAATAGGTAATCTTTTTGTCTCCGACGTCATTTTGCTTTCTTCTTTTTGTAAAACTCACATTTAGGAGAACAGTAACATTGCAGTTGTCTCTGTCTCCTTGTAGATCTTTCTTAACGGGTGCTTTCAGGCAATGAAAACCACAGAGCATATGGATCAAAAAGAATGGGATTCAGGTGATGAAAGCAATTGTTTCTTGTTGCCTGTCTTGATTTTCTTTTGAGTTTGTGCCGAAAGGTTGAGGTTGAAGCCAGATGATAAATTTGCAAAGTCCTTGGATGGTTTAACCATCCTCATGTTCTTGGAAAAGATAGCTGAATCCGTTTTTGTACTAGTTTCAGCTGGAGATTTTAGTTTTTCTTGCTGGGAAATCCTATAATTTCTTTCCATGTAAATAGTGATAGTGAAAAACAAATGTTGCTCTGATCTTCTCACTTGGAATTAAGTAACAAAAATGTGATGTATCTGTTGCCTGAGGATGATTGTTACATTTATTTCAGTTTATGATGAACACTACTGGTCAGAAATAAGTGTCTGTGCCTGAAAAACAGGTTCTAACCCCACTGTGGACCTAGATACTTTCCATGGAAGACAGCAGTCCCAACATGTTGGGCCATCACAGTGCTGCTTGTGTTACTTTGGTGTTTTACATATCTGACAATATATGAAGTGGAAAGAGTTGTTTATGGTTTGTTTTTTGGTTTGTTTTTTTTTTTTTTTTATTTAGCAGTTTCTGTAAAGTGCTTTCTGCAATCCACTACTGCTCTGCTGTTTTAAAACTAATTACAGAAGTGTAGGCATCAGCTATCATGAGGAGGATAGGGAGAGTTGGTAGGGCGCTCTGGAAAGAGTGGTGAGTGTGGCTTTAGCTGGGACATTTTTCTGGCTGTCAGAGTAAGAGAGCAGGTGTTGGCATTTATGTTCCATCTGTGTAAATTGTAAATTGACAATGGGTATCTGTTTGGTTAGTTGTTCATATGATCTAATTCTGTGCAACATTTGAGCACCTACATGATGCAAAGTACAGAGGGGCAGGCCACTCCTGCAGTCCTGTGGGATGATGTTGCCCTTGGCTGCTGGTGAATCTGTTTTGCCAAGAAGTCAGTGAGGATGCTCTTTTTCTCTTTGCTGAGCTGCTCTTCATGCTTTTCTTCTTACCTCTCAAAAGAAAGAAAAAAATATCTGTGTTGGCTGCAACACTGTAACAACTTTACCTCAAAGTGATAGGCAAAATAAATGGCAGAATGATATTGTTCAGAATTACTCATCTCGGACGGGCTGCTGTAAATTCACTGACATTGTAATCACAGATACTGAAAATAGAAAGATAAACTTTCTTTCCAAATGAGGAGCTTTCTCTGCTTTTCCTGCTCTTCTCAAGTCAGTTGTCCTATAGTCATCCGGGTGTTGAGAGCCTCCAACTATCAACTAAATGTGCTTTCAGTCTCTTTGTAGAACCTCATGGTATTTTATTCAAACATTCAGTCTGTCTTCTTCATCTTATTTTATTTCGTAATTTTGGAAATTAGGCAATCTAATCTAGTCTGTACATCTTTCTGCAACATCTACTGGAATGACATAGTAAAAAACTGTGAATCCTAAGAGTACTGGCTCACAGATCTTACCAGTGGGAAAATTTTATTGGAAAGAAAAATCCCAAAGAAGCAACATCCTACTGCTGTCACAACCCACTTCCAGAGCCAGGTTTGATTATGGATTCATCTTGCTTTATCTTTCAAAAACACAGTTGTATTTGATGTCATTAATATTTAGTTTCCAGAAATTTCCAGTGTTTTCTTTCTGCTTCTCTGTGGAAACATAGGAGTAAGCCAATGGCATTCAAAATCTAATTGTGCATCTACAATGCATGCTGCTCAAAATACATCCAGTGTACAGCTGATGTAGCATTTGAAGATGTCATTTGAAGTTTATTAGTTGGCCTGGGAAATATTTAGGTAATAAACTTGTATAGACTTTATTGCTGTAAAGTAATAAATAGTTGATAAAAATGTAATGGTCTTTAGGCTCAGTACATTCCTAAGAGCCCCAAAATTCATTCATTAAATCCTCAAATGAACCTAACAGTAATTGTGACAACTTGCATCACTAACACAATAACCTGCAAAAGATGAATTACGAATGAATTGCTGCTACCAGAGTTGTGCTCACTGTCTGAGTAGGGGCTATAGACAAATGTAATTAGACTTAGTGGCTGCTTGAAGTAATTTTTTTCCAAACACAAGGAAAAAAATGTGATGAGAGCACAGCATCTCTGAGATACATAAGAAATGTAATTCCATAGGACAGTTATGTTATTAAAAAAGTATTAAGTTTGCAGATTGAAAATATGCATTTAAAAGACACTAAAATTAGTACCCACACAATATGGTACCACCCCATTTGAAGATTAAAACAGGCAATTTAAGAGCATGAAGGGAGGTTTGAATATACTTAGCTTATTTATGTATAGCCATAGAGATAATCAGTTTATCATGTTTTTTTAAAATAAACTTGTATTAATAGATTTGCCATGAAAGTAAAAGTAATTGAGAACAGTATTATAGCAGTATTATAAATGCTGATGAAAGAACCAGTGGTTAGAATTCTCTTGTGGAATTAAATATGTCAAAACAACTTGTACACAGTGGAGCAAATTTTGTGTAAGAGCCAACAATGTTAAAAAACTCAGAAGACAAACAAATTTACCAATGAAGTACAGAGTACAAATGAAAATTCAAAAGGTTAGGCAGTGATATTATTTGACTTATTATAGATCAGTAGGATAATGGAAAGTGCAAAGTAAA